>NC_086198.1:56291734-56639180 GCF_035770615.1 Melospiza melodia melodia
AAATCTGCCATTCAGACGCGCGGCAGCGGATTTTTGTTTGCTGGAGAAAAGTTCCGTGGTTTTTTTTGGGGGTATATGGCTGGACGTGGCTGGCTGGCTCCTTAAAAAGAACGATACGCAGGATTGTTCCCTGACCCAAGGTGGCATCAGTGCCAAGTCGGGCTGTTTTCGTAGTACCAAGTGCGTCCTGCAATTTGCCATCCAGAAGAGGGGCAGTTGAGTTTTGTTTGCCAGAGCAAAGGGCCGTGGTATGTGTTTGGGGGCATATGGCTGAGAGTGGCCGGCTGGCCCCTGAAAATCCACGATAGGCAGGATGGTTCCCAGAGCCAAGGTGGCACCAGTGCCATGTTGGCCTGGTTTGATAGTACCATGTGGCTCCTGCAATCTGCCATCCAGAAGCGGGGCAGCTTACTTTTGTTTGCCAGGGAAACGGGCCGAGGTTTGTGTCTGGGGGCCTATGGCTGGGAGTGACCGGCTGGCTCCTGAAAAGCTACGATAGGCAGGATGGTGACCAGACCCAAAGTGGCACCAGTACCAAGTTGGGCTGGTTTGATAGTACCAAGTGGCTCCTGCAATCTGCCATCAAAAAGTTGGCAGGCGAGTTTTGTTTTCCAGGGAAAAGCGCCGTTGTTTTTGTTTAGAGGCCTGTGGCTGGGAGTGGCCGCCTGTCCTCGTAGAATCTACGTTACGCAGCATGGTTCCCAGAGCCAAGGTGGCACGAGGGCCAAGTCGGGCAGGTTTGATAGTACCAAATGCATCCTGCAATCTGCCATCCAAAAGCGGGGCAGTTTACTTTTGTTTGCCAGGGAAACGGGCCGAGGTTTGTGTCTGGGGGCCTATGGCAGGGAGTGACCGTCTGGCTCCTGAAAAGCTACGATAGGCAGGATGTTTACCAGACCCATGGTGGCACCAGTGCCAAGTTGGGCTGATTTGATAGTACCAAGTGGCTCCTGCAATCTGCCATCCAGAATCGGGGCAGCTTACTTTTGTTTTCCAGGGAAACAGGCCGAGATTTGTGTCTGGGGTCTATGGCTGGGAGTGACCGGCTGGCTCCTGAAAAGCTACGATAGGCAGGATGGTGACCAGACCCATGGTGGCACCAGTGCCAAGTTGGGCTGGTTTGATAGCACCAAGTGGCTCCTGCAATCTGCCATCAAAATGTTGGCAGGCGAGTTTTGTTTTCCAGGGAACAGCGCCGTTGTTTGTGTTTGGGCGCCTGTGGCTCACAGTGGCCGGGTGGCTGCTTAGAATCCACGATACGCAGGATGGTTCCCAGACCCAAGGTGGCACCAGTGCCATGTCGGGCTGGATTGACACTACCAAGTGGCTCCTGCAATCTGCCATCCAGAATCGGGGCAGCTTAATTTTGTTTGCCAGGGAAACGGTCCGAGGTTTTTGTCTGGGGGCCTATGGCTGAGAGTGACCGGCTGGCTCCTGAAATGCTACAATAGGCAGGATGGTTCCCAGACCCATAGTGGCACCAGTGCCAAGTTGGGATGATTTGATAGTACCAAGTGGCTCCTGCAATCTGCCATCAAAAAGCTGGCAGGCGAGTTTTGTTTTCCAGGGAAAAGCGCCGTTGTTTGTGTTTGGGGGCCTGTGGCTGGGAGTGGCCGGCTGGCTCCTTAGAATCCACGATATGCAGGATTGTTCCCAGACCCAAGGTGGCACCAGTGCCAAGTCGGGCTGGTTTGATGGTGCAAAGTGGCTCCTGCAATCTGCCATCCAGACGCGGGGCAGCGGATTTTTGTTTCCATGAGAAATGATCCGTGGTTTGTTTTTGGGGGTATATGGCTGGGCGTGGCCGGCTGGCTCCTTAAAAAGCTCGATATGCAGGATGCTTCCCTGACACAAGGTGGCACCAGTGCCACGTCGGGCGGTTTTCGTAGTAGAAAGTGCGTCCTAAAATTTGCCATCCAGAAGAGGGGCAGTTGAGTTTTGTTTGCCAGAGAAAAGGGCCGTGGTTTGTTTTTGGGGGCATATGGCTGAGAGTGGCCGGCTGGCCCCTGAAAATCCACGATAGGCAGGATGGTTCCCAGACCAGAGGTGTCACCAGTGCCAAGTCGGGCTGGTTTGATAGTACTAAATAGCTCCTGCAATCTGCCATGCAGAAGCGGGGCAGCTTACTTTTGTTTGCCAGGGAAAAGGGCCGAGGTTTGTGTTTGGGGGCCTATGGCTGCGAGTGACCGGCTGGCTCCTGAAAAGCTACGATAGGCAGGATGGTGACCAGACCCATGGTGGCACCAGTGCCAAGTTGGGCTGCTTTGATAGTACCAAGTGGCTCCGGCAATCTGCCATCAAAAAGTTGGCAGGCGAGTTTTGTTTTCCAGGGAAAAGCGCCGTTGTTTGTGTTTGGGGGCCTGTGGCTGGGAGCGGCCAGCTGGCTCCTTAGAACCCACGATACGCAGGATGGTTCCCAGACCAGAGGTGGCACCAGTGCCAAGTTGGGCTGGTTTGATGGTGCAAAGTGGCTCCTGCAATCTGCCATCCAGAAGCGGGGAAGCTTACTTTTGTTTGCCAGGGAAACGGGCCGAAATATTTGTCTAGGGGCCTCTGGCTGGGGGTGGCTGGCTGGCACCTGAAAAGCTACGATAGGCAGGATGGTGACCAGACCCATGGTGGCACCAGTGCCAAGTTGCGCTGGTTTGATAGTACCAAGTGGCTCCTGCAATCTGCCATCAAATGTTTGGCAGGCGAGTTTTGTTTTCCAGGGAAAAGCGCCGTTGTGTGTGTTTTGGGGCCTGTGGCTGGGAGTGGCCAGCTGGCTCCTTAGAATCCACGATACGCAGGATGGTTCCCAGACCCAAGGTGGCACCAGTGCCAAGTCGGGCTGGTTTGTTAGTACCAAGTGGTTCCTGCAATCTGCCATCCAGAAGCGGGGCAGCTGAATTTTGTTTGCCAGACAAAAAGGCTGTTGTTTGTGTTTCGGGGCCTGTGGCTGGGAGTGGCCGGCTGGCTCCTGAAAATCCATGATACGCAGCATGGTTCCCAGACCCAAGGTGGCACCAGTGCCAAGTAGGGCTGGTTTCATAGTACCCAGTGTCTCCTGCAATCTGCCATCCAGAAGAGGGGCAGTTGAGTTTTGTTTTCCAGAGAAAAGGGCCGTGGTTTGTGTTTGGGGCCTATGGCTGAGAGTGACCAGCTGGCCCCTGAAAATCCACGATAGGAAGGATGGTTCCCAGATCCAAGGTGGCAGCAGTGCCATGTTGTGCTGGTGTGATAGTCCCAAGTGGCTCCGGCAATCTGCCATCCAGAAGCGGGGCAGCTGAATTTTGTTTGCCAGAGAAAAAGGCTGTGGTTTGTGTTTGGGGGCCTGTGGCTGGGAGTGGCCGGCTGGCTCTTGAACATCCATGATACGCAGCATGGTTCCCAGACCCAAGGTGGCACCAGTGCCAAGTGGGGCTGGTTTCACAGTGTCAAGTGCCTCCTGCAATCTCCCATCCAGAAGCGGGGCAGCTGAGTTTTGTTTGCCTGTGAAACGGGCCGTTGTTTTTGATTGGGGTCTGTGGCCGAGAGTGTTCGGCTGGCTCCTGACAACCCACAATACGCAGGATGGTTCCCAGACCCAAGATGGCACCAGTGCCAAGTCGGGCTGGTTTGATAGTACCAAGTGGCTCCTGCAATCTGCCATCCAGAAGCGGTGCAGTTGAGTTTTGTTTGCCAGAGAAAAGGGCCGTGGGTTGTGTTTGGGGGCATATGGCTGGGAGTGGCCGGCTGTCTCATTAAAAAGATCGATACGCAGGATGGTTCCCAGACCCAAGGTGGCACCAGTGCCAAGTCGGGCTGTTTTTATAGTACCAAGTGCGTCCTGCAATTTGCCATCCAGGAGAGGGGCAGTGGAGTTTTGTTTGCCAGAGAATAGCGCAGATGTTTGTGTTTGGGGGCTTGTGGCTGGGAGTGGCCGACTGGCGCCTTAGAATCTGTGTTACGCAGCATGGTTCCCAGACCAGAGGTGGCACCAGTGCCAAGTTGGGCTGGTTTGATAGTACCAAGTGGCTCCTGCAATCTGCCATCCAGAAGCGGGGCAGCTTACTTTTGTTTGCCAGGGAAACGGGCCGAGGTTTGTGACTTGGGACCTAAGGCTGGGAGTGACCGGCTGGCTCCTGGAAAGCTACAATAGGCAGGATGGTGACCAGACCCATGGTGGCACCAGTGCCAAGTTGGGCTGGTTTGATAGTACCAAGTAGCTCCTGCAATATGCCATCAAAAAGTTGGCAGGCGAGTTTTGTTTTCCAGGGAAAAGCGCCGTTGTTTGTATTTGGGGGCTTGTGGCTGGGAGTGGCCGGCTCGCTCCTTTGAACCCACGATACGCAGGATGGTTCCCAGACCCAAGGTGGCACCAGTGCCAAGTTGGGCTGGTTTGATACTACCAAGTGCGTCCTGCAATCTGCCATCCAGAAGCGGGGCAGCTTAATTTTGTTTGCCAGGGAAACGGGCCGTGGGTTTTGTATGGGGGCCTATGGCTGAGAGTGGCCGGCTGGCTCCTGAAAATCCACGCTAGGCAGCATGGTTCCCAGATGCAAGGTGGCACCAGTGCCAAGTCGGGCTGGTTTGATGGTGCAAAGTGGCTCCTGCAATCTGCCATCCAGAAGCGGGGCAGCTGAGTTTTGTTTGCCAGAGAAAAATTCCGTGGATTGTTTTTGGGGGCATATTGCTTGGAGTGGCCGGCTGGCTCCTTAAAATGCTCGATACGCATGATGGTTCCCAGGTCCAAGGTGTCACCACTACCAAGTCGGCCTGCGGTTTTAGTATCAAGTTCATCCTGCAATTTGCCATCCAGAAGAGGGGCAGTTGAGTTTTGTTTGCCAGAGAAACGGGCCGAGGTTTCTGTTTGGGGACATATGGCTGAGAGTGGCCGGGTGGCCCCTGAATATCCACGATACACAGCATGGTTCCCAGATCAGAGGTGGCACCAGTGCCAAGTCGGGCTGGTTTGATAGTCCCAAGTGTCTCCTGCAATCTGCCATCCAGAAGCGGGGCAGCTTACTTTTGTTTGCCAGAGAAATAGGCCTAGGTTTTTGTCTGGGGGCCTATGGCTAGGAGTGGCCGGCTGGCTCCTAAGAATCCACGATACGCAGGATGTTTCCCAGACCCAAGGTGGCACCAGTGCCAAGTCGGGCTGGTTTGATAGTACCAAGTGGCTCCTGCAAACTCCATCAAAATGTTGGCAGACGTGTTTTGTTTTCCAGGGAACAGCGCCGTTGATTTTGTTTGGGGACCTGTGGCTGGGAGTGGCCGGCTGGCTCCTTAGAATCCACGATACGCAGGATGGTTCCCAGACCCAAGGTGGCACCAGTGCCAAGTCGGGCTGGTTTGATTACACCAAGTGGCTCCTACAATCTGCCATCCAGAAGTGAGGCAGCTAAGTTTTGTTTGCCAGAAAAAAGGGCCGTGGTTTTTGTTGGGGGCCTGTGGCTGGGAGTAGCCGGCTGGCTCCTTAAAATCCACGATAGGCTGGATGGTTCCCAGACCCAAGGTGGCACCAGTGCCAAGTTGGTCTGGTTTGATAGTACCAAGTGGCTCCTGCAATCTGCCATCCAGAAGCGGGGCAGCTTACTTTTGTTTGCCAGAGAAATAAGCCTAGGTTTTTGTTTGGGGGCCTGTGGCTAGGAGTGGCCGGCTGGCTCCTAAGAATCCACGATACGCAGGATGTTTCCCAGACCCAAGGTGGCACCAGTGCCAAGTCGGGCTGGTTTGATAGTACCAAGTGGCTCCTGCAAACTCCATCAAAAAGTTGGCAGGCGTGTTTTGTTTTCCAGGGAACAGCGCCGTTGATTTTGTTTGGGGGCCTGTGGCTGGGAGTGGCCGGCTGGCTCCTTAGAATCCACGATACGCAGGATGGTTCCCAGACCCAAGGTGGCACCAGTGCCAAGTCGGGCTGGTTTGATTACACCAAGTGGCTCCTGCAATCTGCCATCCAGAAGTGAGGCAGCTAAGTTTTGTTTGCCAGAAAAAAGGGCCGTGGTTTTTGTTGGGGGCCTGTGGCTGGGAGTGGCCGGCTGGCTCCTTAGAATCCACCATACGCAGGATGGTTCCCAGACCCAAGGTGGCACCAGTGCCAAGTCGGGCTGGTTTGATAGTCCCAAGTGGCTCCTGCAATCTGCCATCCAGACGGGGGGCAGCGGATTTTTGTTTCCATGAGAAATGGTCCGTGGTTTGTTTTTGGGGGTATATGGCTGGGCCTGGCCGGCTGGCTCCTTAAAAAGCTCGATATGCAGGATGGTTCCCTGACACAAGGTGGCACCAGTGCCACGTCGGGCGGTTTTCGTAGTACAAAGTGCGTCCTAAAATTTGCCATCCAGAAGAGGGGCAGTTGAGTTTTGTTTGCCAGAGAAAAGGTCCGTGGTTTGTTTTTGGGGGCATATGGCTGAGAGTGGCTGGCTGGCCCCTGAAAATCCACGATACACAGGATGGTTCCCAGATCCAAGGTGGCACCTGTGCCAAGTCGGGCTGATTTGATAGTACTAAGTAGCTCCTGCAATCTGCCATCCAGAAGCGGGGCAGCTTACTTTTGTTTGCCAGGGAAACGGGCCGAGGTTTGTGTTTGGGGGCCTATGGCTGAGAGTGACCGGCTGGCTCCTGAAAAGCTACGATAGGCAGGATGGTGACCAGACCCATGGTGGCACCAGTGCCAAGTTGGGCTGGTTTGATAGTACCAAGTGGTTCCTGCAATCTGCCATCCAGAAGCAGGGCAGCTGAGTTTTGTTTGCCAGAGAAAAGGGCCTTGGTTTGTGTTTGGGGGCATATGGCTGGGTGTGTCCAGCTGGCTCCTTAAAATGCACGATATGCAACATGGCTCCCAGACCCAAGGTGGCACCAGTGCCAAGTTGGGCTGGTTTGATAGTACCAAGTGGCTCCTGCAATCTTCCATGATCACGTGGAGAAATACTTTCTGGTTTCAGCCTCATGCTCTTTCTTCTCTCCCTCAACTTCTCTATCACCTCTCATCTGGTTCACATGCGCTGTCTTCAAGGTCCGCAGGCTACTTTTCACAGAATCTTCTGGCCTGATGAAGTAAGAATGATGAATAGAACAGAGCTGGGATCTATTTTCCAGTTTGGATAAAATGCATTCTGCACACAAATCCAAGGAGAACGGGCTGCCCCGATGCCCAGAAAATCTTTCACTCCTGCTAGTGTTCTACGTCAACCGCAACTTAGTCTGAAAGAAAAGCTTTTTCTCTGAGAGCATCTGAGAGGTTTGCATGAAGCACTGATATCTGACATATGCAATTTTGAATAGGAGAGGAAAAAGAAAATGGCAAGGAGTTTTTAATTTTAGTGGTTTCAATTTTAATTTCCGTGCACTTTTTCAAAACTTGTCAGCTCAAATGCCCATCAACATCTTTTAGTCATCTGTAAGTCAGTATTCATATAAAATGTGCTTCAAATCCAAAGAATTTCAAATTTGCACTCCAAGCTTCTATGCCTAGATTTATGATTTCCTACACATATTAGATGAAAGGAAGGCCTTTTTTACTGTGGGAGTGCTGGAACACTGGAACAGGTTGCCCAGAGAAGTTGTGGGTGTCCCATCCCTGAAAGTATTCAAGGTCGCCTTGGACGGGGCTTGGAGCAGCAACAAAGGAGAAGCTTGATGGTAGAGAAACAAAGTTGGACTATAGAAGAAACTCGGATTGAAGTATAGGATCAAGTTTTCTCTCAGCTCTTGGGGTAAATTCAAAGTTGTACAAAATGACATTTATCTGTGCTATTCACTACTGTAACAGAAAGTTTCATGAAAACTGTACAGAAGATAGTAAATTTTAAAAGAGATAAGAATTACAGCATAAAATCCATGGGATAGGTTACAACATGAGACACTCTCTAAGAGAAAATCTCTTTGTTTCAGCACTTCATCGGGGTAAGATTTCATGAAGTGCCAAAGAAGGCGGCAAAATATCATTCGGGACATTATTTACTGGAATTCAGCCTGGCCATTAGTAGGAACTGCCTTTGAACATATCATGTAGATATACCACACACACTTTCCCTTCACTGAAAAATTACTGTTTACAACAAATAAGCAATTGACGATCAAAATTGATTGAAAGCATCTTAAACATGTCAAGTATTTCATTGTAGATGATCTGTGATCCAAATGCTTCTTCCACCTTCGAGAGGGACAGAAGAATTCTTCCATATCATGATGGTTTAAAATTGTATCAACCAATGTTTTCTGCTGAAAAGATATCATCTATTTTTTTCTATTTTTGGAAGAAAATATTCCTAGACATACAACAGGTGAGAACTAAGTAATTTTAAAGAAACAAATGAAATGAAAATATTCTGTAAATAGAATGAAATGAAAAGCTGTGTTTTAAATAGGAGCTAAATATTAAACAGAATTTTTGTACCAGGCATTTGAATTACTGCACCAGCTCTTTTGCCCATCAAGAGAGGCATTTAGCATTTCAGTCTTTTCCAAGGTGTTCATGATCTGCTATGCTGATCTCTGTGTGTGCCTAGGTGTGTGTGGAGGGGGGGGCATATGAAGGGGAGTGTGTATGTTTGCTTTACAATTGTTGTGGCAGATTCATGCCTCAGCTCCACATTTTGTTTTAAAAAGGTCACACCGAGTGGATATGAAGTTTACTATCAACAAGAGATCGATTCCCAAATCATCCATTTGACTCTCCCTTATAAATCATGTGCTTTGTTGCATATTTATCAAATATACTTTCAAGCCAGATGGAGGAAGGAGGATGTGGGAATCCCTCCACCATCTTGCAACTTTTATGTAAGTAGGTTTTCAAGAAAATCATCATTTCTCTTTTAAATATGTCTGGAACAGGCATGATGGTAGTGTCAACCTGTTGGAGTTTTTGTTGCTGGAAGAAGTTGTACAAAAGGATTGGTTTTTACATTGACCAGTTACTGAATCAAGCGCAGGAATACATTGGAAATTTAGCTGGGGGTTCCTTTTCCCAGCAGACTACTTCTAGAACGAGCTTGTACACTGAAGCTGACTCTTTTGCTCTCTTTTTGTTTCTTTCCTATTTTCTTGGCTTCTTTGCCACTATCTAGACAATTTTGGAACTTTGTTCCCAACTAAAATGGTTTCAATAGTCTGATTGTGATCATACATTTTTACAAGGAATTTTTAAAATCTTTCCTCGAGTCCAGAAAGTCAAGGACTTAGATCTTTTTCTTCCCTTATCAATATTGCCATGAAATTGATAAATAAAGACCAACTCTTTATTTTTGTTTTTAACCCACGTAGATAATTCCCATCCATTAATCCATTTTGTGGACCAATAGCTGCCATTCTGATGGAAGCTGTCACTTCTTAACAATAGGCATTCTGTGACTATGTTGACTGCACTTTGGGTGAAGATCCTAACTGGTCTTAGATATACATAGGGAGAAATTTGCTCAGCCAGTGTCAGTCTTAAGCATGCGTATCAGAAGATCTTTCTAGAGCTGGGAATTTTCCCATGAAAGGGATTCAGTTAGGGAAGAGACACTTGTGCCAGAGTTTTACATTCTTCTTGAACACTGCTTAAGGAACTTAGATGCCATGTCCATTTGGATCTCTGTCTGCACAGAACTTTGTCATGCCAGCGCTTTGAAATGCATCTTGAAGAGAATTCACTAGCACAGAATGAAAGAGAGTGGAAGGGGTTGGTGGGGCTAACCAGGCCCAACCCCCCTGCCTAAACCAGGATACCTAGAGCCTCTTGCCCAGGATTCTATCTGGGTGTACTTTTAATGTCTTCAAAGATCCAGGCTCCACAATCTTTCTGGGCAGTCTGTGCCGTGGTTCAGTCACCCTGACAGTAAAGAAACATTTACTGATGTTCAAAGGCAATCTCCTGTATTTCAGTGTGTGCCCACTGCCTCTTGTCTTTTCCCTCAGCATCACTGAAAAGACACTGATTCCCTCCCCTTTGCACTATTGCTTCCATATGTATGTGTGATGCCATGTAGAGGTATGTCAAAAACCTCCCTGAAGCCCAGGCAGATAATATTCCCTTCATCTACCAGTCAAGTTGATTCATCAGAGGAGTTTAAAGTGATGTTCAGCATGAAATTCCCCTGAAAAATATTGCTAACTACATTATTTGGTCATCTGTCATGTGCCTGGCAAGGATTTCCAGGAAGAGCTGCTTCATCAACTTCCTGGGGATAAAAAAGAGGCTGGCTGGTTTGTACTATGGCGAGTCCTCTTAATTGCCTTTTTTGAAGATGGGTGTCATTTGCTAACATCCACTCTTTAGCTCCTCTTCTCATCTACACCTCGGCAAAAAGCTTTTCCACTATGTCTGGCTAGGAAAAACTGTGCCAGCACAGAAAACATCTCCCATCGTGTTCTAGAAGTTGCACGGATGTCTGCCAAGTGTTTGGCAGGAAGAAAAGAAAAGTTGTCCAAAACAGCTTCCAATCGAATGTTCCTGTGATTGGAAAAGTCAGGAGAGTGCAAAGGTACTGTTTTCTATCAGTTGGCAAGGTGCGCACACAATCCCAGTGTTGTACAGCTTGCTTCTTCACCTTCCCGAAGCTGCCGCTCTCGCCGGCTGCCGGAGCCCAAGAAGCGGCTTCTTCGCGCAAAGACGATTGTGCCGCTCACAGTGCTCTCCTTAGCGCGGCTTCTGCCGAAAGACGCCCGGCAGCGGCTCTTACCTCCGGAGAGCATCCTACCTTCGTCTTTAGCTCCTCTTCTCATCTACACCTCGGCAAAAAGCTTTTCCACTATGTCTGGCTAGGAAAAACTGTGCCAGCACAGAAAACATCTCCCATCGTGTTCTAGAAGTTGCACGGATGTCTGCCAAGTGTTTGGCAGGAAGAAAAGAAAAGTTGTCCAAAACAGCTTCCAATCGACTGTTCCTACGATTGGAAAAGTCAGGAGAGTGCAAAGGTACTGTTTTCTATCAGTTGGCAAGGTGCGCACACAATCCCAGTGTTGTACAGCTTGCTTCTTCACCTTCCCGAAGCTGCCGCTCTCGCCGGCTGCCGGAGCCCAAGAAGCGGCTTCTTCGCGCAAAGACGATTGTGCCGCTCACAGTACTCCCCTTAGCGCGGCTTCTGCCGAAAGACGCCCGGCAGCGGCTCTTACCTCCTGAGAGTGGCAGCTTCGGGAAGGTGAAGAAGCAAGCTGTACAACACTGGGATTGTGTGCGCACCTTGCCAACTGATAGAAAACAGTACCTTTGCACTCTCCTGACTTTTCCAATCACAGGAACATTCGATTGGAAGCTGTTTTGGACAACTTTTCTTTTCTTCCTGCCAAACACTTGGCAGACATCCGTGCAACTTCTAGAACACGATGGGAGATGTTTTCTGTGCTGGCACAGTTTTTCCTAGCCAGACATAGTGGAAAAGCGTTTTGCCGAGGTGTAGATGAGAAGAGGAGCTAAAGACGAAGGTAGGATGCTCTCCGGAGGTAAGAGCCGCTGCCGGGCGTCTTTCGGCAGAAGCCGCGCTAAGGAGAGCACTGTGAGCGGCACAATCGTCTTTGCGCGAAGAAGCCGCTTCTTGGGCTCCGGCAGCCGGCGAGAGCGGCAGCTTCGGGAAGGTGAAGAAGCAAGCTGTACAACACTGGGATTGTGTGCGCACCTTGCCAACTGATAGAAAACAGTACCTTTGCACTCTCCTGACTTTTCCAATCACAGGAACATTCGATTGGAAGCTGTTTTGGACAACTTTTCTTTTCTTCCTGCCAAACACTTGGCAGACATCCGTGCAACTTCTAGAACACGATGGGAGATGTTTTCTGTGCTGGCACAGTTTTTCCTAGCCAGACATAGTGGAAAAGCGTTTTGCTAAGATGTAGACGACAAGAGAGGCTAAAGAGTGGATGTTAGCAAATGACACCCATCTTCAAAAAAGGCAATTAAGAGGACTCGCCATAGTACAAACCAGCCAGCCTCTTTTTTATCCCCAGGAAGTTGATGAAGCAGCTCTTCCTGGAAATCCTTGCCAGGCACATGACAGATGACCAAATAATGTAGTTAGCAATATTTTTCAGGGGAATTTCATGCTGAACATCACTTTAAACTCCTCTGATGAATCAACTTGACTGGTAGATGAAGGGAATATTATCTGCCTGGGCTTCAGGGAGGTTTTTGACATACCTCTACATGGCATCACACATACATATGGAAGCAATAGTGCAAAGGGGAGGGAATCAGTGTCTTTTCAGTGATGCTGAGGGAAAAGACAAGAGGCAGTGGGCACACACTGAAATACAGGAGATTGCCTTTGAACATCAGTAAATGTTTCTTTACTGTCAGGGTGACTGAACCACGGCACAGACTGCCCAGAAAGATTGTGGAGCCTGGATCTTTGAAGACATTAAAAGTACACCCAGATAGAATCCTGGGCAAGAGGCTCTAGGTATCCTGGTTTAGGCAGGGGGGTTGGGCCTGGTTAGCCCCACCAACCCCTTCCACTCTCTTTCATTCTGTGCTAGTGAATTCTCTTCAAGATGCATTTCAAAGCGCTGGCATGACAAAGTTCTGTGCAGACAGAGATCCAAATGGACATGGCATCTAAGTTCCTTAAGCAGTGTTCAAGAAGAATGTAAAACTCTGGCACAAGTGTCTCTTCCCTAACTGAATCCCTTTCATGGGAAAATTCCCAGCTCTAGAAAGATCTTCTGATACGCATGCTTAAGACTGACACTGGCTGAGCAAATTTCTCCCTATGTATATCTAAGACCAGTTAGGATCTTCACCCAAAGTGCAGTCAACATAGTCACAGAATGCCTATTGTTAAGAAGTGACAGCTTCCATCAGAATGGCAGCTATTGGTCCACAAAATGGATTAATGGATGGGAATTATCTACGTGGGTTAAAAACAAAAATAAAGAGTTGGTCTTTATTTATCAATTTCATGGCAATATTGATAAGGGAAGAAAAAGATCTAAGTCCTTGACTTTCTGGACTCGAGGAAAGATTTTAAAAATTCCTTGTAAAAATGTATGATCACAATCAGACTATTGAAACCATTTTAGTTGGGAACAAAGTTCCAAAATTGTCTAGATAGTGGCAAAGAAGCCAAGAAAATAGGAAAGAAACAAAAAGAGAGCAAAAGAGTCAGCTTCAGTGTACAAGCTCGTTCTAGAAGTAGTCTGCTGGGAAAAGGAACCCCCAGCTAAATTTCCAATGTATTCCTGCGCTTGATTCAGTAACTGGTCAATGTAAAAACCAATCCTTTTGTACAACTTCTTCCAGCAACAAAAACTCCAACAGGTTGACACTACCATCATGCCTGTTCCAGACATATTTAAAAGAGAAATGATGATTTTCTTGAAAACCTACTTACATAAAAGTTGCAAGATGGTGGAGGGATTCCCACATCCTCCTTCCTCCATCTGGCTTGAAAGTATATTTGATAAAATATGCAACAAAGCACATGATTTATAAGGGAGAGTCAAATGGATGATTTGGGAATCGATCTCTTGTTGATAGTAAACTTCATATCCACTCGGTGTGACCTTTTTAAAACAAAATGTGGAGCTGAGGCATGAATCTGCCACAACAATTGTAAAGCAAACATACACACTCCCCTTCATATGCCCCCCCCTCCACACACACCTAGGCACACACAGAGATCAGCATAGCAGATCATGAACACCTTGGAAAAGACTGAAATGCTAAATGCCTCTCTTGATGGGCAAAAGAGCTGGTGCAGTAATTCAAATGCCTGGTACAAAAATTCTGTTTAATATTTAGCTCCTATTTAAAACACAGCTTTTCATTTCATTCTATTTACAGAATATTTTCATTTCATTTGTTTCTTTAAAATTACTTAGTTCTCACCTGTTGTATGTCTAGGAATATTTTCTTCCAAAAATAGAAAAAAATAGATGATATCTTTTCAGCAGAAAACATTGGTTGATACAATTTTAAACCATCATGATATGGAAGAATTCTTCTGTCCCTCTCGAAGGTGGAAGAAGCATTTGGATCACAGATCATCTACAATGAAATACTTGACATGTTTAAGATGCTTTCAATCAATTTTGATCGTCAATTGCTTATTTGTTGTAAACAGTAATTTTTCAGTGAAGGGAAAGCGTGTGTGGTATATCTACATGATATGTTCAAAGGCAGTTCCTACTAATGGCCAGGCTGAATTCCAGTAAATAATGTCCCGAATGATATTTTGCCGCCTTCTTTGGCACTTCATGAAATCTTACCCCGATGAAGTGCTGAAACACAGAGATTTTCTCTTAGAGAGTGTCTCATGTTGTAACCTATCCCATGGATTTTATGCTGTAATTCTTATCTCTTTTAAAATTTACTATCTTCTGTACAGTTTTCATGAAACTTTCTGTTACAGTAGTGAATAGCACAGATAAATGTCATTTTGTACAACTTTGAATTTACCCCAAGAGCTGAGAGAAAACTTGATCCTATACTTCAATCCGAGTTTCTTCTATAGTCCAACTTTGTTTCTCTACCATCAAGCTTCTCCTTTGTTGCTGCTCCAAGCCCCGTCCAAGGTGACCTTGAATACTTTCAGGGATGGGACACCCACAACTTCTCTGGGCAACCTGTTCCAGTGTTCCAGCACTCCCACAGTAAAAAAGGCCTTCCTTTCATCTAATATGTGTAGGAAATCATAAATCTAGGCATAGAAGCTTGGAGTGCAAATTTGAAATTCTTTGGATTTGAAGCACATTTTATATGAATACTGACTTACAGATGACTAAAAGATGTTGATGGGCATTTGAGCTGACAAGTTTTGAAAAAGTGCACGGAAATTAAAATTGAAACCACTAAAATTAAAAACTCCTTGCCATTTTCTTTTTCCTCTCCTATTCAAAATTGCATATGTCAGATATCAGTGCTTCATGCAATCCTCTCAGATGCTCTCAGAGAAAAAGCTTTTCTTTCAGACTAAGTTGCGGTTGACGTAGAACACTAGCAGGAGTGAAAGATTTTCTGGGCATTGGGGCAGCACGTTCTCCTTGGATTTGTGTGCAGAATGCATTTTATCCAAACTGGAAAATAGATCCCAGCTCTGTTCTATTCATCATTCTTACTTCATCAGGCCAGAAGATTCTGTGAAAAGTAGCCTGCGGACCTTGAAGACAGCGCATGTGAACCAGATGAGAGGTGATAGAGAAGTTGAGGGAGAGAAGAAAGAGCATATGGCTGAAACCAGAAAGTATTTCTCCACGTGATCATGGAAGATTGCAGGAGCCACTTGGTACTATCAAACCAGCCCGACTTGGCACTGGTGCCACTATGGGTCTGGGAGCCATGTTGCATATCGTGCATTTTAAGGAGCCAGCTGGCCACACCCAGCCATATGCCCCCAAACACAAACCAAGCCCTTTTCTCTGGCAAACAAAACTCAGCTGCCCTGCTTCTGGATGGCAGATTGCAGGAGCCACTTGGTACTATCAAACCAGCCCAACTTGGCACTGGTGCCACCTTGGCTCTGGGAACCATCCTGCCTATTGTAGCTTTTCAGGAGCCAGCCAGTCACTCCCAGCCATAGGCCCCCAAACAGAAACCTCGGCCTGTTTCCCTGGCAAACAAAAGTAAGCTGCCCCGCTTCTGGATGGCAGATTGCAGGAGCTACTTAGTACTATCAAATCAGCCCGACTTGGCACAGGTGCCACCTTGGATCTGGGAACCATCCTGTGTATCGTGGATTTTCAGGGGCCAGCCGGCCACTCTCAGCCATATGCCCCCAAACACAAACCACGGAACTTTTCTCTGGCAAACAAAACTCAGCTGCCCCACTTCTGGATGGCAGATTGCAGGAGCCACTTGGGACTATCACACCAGCACAACATGGCACTGCTGCCACCTTGGATCTGGGAACAATCCTGCGTATCGTACATATTCAGGAACCAGCCGAACACTCCCAGCCACAGGCCCCCAAACACAAACAACGGCCCATTTCCCTGGCAAACAAAACTCAGCTGCCCCGCTTCTGGATGGCAGATTGCAGGAGCCACTTGGGACTATCAAACCAGCCCGACTTGGTAATGGTACCACCTTGGATCTGGGAACCATCCGGCGTATCGTGGATTTTCAGGGGCCAGCCGGTCATTCCCAGCCATATGCTCCCAAACACAAACCTCGGCCCTTTTCTCTGGCAAACAAAACTCAACTGCCCCTCTTCTGGATGGCAAATTGCAGGACGCACTTGGTACTACAAAAAGAGCCCGACTTGGCAGTGGTGCCACCTTGGCTCTGGGAACCATCCTGCGTATCGAGCATTTTAAGGAGCCAGCCGGCAATTCCCAGCCGTATGCCCCAAAAAGAAACCACGGACCTTTTCTCTGGCAAAAAAAACTCAGCTGTCCCGCTTCTGGATGGCAGATTGCAGGAGTCACTTTGAACCATACAACCAGCCTTACTTGGCACTGGTGCCACCTTGGATCTGGGAACCATCCTGCCTATCGTTGATTTTCAGGGGCCAGCCTACCACTCTCGGCCATAGGCCCCCAAACACAAACCACAGCCCTTTTCTCTAGCAAACAAAATTTAGCTGCCCCGCTTCTGGATGGCAAATTGCAGGAGCCACTGGGTACTACAAAAACAGCCCGACTGGGCACTGGTGCCACCTTGCGTCTGGTTACCATGCGGCGTATCGTGCATTTTAAGGAGCCAGGTGGCCACTCCCAGCCATATGCCCCCAAACAAAACCCACGGCCCTTTGCTCTGGCAAACAAAACTCAGCTGCCCCGCTTCTGGATGGCAGATTGCAGGAGGCACTTGGTACTATCAAACCAGCCCGACTTGGCACTGGTGCCACCTTTGGTCTGGGAACCATCCTGCGTATTGTGGATTGTCAGGAGACAGCCGACCACTCTCGGCCACAGACCCCAATCAAAAACAAAGGTCCGTTTCCCTGGCAAAAAAAACTCAGCTGCCCCGCTTCTGGATGGGAGATTGCAGGAGGCACTTGACACTGTCAAACGAGCCCCACTTTGTACTGGTGCCACCTTGGGTCTGGGAACCATGCTGCGTATCGTGGATTTTCAGGAGCCAGACGGCCACTGCCAGCCACAGGCCCCCAAACAAAAACCACAGCCTTTTTCTCTGGCAAACAAAACTCAGCTTCCCCGCTTCTGGATGGCAGCTTGCAGGAGCCACTTGGTACTATCAAACCAGCCCGACTTGGCACTGGTGCCACCTTGGGTCTGGGAACCATCCTGCCTATCGTGGATTTTAAGGAGCCAGCCGGCTACTCCCAGCCACAGGCCCCCAACAAAAACCACGGCCCTTTTTTCTCGCAAACAAAACTTAGCTGCCTCACTTCTGGATGGCAGATTGCAGGAGCCACTTGGTGTAATCAAACCAGCCCGACTTGGCACTGGTGCCACCTTGGGTCTGGGAACCATCCTGCGTATCGTGGATTCTAAGGAGCCAGCCGGCCACTCCCAGCCAGAGGCCCCCAAACAAAATCAACGGCGCTGTTCCCTGGAAAACAAAACACGCCTGCCAACTTTTTGATGGAGTTTGCAGGAACCACTTGGTATTATCAAACCAGCCCAACTTGGCACTGGTGCCACCTTGGGTCTGGATACCATGCTGCGTATCGTGGATTCTAAGGAGCCAGCCGGCCACTCCCAGCCACAGGCCCCCAAACACAAACAACGGCGCTATTCCCTGGAAAACAAAACACGCCTGCCAACTTTTTGATGGCAGATTGCAGGAGCCACTTGGTACTATCAAACCAGCCCGACTTGGCACTGGTGCCACCATGGGTCTGGTCACCATCCTGCCTATCGTAACTTTTCAGGAGCCAGCCGGCCACTCCCACCCACAGGCCCCCAAACACAAACAACGGCGCTTTTCCCTGGAAAACAAAAGTAAGCTGCCCCGCTTCTGGATGGCAGATTGCAGGAGCCACTTGGTACTATCAAACCAGCCCGACTAGGCACTGGTGCCACCTCTGGTCTGGGAACCATCCCGCGTATCGTGGATTCTAAGGAGCCAGTCGGCAACTCCCAGCCACAGGCCCCCCAACACAAACAACGGCCCGTTTCCCTGGCAAACAAAAGTAAGCTGCCCCGCTTCTGCATGCCAGATTGCAGGACGCACTTGGTACTATCAAACCAGCCCGACTTGGCACTGGTGCCACCTCTGGTCTGGGAACCATCCTGCGTATCGTGGATTCTAAGGAGCCAGCTGGCCACTCCCACCCACAGGCCCCCAAACACAAACAACGGCGCTTTTCCCTGGAAAACGAAACTCGCCTGCCAACTTTTTGATGGCAGATTGCAGGAGCCACTTGGTACTATCAAACCAGCCCAACTTGGCACTGGTGCCACCTTGGGTCTGGGAACCATCCTGCGTATCGTGGATTCTAAGGAGCCAGCCGGTCACTCCCAGCCACAGGCCCCCAAACAAAATCAACGGCGCTTTTCCCTGGAAAACAAAACTCACCTGCCAACATTTTGATGGCAGATTGCAGGAGCCACTTGGTACTATCAAATCAGCCCAACTTGGCAGTGGTGCCACCATGGGTCTGGTCACCATCCTGCCTATCGTAGCTTTTCAGGAGCCAGCCGGTCACTCCCAGCTATAGGCCCCCAGACAAAAACCTCGGCCCCTTTCCCTGGCATACAAAAGTAAGCTACCCCGCTTCTGGATTGCAGATTGCAGGAGCCACTTGGTACTATCAAACCAGCCCGACTTGGCACTGGTGCCACCTCTGGTCTGGGAACCATCCTGCGTATCGTGGATTCTAAGGAGCCAGCCGGTCACTCCCAGCTACAGGCCCCCAAACACAAACAACGGCGCTTTTCCCTGGAAAACAAAACTCGCCTGCCAACTTTTTGATGGCAGATTGCAGGAGCCACTTGCTACTATCAAATCAGCCCAACTTGGCACTGGTGCCACCATGGGTCTGGTCACCATCCTGCCTATCGTAGCTTTTCAGGAGCCAGCCGGTCACTCCCAGCCATAGGCCCCAGACAAAAACCTCGGCCATTTTCCCTGGCAAACAAAAGTAAGCTACCCCGCTTCTGCATGGCAGATTGCAGGAGCCACTTTGCAGCATCAAACTAGCCCGACTTGGCACTGGTGCCACGTCAGGTCTGGGAACCATCCTGCGTATCGTGGATTCTAAGGAGCCAGCCGGCCACTCTCAGCCACAGGCCCCCAAACACAAACAACGGCGCTTTTCCCTGGAAAACAAAACTCTCCTGCCAACTTTTTGATGGCAGATTGCAGGAGCCACTTGGTTTTATCAAATCAGCCCAACTTGGCACTGGTGCCACCATGGGTCTGGTCACCATCCTGCCTATCGTAGCTTTTCAGGAGCCAGCCGGTCACTCCCAGCCATACGCCCCCAGACAAAAAGCTCGGCCCGTTTCCCTGGCAAACAAAAGTAAGCTACCCCGCTTCTGGATGGCAGATTGCAGGAGCCACTTTGCACCATCAAACTGGCCCGTCTTGGCACTGGTCCCACCTCTGGTCTGGGAACCATCCTGCGTATCATGGATTCTAATTAGCCAGCCGGCCACTCCCTACCACAGGCCCCTTAACACAAACAACGGCGCTTTTCCCTGGAAAACAAAACTCGCCTACCAACTATTTGATGGCAGATTACAGGAGCCACTTGGTACTATCAAACCAGCCCAACTTGGCACTGGTGCCACCATGGGTCTGGTCACCATCCTGCCTATCGTAACTTTTCAGGAGCCAGCCGGTCACTCCCAGCCATAGGTCCCCAGTCACAAACCTCGGCCCGTTTCCCTGGCAAACAAAAGTAAGCTGCCCCGCTTCTGGATGGCAGATTGCAGGAGCCACTTGGTACTATCAAACCAGCCCGACTTGGCACTGGTGCCACCTCTGGTCTGGAAACCATGCTGCGTATCGTGGATTTTAAGGAGCCAGTCGGCCACTCCCAGCCATACGCCTCCAAACACAAACAACGGTCCGTTTCCCTGGCAAACAAAAGTAAGCTGCCCCGCTTCTGGATGTCAGATTGCAGGAACCACTTGTTGCCAGGTTGGGGTGGTTTGATAGTACCAAGTGGCTCCTGCAATCTGCCATCAAAAAGTTTGCAAGCGAGTTTTGTTTTCCAGGGAAAAGCGCCGTTGTTTTTGTTTGGGGGCCTGTGGCTGGGAGTGGCCAGCTGTCTCCTTAGAATCCACGATACGCAGGATGGGTCCCAGACCAGAGGTGGCACCAGTGCCAAGTCGGGCTGGTTTGATGGTGCAAAGTGACTCCTGCAATCTGCCATCCAGAAGCGGGGCAGCTTACTTTTGTTTGCCAGGGAAACGGGCAGAGCTTTGTGTCTGGGGGCCTATGGCTGGGAGTGACCGGCTGGCTCCTGAAATGCTACAATAGGCAGGATGGTTCCCAGACCCATGGTGGCACCAGTGCCAAGTTGGGCTGGTTTGATAGTACCAAGTGGCTCCTGCAATCTGCCATCAAAAAGTTGGCAGGTGAGTTTTGTTTTCCAGGGAAAAGCGCCGTTGTTTGTGTTTGGGGGCCTGTGGCTGGGAGTGGCCAGCTAGCTCCTTAGAATCCACGATACGCAGGATGGTTCCCAGACCAGAGGTGGCACCAGTGCCAAGTCGGGCTGGTTTGATGGTACAAAGTGGCTCCTGCAATCTGCCATCCAGAAGCGGGGTAGCTTACTTTTGTTTGCCAGGGAAACGGGCCGAGGTTTGTGACTGGGGGCCTATGGCTGGGAGTGACCGGCTGGCTCCTGAAAAGCTACGATAGGCAGGATGGTGACCAGACCCATGGTGGCACCAGCGCCAAGTTGGGCTGGTTTGATAGTACCAAGTGGCTCCTGCAATGTGCCATCAAAAAGTTGGCAGGCCAGTTTTGTTTTCCAGGGAAAAGCGCCGTTGTTTGTGTTTGGAGGCCTGTGGCTGGGAGTGGCCGGCTGCCTCCTTTGAACCCAGGATACGCAGGATGGTTCCCAGAGCCAAGGTGGCGTCAGTGCCAAGTTGGGCTGGTTTGATAGTACCAAGTGGCTCCTGCAAACTGCCATCCAGAAGCGGGACAGCTTACTTTTGTTTCCCAGGGAAACGGGCCGAGGTATTTGTCTGGGGGCCTATGGCTGGGAGTGACCGGCTGGCTACTGAAAAGCTACGATAGGCAGGATGGTTACCAGACTCATGGTGGCACCAGTGCCAAGTCGGGCTGGTTTGATAATACTAAATAGCTCCTGCAATCTGCCATTCAGACGCGCGGCAGCGGATTATTGTTTGCTGGAGAAAAGTTCCGTGGTTTTTTTTTGGGGGTATATGGCTGGACGTGGCCGGCTGGCTCCTTAAAAAGCTCGATACGCAGGATTGTTCCCTGACCCAAGGTGGCATCAGTGCCAAGTCGGGCTGTTTTCGTAGTACCAAGTGCGTCCTGCAATTTGCCATCCAGAAGAGGGGCAGTTGAGTTTTGTTTGCCAGAGAAAAGGGCCGTGGTATATGTTTGGGGGCATATGGTTGAGAGTGGCCGGCTGGCCCCTGAAAATCCACGATAGGCAGGATGGTTCCCAGAACCAAGGTGGCACCAGTGCCATGTTGGCCTGGTTTGATAGTACCATGTGGCTCCTGCAATCTGCCATCCAGAAGCGGGGCTGCTTACTTTTGTTTGCCAGGGAAACGGGCCGAGATATTTGTCTGGGGGCCTATGGCTGGGAGTGAGCGGCTGGCTCCTGAAAAGCTACGATAGGCAGGATGGTGACCAGACCCATGGTGGCACCAGTGCCAAGTTGGGCTGGTTTGATAGTACCAAGTGGCTCCTGCAATCTGCCATCAAAAAGTTGTCAGGCGAGTTTTGTTTTCCAGGGAAAAGCGCCGTTGTTCTTGTTTAGAGGCCTGTGGCTGGGAGTGGCCGGCTGCCTCCTTTGAACCCAGGATACGCAGGATGGTTCCCAGAGCCAAGGTGGCACCAGTGCCAAGTTTTGCTGGTTTGATAGTACCAAGTGGCTCCTGCAATCTGCCATCCAGAAGCGGGACAGCTTACTTTTGTTTCCCAGGGAAACGGGCCGAGGTATTTGTCTGGGGGCCTATGGCTGGGAGTGACCGGCTGGCTACTGAAAAGCTACGATAGGCAGGATGGTTACCAGACTCATGGTGGCACCAGTGCCAAGTCGGGCTGGTTTGATAATACTAAATAGCTCCTGAAATCTGCCATTCAGACGCGGGGCAGCGGATTTTTGTTTGCTGGAGAAAAGTTCCGTGGTTTTTTTTTGGGGTTATATGGCTGGACGTGGCCGGCTGGCTCCTTAAAAAGATCGATACGCAGGATTGTTCCCTGACCCAAGGTGGCATCAGTGCCAAGTCGGGCTGTTTTCGTAGTACCAAGTGCGTCCTGCAATTTGCCATCCAGAAGAGGGGCAGTTGAGTTTTGTTTGCCAGAGCAAAGGGCCGTGGTATGTGTTTGGGGGCATATGGCTGAGAGTGGCCGGCTGGCCCCTGAAAATCCACGATAGGCAGGATGGTTCCCAGAGCCAAGGTGGCACCAGTGCCATGTTGGCCTGGTTTGATAGTACCATGTGGCTCCTGCAATCTGCCATCCAGAAGCGGGGCAGCTTACTTTTGTTTGCCAGGGAAACAGGCCGAGATATTTGTCTGGGGGCCTATGGCTGGGAGTGAGCGGCTGGCTCCTGAAAAGCTACGATAGGCAGGATGGTGACCAGACCCAAAGTGGAACCAGTACCAAGTTGGGCTGGTTTGATAGTACCAAGTGGCTCCTGCAATCTGCCATCAAAAATTTGGCAGGCGAGTTTTGTTTTCCAGGGAAAAGCGCCGTTGTTTTTGTTTAGAGGCCTGTGGCTGGGAGTGGCCGCCTGTCCTCGTAGAATCTACGTTAGGCAGCATGGTTCCCAGAGCCAAGGTGGCACCAGGGCCAAGTCGGGCAGGTTTGATAGTACCAAATGCATCCTGCAATCTGCCATCCAAAAGCGGGGCAATTTACTTTTGTTTGCCAGGGAAACGGGCCGAGGTTTGTGGCTGGGGGCCTATGGCAGGGAGTGACCGTCTGGCTCCTGAAATGCTACGATAGGCAGGATGTTTACCAGACCCATGGTGGCACCAGTGCCAAGTTGGGCTGATTTGATAGTACCAAGTGGCTCCTGCAATCTGCCATCCAGAATCGGGGCAGCTTACTTTTGTTTTCCAGGGAAACGGGCCGAGGTTTGTGTCTGGGGGTCTATGGCTGGGAGTGACCGGCTGGCGCCTGAAAAGCTACGATAGGCAGGATGGTGACCAGACCCATGGTGGCACCAGTGCCAAGTTGGGCTGGTTTGATAGCACCAAGTGGCTCCTGCAATCTGCCATCAAAATGTTGGCAGGCGATTTTTGTTTTCCAGGGAAAAGCGCCATTGTTTGTGTTTGGGCGCCTGTGGCTCAGAGTGGCCGGGTGGCTGCTTAGAATCCACGATACGCCGGATGGTTCCCAGACCCAAGGTGGCACCAGTGCCAAGTCGGGCTGGTTTGACACTACCAAGTGGCTCCTGCAATCTGCCATCCAGAAGCGGGGCAGCTTAATTTTGTTTGCCAGGGAAACGGTCCGAGGTTTGTGTCTGAGGGCCTATGGCTGGGAGTGACCGGCTGGCTCCTGAAATGCTACAATAGGCAGGATGGTTCCCAGACCCATAGTGGCACCAGTGCCAAGTTGGGATTATTTGATAGTACCAAGTGGCTCCTGCAATCTGCCATCAAAAAGCTGGCAGGCGAGTTTTGTTTTCCAGGGAAAAGCGCCGTTGTTTGTATTTGGGGGCCTGTGGCTGGGAGTGGCCAGCTGGCTCCTTTGAACCCACGATACGCAGGATGGTTCCCAGACCCAAGGTGGCACCAGTGCCAAGTCGGGCTGGTTTGATACTACCAAGTGCGTCCTGCAATCTGCCATCCAGAAGCGGGGCAGCTTAATTTTGTTTGCCAGGGAAACGGGCCGTGGGTTTTGTTTGGGGGCCTATGGCTGAGAGTGGCCGGCTGGCTCCTGAAAATCCACGCTAGGCAGCATGGTTCCCAGATGCAAGGTGGCACCAGTGCCAAGTCGGGCTGGTTTGATGGTGCAAAGTGGCTCCTGCAATCTGCCATCCAGAAGCGGGACAGCTGATTTTTGTTTGCCAGAGAAAAATTCCGTGGATTGTTTTTGGGGGCATATTGCTGGGAGTGGCCGGCTGGCTCCTTAAAATGCTCGATACGCATGATGGTTCCCAGGTCCAAGGTGTCACCACTACCAAGTCGGCCTGCGGTTTTAGTATCAAGTTCATCCTGCAATTTGCCATCCAGAAGAGGGGCAGTTGAGTTTTGTTTGCCAGAGAAACGGGCCGAGGTTTCTGTTTGGGGACATATGGCTGAGAGTGGCCGGCTGGCCCCTGAATATCCACGATACACAGCATGGTTCCCAGATCCAAGGTGGCACCAGTGCCAAGTTGGGCTGGTTTGATAGTACCAAGTGTCTCCTGCAATCTGCCATCCAGAAGCGGGGCAGCTTACTTTTGTTTGCCAGAGAAATAGGCCTAGGTTTTTGTTTGGGGGCCTGTGGCTAGGAGTGGCCGGCTGGCTCCTAAGAATCCACGATACGCAGGATGTTTCCCAGACCCAAGGTGGCACCAGTGCCAAGTCGGGCTGGTTTGATAGTACCAAGTGGCTCCTGCAAACTCCATCAAAAAGTTGGCAGGCGTGTTTTGTTTTCCAGGGAACAGCGCCGTTGATTTTGTTTGGGGGCCTGTGGCTGGGAGTGGCCGGCTGGCTCCTTAGAATCCACGATACGCAGGATGGTTCCCAGACCCAAGGTGGCACCAGTGCCAAGTCGGGCTGGTTTGATTACACCAAGTGGCTCCTGCAATCTGCCATCCAGAAGCGGGGCAGCTGACTTTTGTTTGCCAGGGAAATGGGCCGTTGTTTGTGTTTGGGGGCCTGTGGCTGGGAGTGTTCGGCTGGTTCCTGAATATGTACGATACGCAGGATTGTTCCCAGACCCAAGGTGGCACCAGTGCCAAGTCGGGCTGGTTTGATGGTGCAAAGTGGCTCCTGCAATCTGCCATCCAGACGCGGGGCAGCGGATTTTTGTTTCCATGAGAAATGGTCCGTGGTTTGTTTTTGGGGGTATATGGCTGGGCTTGGCCGGCTGGCTCCTTAAAAAGCTCGATATGCAGGATGGTTCCCTGACACAAGGTGGCACCAGTGCCACGTCGGGCGGTTTTCGTAGTACAAAGTGCGTCCTAAAATTTGCCATCCAGAAGAGGGGCAGTTGAGTTTTGTTTGCCAGAGAAAAGGTCCGTGGTTTGTTTTTGGGGGCATATGGCTGAGAGTGGCTGGCTGGCCCCTGAAAATCCACGATACACAGGATGGTTCCCAGATCCAAGGTGGCACCTGTGCCAAGTCGGGCTGATTTGATAGTACTAAGTAGCTCCTGCAATCTGCCATCCAGAAGCGGGGCAGCTTACTTTTGTTTGCCAGGGAAACGGGCCGAGGTTTGTGTTTGGGGGCCTATGGCTGAGAGTGACCGGCTGGCTCCTGAAAAGCTACAATAGGCAGGATGGTGACCAGACCCATGGTGGCACCAGTGCCAAGTTGGGCTGGTTTGATAGTACCAAGTGGTTCCTGCAATCTGCCATCCAGAAGCAGGGCAGCTGAGTTTTGTTTGCCAGAGAAAAGGGCATTGGTTTGTGTTTGGGGGCATATGGCTGGGTGTGGCCAGCTGGCTCCTTAAAATGCACGATATGCAACATGGCTCCCAGACCCAAGGTGGCACCAGTGCCAAGTTGGGCTGGTTTGATAGTACCAAGTGGCTCCTGCAATCTTCCATGATCACGTGGAGAAATACTTTCTGGTTTCAGCCTCATGCTCTTTCTTCTCTCCCTCAACTTCTCTATCACCTCTCATCTGGTTCACATGCGCTGTCTTCAAGGTCCACAGGCTACTTTTCACAGAATCTTCTGGCCTGATGAAGTAAGAATGATGAATAGAACAGAGCTGGGATCTATTTTCCAGTTTGGATAAAATGCATTCTGCACACAAATCCAAGGAGAACGGGCTGCCCCGATGCCCAGAAAATCTTTCACTCCTGCTAGTGTTCTACGTCAACCGCAACTTAGTCTGAAAGAAAAGCTTTTTCTCTGAGAGCATCTGAGAGGTTTGCATGAAGCACTGATATCTGACATATGCAATTTTGAATAGGAGAGGAAAAAGAAAATGGCAAGGAGTTTTTAATTTTAGTGGTTTCAATTTTAATTTCCGTGCACTTTTTCAAAACTTGTCAGCTCAAATGCCCATCAACATCTTTTAGTCATCTGTAAGTCAGTATTCATATAAAATGTGCTTCAAATCCAAAGAATTTCAAATTTGCACTCCAAGCTTCTATGCCTAGATTTATGATTTCCTACACATATTAGATGAAAGGAAGGCCTTTTTTACTGTGGGAGTGCTGGAACACTGGAACAGGTTGCCCAGAGAAGTTGTGGGTGTCCCATCCCTGAAAGTATTCAAGGTCACCTTGGACGGGGCTTGGAGCAGCAACAAAGGAGAAGCTTGATGGTAGAGAAACAAAGTTGGACTATAGAAGAAACTCGGATTGAAGTATAGGATCAAGTTTTCTCTCAGCTCTTGGGGTAAATTCAAAGTTGTACAAAATGACATTTATCTGTGCTATTCACTACTGTAACAGAAAGTTTCATGAAAACTGTACAGAAGATAGTAAATTTTAAAAGAGATAAGAATTACAGCATAAAATCCATGGGATAGGTTACAACATGAGACACTCTCTAAGAGAAAATCTCTTTGTTTCAGCACTTCATCGGGGTAAGATTTCATGAAGTGCCAAAGAAGGCGGCAAAATATCATTCGGGACATTATTTACTGGAATTCAGCCTGGCCATTAGTAGGAACTGCCTTTGAACATATCATGTAGATATACCACACACACTTTCCCTTCACTGAAAAATTACTGTTTACAACAAATAAGCAATTGACGATCAAAATTGATTGAAAGCATCTTAAACATGTCAAGTATTTCATTGTAGATGATCTGTGATCCAAATGCTTCTTCCACCTTCGAGAGGGACAGAAGAATTCTTCCATATCATGATGGTTTAAAATTGTATCAACCAATGTTTTCTGCTGAAAAGATATCATCTATTTTTTTCTATTTTTGGAAGAAAATATTCCTAGACATACAACAGGTGAGAACTAAGTAATTTTAAAGAAACAAATGAAATGAAAATATTCTGTAAATAGAATGAAATGAAAAGCTGTGTTTTAAATAGGAGCTAAATATTAAACAGAATTTTTGTACCAGGCATTTGAATTACTGCACCAGCTCTTTTGCCCATCAAGAGAGGCATTTAGCATTTCAGTCTTTTCCAAGGTGTTCATGATCTGCTATGCTGATCTCTGTGTGTGCCTAGGTGTGTATGGAGGGGGGGGCATATGAAGGGGAGTGTGTATGTTTGCTTTACAATTGTTGTGGCAGATTCATGCCTCAGCTCCACATTTTGTTTTAAAAAGGTCACACCGAGTGGATATGAAGTTTACTATCAACAAGAGATCGATTCCCAAATCATCCATTTGACTCTCCCTTATAAATCATGTGCTTTGTTGCATATTTTATCAAATATACTTTCAAGCCAGATGGAGGAAGGAGGATGTGGGAATCCCTCCACCATCTTGCAACTTTTATGTAAGTAGGTTTTCAAGAAAATCATCATTTCTCTTTTAAATATGTCTGGAACAGGCATGATGGTAGTGTCAACCTGTTGGAGTTTTTGTTGCTGGAAGAAGTTGTACAAAAGGATTGGTTTTTACATTGACCAGTTACTGAATCAAGCGCAGGAATACATTGGAAATTTAGCTGGGGGTTCCTTTTCCCAGCAGACTACTTCTAGAACGAGCTTGTACACTGAAGCTGACTCTTTTGCTCTCTTTTTGTTTCTTTCCTATTTTCTTGGCTTCTTTGCCACTATCTAGACAATTTTGGAACTTTGTTCCCAACTAAAATGGTTTCAATAGTCTGATTGTGATCATACATTTTTACAAGGAATTTTTAAAATCTTTCCTCGAGTCCAGAAAGTCAAGGACTTAGATCTTTTTCTTCCCTTATCAATATTGCCATGAAATTGATAAATAAAGACCAACTCTTTATTTTTGTTTTTAACCCACGTAGATAATTCCCATCCATTAATCCATTTTGTGGACCAATAGCTGCCATTCTGATGGAAGCTGTCACTTCTTAACAATAGGCATTCTGTGACTATGTTGACTGCACTTTGGGTGAAGATCCTAACTGGTCTTAGATATACATAGGGAGAAATTTGCTCAGCCAGTGTCAGTCTTAAGCATGCGTATCAGAAGATCTTTCTAGAGCTGGGAATTTTCCCATGAAAGGGATTCAGTTAGGGAAGAGACACTTGTGCCAGAGTTTTACATTCTTCTTGAACACTGCTTAAGGAACTTAGATGCCATGTCCATTTGGATCTCTGTCTGCACAGAACTTTGTCATGCCAGCGCTTTGAAATGCATCTTGAAGAGAATTCACTAGCACAGAATGAAAGAGAGTGGAAGGGGTTGGTGGGGCTAACCAGGCCCAACCCCCCTGCCTAAACCAGGATACCTAGAGCCTCTTGCCCAGGATTCTATCTGGGTGTACTTTTAATGTCTTCAAAGATCCAGGCTCCACAATCTTTCTGGGCAGTCTGTGCCGTGGTTCAGTCACCCTGACAGTAAAGAAACATTTACTGATGTTCAAAGGCAATCTCCTGTATTTCAGTGTGTGCCCACTGCCTCTTGTCTTTTCCCTCAGCATCACTGAAAAGACACTGATTCCCTCCCCTTTGCACTATTGCTTCCATATGTATGTGTGATGCCATGTAGAGGTATGTCAAAAACCTCCCTGAAGCCCAGGCAGATAATATTCCCTTCATCTACCAGTCAAGTTGATTCATCAGAGGAGTTTAAAGTGATGTTCAGCATGAAATTCCCCTGAAAAATCATGCTAACTACATTATTTGGTCATCTGTCATGTGCCTGGCAAGGATTTCCAGGAAGAGCTGCTTCATCAACTTCCTGGGGATAAAAAAGAGGCTGGCTGGTTTGTACTATGGCGAGTCCTCTTAATTGCCTTTTTTGAAGATGGGTGTCATTTGCTAACATCCACTCTTTAGCTCCTCTTCTCATCTACACCTCGGCAAAAAGCTTTTCCACTATGTCTGGCTAGGAAAAACTGTGCCAGCACAGAAAACATCTCCCATCGTGTTCTAGAAGTTGCACGGATGTCTGCCAAGTGTTTGGCAGGAAGAAAAGAAAAGTTGTCCAAAACAGCTTCCAATCGAATGTTCCTGTGATTGGAAAAGTCAGGAGAGTGCAAAGGTACTGTTTTCTATCAGTTGGCAAGGTGCGCACACAATCCCAGTGTTGTACAGCTTGCTTCTTCACCTTCCCGAAGCTGCCGCTCTCGCCGGCTGCCGGAGCCCAAGAAGCGGCTTCTTCGCGCAAAGACGATTGTGCCGCTCACAGTGCTCTCCTTAGCGCGGCTTCTGCCGAAAGACGCCCGGCAGCGGCTCTTACCTCCGGAGAGCATCCTACCTTCGTCTTTAGCTCCTCTTCTCATCTACACCTCGGCAAAACGCTTTTCCACTATGTCTGGCTAGGAAAAACTGTGCCAGCACAGAAAACATCTCCCATCGTGTTCTAGAAGTTGCACGGATGTCTGCCAAGTGTTTGGCAGGAAGAAAAGAAAAGTTGTCCAAAACAGCTTCCAATCGAATGTTCATGTGATTGGAAAAGTCAGGAGAGTGCAAAGGTACTGTTTTCTATCAGTTGGCAAGGTGCGCACACAATCCCAGTGTTGTACAGCTTGCTTCTTCACCTTCCCGAAGCTGCCGCTCTCGCCGGCTGCCGGAGCCCAAGAAGCGGCTTCTTCGCGCAAAGACGATTGTGCCGCTCACAGGGCTCTCCTTAGCGCGGCTTCTGCCGAAAGACGCCCGGCAGCGGCTCTTACCTCCGGAGAGCATCCTACCTTCGTCTTTAGCTCCTCTTCTCATCTACACCTCGGCAAAACGCTTTTCCACTATGTCTGGCTAGGAAAAACTGTGCCAGCACAGAAAACATCTCCCATCGTGTTCTAGAAGTTGCACGGATGTCTGCCAAGTGTTTGGCAGGAAGAAAAGAAAAGTTGTCCAAAACAGCTTCCAATCGAATGTTCCTGTGATTGGAAAAGTCAGGAGAGTGCAAAGGTACTGTTTTCTATCAGTTGGCAAGGTGCGCACACAATCCCAGTGTTGTACAGCTTGCTTCTTCACCTTCCCGAAGCTGCCGCTCTCGCCGGCTGCCGGAGCCCAAGAAGCGGCTTCTTCGCGCAAAGACGATTGTGCCGCTCACAGGGCTCTCCTTAGCGCGGCTTCTGCCGAAAGACGCCCGGCAGCGGCTCTTACCTCCGGAGAGCATCCTACCTTCGTCTTTCGCGTCTTTTGTAGTCTACATCTTAGCAAAACGCTTTTCCACTATGTCTGGCTAGGAAAAACTGTGCCAGCACAGAAAACATCTCCCATCGTGTTCTAGAAGTTGCACGGATGTCTGCCAAGTGTTTGGCAGGAAGAAAAGAAAAGTTGTCCAAAACAGCTTCCAATCGAATGTTCCTGTGATTGGAAAAGTCAGGAGAGTGCAAAGGTACTGTTTTCTATCAGTTGGCAAGATGCGCACACAATCCCAGTGTTGTACAGCTTGCTTCTTCACCTTCCCGAAGCTGCCGCTCTCGCCGGCTCCCGGAACCGAAGAAGCGGCTTCTTCGCGCAAAGACGATTGTGCCGCTCACAGGGCTCTCCTTAGCGCGGCTTCTGCCGAAAGACGCCCGGCAGCGGCTCTTACCTCCGGAGAGCATCCTACCTTCGTCTTTCGCGTCTTTTGTAGTCTACATCTTAGCAAAACGCTTTTCCACTATGTCTGGCTAGGAAAAACTGTGCCAGCACAGAAAACATCTCCCATCGTGTTCTAGAAGTTGCACGGATGTCTGCCAAGTGTTTGGCAGGAAGAAAAGAAAAGTTGTCCAAAACAGCTTCCAATCGAATGTTCCTGTGATTGGAAAAGTCAGGAGAGTGCAAAGGTACTGTTTTCTATCAGTTGGCAAGGTGCGCACACAATCCCAGTGTTGCACAGCTTGCTTCTTCACCTTCCCGAAGCTGCCGCTCTCGCCGGCTGCCGGAGCCCAAGAAGCGGCTTCTTCGCGCAAAGACGATTGTGCCGCTCACAGTGCTCTCCTTAGCGCGGCTTCTGCCGAAAGACGCCCGGCAGCGGCTCTTACCTCCGGAGAGCATCCTACCTTCGTCTTTAGCTCCTCTTCTCATCTACACCTCGGCAAAACGCTTTTCCACTATGTCTGGCTAGGAAAAACTGTGCCAGCACAGAAAACATCTCCCATCGTGTTCTAGAAGTTGCACGGATGTCTGCCAAGTGTTTGGCAGGAAGAAAAGAAAAGTTGTCCAAAACAGCTTCCAATCGAATGTTCCTGTGATTGGAAAAGTCAGGAGAGTGCAAAGGTACTGTTTTCTATCAGTTGGCAAGGTGCGCACACAATCCCAGTGTTGTACAGCTTGCTTCTTCACCTTCCCGAAGCTGCCGCTCTCGCCGGCTGCCGGAGCCCAAGAAGCGGCTTCTTCGCGCAAAGACGATTGTGCCGCTCACAGGGCTCTCCTTAGCGCGGCTTCTGCCGAAAGACGCCCGGCAGCGGCTCTTACCTCCGGAGAGCATCCTACCTTCGTCTTTAGCTCCTCTTCTCATCTACACCTCGGCAAAACGCTTTTCCACTATGTCTGGCTAGGAAAAACTGTGCCAGCACAGAAAACATCTCCCATCGTGTTCTAGAAGTTGCACGGATGTCTGCCAAGTGTTTGGCAGGAAGAAAAGAAAAGTTGTCCAAAACAGCTTCCAATCGAATGTTCCTGTGATTGGAAAAGTCAGGAGAGTGCAAAGGTACTGTTTTCTATCAGTTGGCAAGGTGCGCACACAATCCCAGTGTTGTACAGCTTGCTTCTTCACCTTCCCGAAGCTGCCGCTCTCGCCGGCTGCCGGAGCCCAAGAAGCGGCTTCTTCGCGCAAAGACGATTGTGCCGCTCACAGTGCTCTCCTTAGCGCGGCTTCTGCCGAAAGACGCCCGGCAGCGGCTCTTACCTCCGGAGAGCATCCTACCTTCGTCTTTCGCGTCTTTTGTAGTCTACATCTTAGCAAAACGCTTTTCCACTATGTCTGGCTAGGAAAAACTGTGCCAGCACAGAAAACATCTCCCATCGTGTTCTAGAAGTTGCACGGATGTCTGCCAAGTGTTTGGCAGGAAGAAAAGAAAAGTTGTCCAAAACAGCTTCCAATCGAATGTTCCTGTGATTGGAAAAGTCAGGAGAGTGCAAAGGTACTGTTTTCTATCAGTTGGCAAGGTGCGCACACAATCCCAGTGTTGTACAGCTTGCTTCTTCACCTTCCCGAAGCTGCCGCTCTCGCCGGCTGCCGGAGCCCAAGAAGCGGCTTCTTCGCGCAAAGACGATTGTGCCGCTCACAGTGCTCTCCTTAGCGCGGCTTCTGCCGAAAGACGCCCGGCAGCGGCTCTTACCTCCGGAGAGCATCCTACCTTCGTCTTTCGCGTCTTTTGTAGTCTACATCTTAGCAAAACGCTTTTCCACTATGTCTGGCTAGGAAAAACTGTGCCAGCACAGAAAACATCTCCCATCGTGTTCTAGAAGTTGCACGGATGTCTGCCAAGTGTTTGGCAGGAAGAAAAGAAAAGTTGTCCAAAACAGCTTCCAATCGAATGTTCCTGTGATTGGAAAAGTCAGGAGAGTGCAAAGGTACTGTTTTCTATCAGTTGGCAAGGTGCGCACACAATCCCAGTGTTGTACAGCTTGCTTCTTCACCTTCCCGAAGCTGCCGCTCTCGCCGGCTGCCGGAGCCCAAGAAGCGGCTTCTTCGCGCAAAGACGATTGTGCCGCTCACAGTGCTCTCCTTAGCGCGGCTTCTGCCGAAAGACGCCCGGCAGCGGCTCTTACCTCCTGAGAGTGGCAGCTTCGGGAAGGTGAAGAAGCAAGCTGTACAACTCTGGGATTGTGTGCGCACCTTGCCAACTGATAGAAAACAGTACCTTTGCACTCTCCTGACTTTTCCAATCACAGGAACATTCGATTGGAAGCTGTTTTGGACAACTTTTCTTTTCTTCCTGCCAAACACTTGGCAGACATCCGTGCAACTTCTAGAACACGATGGGAGATGTTTTCTGTGCTGGCACAGTTTTTCCTAGCCAGACATAGTGGAAAAGCGTTTTGCTAAGATGTAGACTACAAAAGACGCGGAAGACGAAGGTAGGATGCTCTCCGGAGGTAAGAGCCGCTGCCGGGCGTCTTTCGGCAGAAGCCGCGCTAAGGAGAGCACTGTGAGCGGCACAATCGTCTTTGCGCGAAGAAGCCGCTTCTTGGGCTCCGGCAGCCGGCGAGAGCGGCAGCTTCGGGAAGGTGAAGAAGCAAGCTGTACAACACTGGGATTGTGTGCGCACCTTGCCAACTGATAGAAAACAGTACCTTTGCACTCTCCTGACTTTTCCAATCACAGGAACATTCGATTGGAAGCTGTTTTGGACAACTTTTCTTTTCTTCCTGCCAAACACTTGGCAGACATCCGTGCAACTTCTAGAACACGATGGGAGATGTTTTCAGTGCTGGCACAGTTTTTCCTAGCCAGACATAGTGGAAAAGCGTTTTGCTAAGATGTAGACTACAAAAGACGCGAAAGACGAAGGTAGGATGCTCTCCGGAGGTAAGAGCCGCTGCCGGGCGTCTTTCGGCAGAAGCCGCGCTAAGGAGAGCACTGTGAGCGGCACAATCGTCTTTGCGCGAAGAAGCCGCTTCTTGGGCTCCGGCAGCCGGCGAGAGCGGCAGCTTCGGGAAGGTGAAGAAGCAAGCTGTACAACACTGGGATTGTGTGCGCACCTTGCCAACTGATAGAAAACAGTACCTTTGCACTCTCCTGACTTTTCCAATCACAGGAACATTCGATTGGAAGCTGTTTTGGACAACTTTTCTTTTCTTCCTGCCAAACACTTGGCAGACATCCGTGCAACTTCTAGAACACGATGGGAGATGTTTTCTGTGCTGGCACAGTTTTTCCTAGCCAGACATAGTGGAAAAGCGTTTTGCTAAGATGTAGACTACAAAAGACGCGAAAGACGAAGGTAGGATGCTCTCCGGAGGTAAGAGCCGCTGCCGGGCGTCTTTCGGCAGAAGCCGCGCTAAGGAGAGCACTGTGAGCGGCACAATCGTCTTTGCGCGAAGAAGCCGCTTCTTGGGCTCCGGCAGCCGGCGAGAGCGGCAGCTTCGGGAAGGTGAAGAAGCAAGCTGTACAACACTGGGATTGTGTGCGCACCTTGCCAACTGATAGAAAACAGTACCTTTGCACTCTCCTGACTTTTCCAATCACAGGAACATTCGATTGGAAGCTGTTTTGGACAACTTTTCTTTTCTTCCTGCCAAACACTTGGCAGACATCCGTGCAACTTCTAGAACACGATGGGAGATGTTTTCTGTGCTGGCACAGTTTTTCCTAGCCAGACATAGTGGAAAAGCGTTTTGCTAAGATGTAGACTACAAAAGACGCGAAAGACGAAGGTAGGATGCTCTCCGGAGGTAAGAGCCGCTGCCGGGCGTCTTTCGGCAGAAGCCGCGCTAAGGAGAGCCCTGTGAGCGGCACAATCGTCTTTGCGCGAAGAAGCCGCTTCTTGGGCTCCGGCAGCCGGCGAGAGCGGCAGCTTCGGGAAGGTGAAGAAGCAAGCTGTACAACACTGGGATTGTGTGCGCACCTTGCCAACTGATAGAAAACAGTACCTTTGCACTCTCCTGACTTTTCCAATCACAGGAACATTCGATTGGAAGCTGTTTTGGACAACTTTTCTTTTCTTCCTGCCAAACACTTGGCAGACATCCGTGCAACTTCTAGAACACGATGGGAGATGTTTTCTGTGCTGGCACAGTTTTTCCTAGCCAGACATAGTGGAAAAGCGTTTTGCTAAGATGTAGACTACAAAAGACGCGAAAGACGAAGGTAGGATGGTCTCCGGAGGTAAGAGCCGCTGCCGGGCGTCTTTCGGCAGAAGCCGCGCTAAGGAGAGCACTGTGAGCGGCACAATCGTCTTTGCGCGAAGAAGCCGCTTCTTGGGCTCCGGCAGCCGGCGAGAGCGGCAGCTTCGGGAAGGTGAAGAAGCAAGCTGTACAACACTGGGATTGTGTGCGCACCTTGCCAACTGATAGAAAACAGTACCTTTGCACTCTCCTGACTTTTCCAATCACAGGAACATTCGATTGGAAGCTGTTTTGGACAACTTTTCTTTTCTTCCTGCCAAACACTTGGCAGACATCCGTGCAACTTCTAGAACACGATGGGAGATGTTTTCTGTGCTGGCACAGTTTTTCCTAGCCAGACATAGTGGAAAAGCGTTTTGCTAAGATGTAGACTACAAAAGACGCGAAAGACGAAGGTAGGATGCTCTCCGGAGGTAAGAGCCGCTGCCGGGCGTCTTTCGGCAGAAGCCGCGCTAAGGAGAGCCCTGTGAGCGGCACAATCGTCTTTGCGCGAAGAAGCCGCTTCTTGGGCTCCGGCAGCCGGCGAGAGCGGCAGCTTCGGGAAGGTGAAGAAGCAAGCTGTACAACACTGGGATTGTGTGCGCACCTTGCCAACTGATAGAAAACAGTACCTTTGCACTCTCCTGACTTTTCCAATCACATGAACATTCGATTGGAAGCTGTTTTGGACAACTTTTCTTTTCTTCCTGCCAAACACTTGGCAGACATCCGTGCAACTTCTAGAACACGATGGGAGATGTTTTCTGTGCTGGCACAGTTTTTCCTAGCCAGACATAGTGGAAAAGCGTTTTGCCGAGGTGTAGATGAGAAGAGGAGCTAAAGACGAAGGTAGGATGCTCTCCGGAGGTAAGAGCCGCTGCCGGGCGTCTTTCGGCAGAAGCCGCGCTAAGGAGAGCACTGTGAGCGGCACAATCGTCTTTGCGCGAAGAAGCCGCTTCTTGGGCTCCGGCAGCCGGCGAGAGCGGCAGCTTCGGGAAGGTGAAGAAGCAAGCTGTGCAACACTGGGATTGTGTGCGCACCTTGCCAACTGATAGAAAACAGTACCTTTGCACTCTCCTGACTTTTCCAATCACAGGAACATTCGATTGGAAGCTGTTTTGGACAACTTTTCTTTTCTTCCTGCCAAACACTTGGCAGACATCCGTGCAACTTCTAGAACACGATGGGAGATGTTTTCTGTGCTGGCACAGTTTTTCCTAGCCAGACATAGTGGAAAAGCGTTTTGCTAAGATGTAGACTACAAAAGACGCGAAAGACGAAGGTAGGATGCTCTCCGGAGGTAAGAGCCGCTGCCGGGCGTCTTTCGGCAGAAGCCGCGCTAAGGAGAGCCCTGTGAGCGGCACAATCGTCTTTGCGCGAAGAAGCCGCTTCTTCGGTTCCGGGAACCGGCGAGAGCGGCAGCTTCGGGAAGGTGAAGAAGCAAGCTGTACAACACTGGGATTGTGTGCGCATCTTGCCAACTGATAGAAAACAGTACCTTTGCACTCTCCTGACTTTTCCAATCACAGGAACATTCGATTGGAAGCTGTTTTGGACAACTTTTCTTTTCTTCCTGCCAAACACTTGGCAGACATCCGTGCAACTTCTAGAACACGATGGGAGATGTTTTCTGTGCTGGCACAGTTTTTCCTAGCCAGACATAGTGGAAAAGCGTTTTGCTAAGATGTAGACTACAAAAGACGCGAAAGACGAAGGTAGGATGCTCTCCGGAGGTAAGAGCCGCTGCCGGGCGTCTTTCGGCAGAAGCCGCGCTAAGGAGAGCCCTGTGAGCGGCACAATCGTCTTTGCGCGAAGAAGCCGCTTCTTGGGCTCCGGCAGCCGGCGAGAGCGGCAGCTTCGGGAAGGTGAAGAAGCAAGCTGTACAACACTGGGATTGTGTGCGCACCTTGCCAACTGATAGAAAACAGTACCTTTGCACTCTCCTGACTTTTCCAATCACAGGAACATTCGATTGGAAGCTGTTTTGGACAACTTTTCTTTTCTTCCTGCCAAACACTTGGCAGACATCCGTGCAACTTCTAGAACACGATGGGAGATGTTTTCTGTGCTGGCACAGTTTTTCCTAGCCAGACATAGTGGAAAAGCGTTTTGCCGAGGTGTAGATGAGAAGAGGAGCTAAAGACGAAGGTAGGATGCTCTCCGGAGGTAAGAGCCGCTGCCGGGCGTCTTTCGGCAGAAGCCGCGCTAAGGAGAGCCCTGTGAGCGGCACAATCGTCTTTGCGCGAAGAAGCCGCTTCTTGGGCTCCGGCAGCCGGCGAGAGCGGCAGCTTCGGGAAGGTGAAGAAGCAAGCTGTACAACACTGGGATTGTGTGCGCACCTTGCCAACTGATAGAAAACAGTACCTTTGCACTCTCCTGACTTTTCCAATCACATGAACATTCGATTGGAAGCTGTTTTGGACAACTTTTCTTTTCTTCCTGCCAAACACTTGGCAGACATCCGTGCAACTTCTAGAACACGATGGGAGATGTTTTCTGTGCTGGCACAGTTTTTCCTAGCCAGACATAGTGGAAAAGCGTTTTGCCGAGGTGTAGATGAGAAGAGGAGCTAAAGACGAAGGTAGGATGCTCTCCGGAGGTAAGAGCCGCTGCCGGGCGTCTTTCGGCAGAAGCCGCGCTAAGGAGAGCACTGTGAGCGGCACAATCGTCTTTGCGCGAAGAAGCCGCTTCTTGGGCTCCGGCAGCCGGCGAGAGCGGCAGCTTCGGGAAGGTGAAGAAGCAAGCTGTACAACACTGGGATTGTGTGCGCACCTTGCCAACTGATAGAAAACAGTACCTTTGCACTCTCCTGACTTTTCCAATCACAGGAACATTCGATTGGAAGCTGTTTTGGACAACTTTTCTTTTCTTCCTGCCAAACACTTGGCAGACATCCGTGCAACTTCTAGAACACGATGGGAGATGTTTTCTGTGCTGGCACAGTTTTTCCTAGCCAGACATAGTGGAAAAGCTTTTTGCCGAGGTGTAGATGAGAAGAGGAGCTAAAGAGTGGATGTTAGCAAATGACACCCATCTTCAAAAAAGGCAATTAAGAGGACTCGCCATAGTACAAACCAGCCAGCCTCTTTTTTATCCCCAGGAAGTTGATGAAGCAGCTCTTCCTGGAAATCCTTGCCAGGCACATGACAGATGACCAAATAATGTAGTTAGCATGATTTTTCAGGGGAATTTCATGCTGAACATCACTTTAAACTCCTCTGATGAATCAACTTGACTGGTAGATGAAGGGAATATTATCTGCCTGGGCTTCAGGGAGGTTTTTGACATACCTCTACATGGCATCACACATACATATGGAAGCAATAGTGCAAAGGGGAGGGAATCAGTGTCTTTTCAGTGATGCTGAGGGAAAAGACAAGAGGCAGTGGGCACACACTGAAATACAGGAGATTGCCTTTGAACATCAGTAAATGTTTCTTTACTGTCAGGGTAACTGAACCACGGCACAGACTGCCCAGAAAGATTGTGGAGCCTGGATCTTTGAAGACATTAAAAGTACACCCAGATAGAATCCTGGGCAAGAGGCTCTAGGTATCCTGGTTTAGGCAGGGGGGTTGGGCCTGGTTAGCCCCACCAACCCCTTCCACTCTCTTTCATTCTGTGCTAGTGAATTCTCTTCAAGATGCATTTCAAAGCGCTGGCATGACAAAGTTCTGTGCAGACAGAGATCCAAATGGACATGGCATCTAAGTTCCTTAAGCAGTGTTCAAGAAGAATGTAAAACTCTGGCACAAGTGTCTCTTCCCTAACTGAATCCCTTTCATGGGAAAATTCCCAGCTCTAGAAAGATCTTCTGATACGCATGCTTAAGACTGACACTGGCTGAGCAAATTTCTCCCTATGTATATCTAAGACCAGTTAGGATCTTCACCCAAAGTGCAGTCAACATAGTCACAGAATGCCTATTGTTAAGAAGTGACAGCTTCCATCAGAATGGCAGCTATTGGTCCACAAAATGGATTAATGGATGGGAATTATCTACGTGGGTTAAAAACAAAAATAAAGAGTTGGTCTTTATTTATCAATTTCATGGCAATATTGATAAGGGAAGAAAAAGATCTAAGTCCTTGACTTTCTGGACTCGAGGAAAGATTTTAAAAATTCCTTGTAAAAATGTATGATCACAATCAGACTATTGAAACCATTTTAGTTGGGAACAAAGTTCCAAAATTGTCTAGATAGTGGCAAAGAAGCCAAGAAAATAGGAAAGAAACAAAAAGAGAGCAAAAGAGTCAGCTTCAGTGTACAAGCTCGTTCTAGAAGTAGTCTGCTGGGAAAAGGAACCCCCAGCTAAATTTCCAATGTATTCCTGCGCTTGATTCAGTAACTGGTCAATGTAAAAACCAATCCTTTTGTACAACTTCTTCCAGCAACAAAAACTCCAACAGGTTGACACTACCATCATGCCTGTTCCAGACATATTTAAAAGAGAAATGATGATTTTCTTGAAAACCTACTTACATAAAAGTTGCAAGATGGTGGAGGGATTCCCACATCCTCCTTCCTCCATCTGGCTTGAAAGTATATTTGATAAAATATGCAACAAAGCACATGATTTATAAGGGAGAGTCAAATGGATGATTTGGGAATCGATCTCTTGTTGATAGTAAACTTCATATCCACTCGGTGTGACCTTTTTAAAACAAAATGTGGAGCTGAGGCATGAATCTGCCACAACAATTGTAAAGCAAACATACACACTCCCCTTCATATGCCCCCCCCTCCATACACACCTAGGCACACACAGAGATCAGCATAGCAGATCATGAACACCTTGGAAAAGACTGAAATGCTAAATGCCTCTCTTGATGGGCAAAAGAGCTGGTGCAGTAATTCAAATGCCTGGTACAAAAATTCTGTTTAATATTTAGCTCCTATTTAAAACACAGCTTTTCATTTCATTCTATTTACAGAATATTTTCATTTCATTTGTTTCTTTAAAATTACTTAGTTCTCACCTGTTGTATGTCTAGGAATATTTTCTTCCAAAAATAGAAAAAAATAGATGATATCTTTTCAGCAGAAAACATTGGTTGATACAATTTTAAACCATCATGATATGGAAGAATTCTTCTGTCCCTCTCGAAGGTGGAAGAAGCATTTGGATCACAGATCATCTACAATGAAATACTTGACATGTTTAAGATGCTTTCAATCAATTTTGATCGTCAATTGCTTATTTGTTGTAAACAGTAATTTTTCAGTGAAGGGAAAGTGTGTGTGGTATATCTACATGATATGTTCAAAGGCAGTTCCTACTAATGGCCAGGCTGAATTCCAGTAAATAATGTCCCGAATGATATTTTGCCGCCTTCTTTGGCACTTCATGAAATCTTACCCCGATGAAGTGCTGAAACAAAGAGATTTTCTCTTAGAGAGTGTCTCATGTTGTAACCTATCCCATGGATTTTATGCTGTAATTCTTATCTCTTTTAAAATTTACTATCTTCTGTACAGTTTTCATGAAACTTTCTGTTACAGTAGTGAATAGCACAGATAAATGTCATTTTGTACAACTTTGAATTTACCCCAAGAGCTGAGAGAAAACTTGATCCTATACTTCAATCCGAGTTTCTTCTATAGTCCAACTTTGTTTCTCTACCATCAAGCTTCTCCTTTGTTGCTGCTCCAAGCCCCGTCCAAGGCGACCTTGAATACTTTCAGGGATGGGACACCCACAACTTCTCTGGGCAACCTGTTCCAGTGTTCCAGCACTCCCACAGTAAAAAAGGCCTTCCTTTCATCTAATATGTGTAGGAAATCATAAATCTAGGCATAGAAGCTTGGAGTGCAAATTTGAAATTCTTTGGATTTGAAGCACATTTTATATGAATACTGACTTACAGATGACTAAAAGATGTTGATGGGCATTTGAGCTGACAAGTTTTGAAAAAGTGCACGGAAATTAAAATTGAAACCACTAAAATTAAAAACTCCTTGCCATTTTCTTTTTCCTCTCCTATTCAAAATTGCATATGTCAGATATCAGTGCTTCATGCAAACCTCTCAGATGCTCTCAGAGAAAAAGCTTTTCTTTCAGACTAAGTTGCGGTTGACGTAGAACACTAGCAGGAGTGAAAGATTTTCTGGGCATCGGGGCAGCCCGTTCTCCTTGGATTTGTGTGCAGAATGCATTTTATCCAAACTGGAAAATAGATCCCAGCTCTGTTCTATTCATCATTCTTACTTCATCAGGCCAGAAGATTCTGTGAAAAGTAGCCTGTGGACCTTGAAGACAGCGCATGTGAACCAGATGAGAGGTGATAGAGAAGTTGAGGGAGAGAAGAAAGAGCATGAGGCTGAAACCAGAAAGTATTTCTCCACGTGATCATGGAAGATTGCAGGAGCCACTTGGTACTATCAAACCAGCCCAACTTGGCACTGGTGCCACCTTGGGTCTGGGAGCCATGTTGCATATCGTGCATTTTAAGGAGCCAGCTGGCCACACCCAGCCATATGCCCCCAAACACAAACCAATGCCCTTTTCTCTGGCAAACAAAACTCAGCTGCCCTGCTGCTGGATGGCAGATTGCAGGAACCACTTGGTACTATCAAACCAGCCCAACTTGGCACTGGTGCCACCATGGGTCTGGTCACCATCCTGCCTATTGTAGCTTTTCAGGAGCCAGCCGGTCACTCTCAGCCATAGGCCCCCAAACACAAACCTCGGCCCGTTTCCCTGGCAAACAAAAGTAAGCTGCCCCGCTTCTGGATGGCAGATTGCAGGAGCTACTTAGTACTATCAAATCAGCCCGACTTGGCACAGGTGCCACCTTGGATCTGGGAACCATCCTGTGTATCGTGGATTTTCAGGGGCCAGCCAGCCACTCTCAGCCATATGCCCCCAAAAACAAACCACGGACCTTTTCTCTGGCAAACAAAACTCAACTGCCCCTCTTCTGGATGGCAAATTTTAGGACGCACTTTGTACTACGAAAACCGCCCGACGTGGCACTGGTGCCACCTTGTGTCAGGGAACCATCCTGCATATCGAGCTTTTTAAGGAGCCAGCCGGCCAAGCCCAGCCATATACCCCCAAAAACAAACCACGGACCATTTCTCATGGAAACAAAAATCCGCTGCCCCGCGTCTGGATGGCAGATTGCAGGAGCCACTTTGCACCATCAAACCAGCCCGACTTGGCACTGGTGCCACCTTGGGTCTGGGAACAATCCTGCGTATCGTACATATTCAGGAACCAGCCGAACACTCCCAGCCACAGGCCCCCAAACACAAACAACGGCCCATTTCCCTGGCAAACAAAAGTCAGCTGCCCCGCTTCTGGATGGCAGATTGCAGGAGCCACTTGGTGTAATCAAACCAGCCCGACTTGGCACTGGTGCCACCTTGGGTCTGGGAACCATCCTGCGTATCGTGGATTCTAAGGAGCCAGCCGGCCACTCCCAGCCACAGGCCCCCAAACAAAATCAACGGCGCTGTTCCCTGGAAAACAAAACACGCCTGCCAACTTTTTGATGGAGTTTGCAGGAGCCACTTGGTACTATCAAACCAGCCCGACTTGGCACTGGTGCCACCTTGGGTCTGGGAAACATCCTGCGTATCGTGGATTCTTAGGAGCCAGCCGGCCACTCCTAGCCACAGGCCCCCAAACAAAAACCTAGGCCTATTTCTCTGGCAAACAAAAGTAAGCTGCCCCGCTTCTGGATGGCAGATTGCAGGAGACACTTGGGACTATCAAACCAGCCCAACTTGGCACTGGTGCCACCTTGGATCTGGGAACCATGCTGTGTATCGTGGATATTCAGGGGCCAGCCGGCCACTCTCAGCCATATGTCCCCAAACAGAAACCTCGGCCCGTTTCTCTGGCAAACAAAACTCAACTGCCCCTCTTCTGGATGGCAAATTGCAGGATGAACTTGATACTAAAACCGCAGGCCGACTTGGTAGTGGTGACACCTTGGACCTGGGAACCATCATGCGTATCGAGCATTTTAAGGAGCCAGCCGGCCACTCCCAGCAATATGCCCCCAAAAACAATCCACGGAATTTTTCTCTGGCAAACAAAAATCAGCTGTCCCGCTTCTGGATGGCAGATTGCAGGAGCCACTTTGCACCATCAAACCAGCCCGACTTGGCACTGGTGCCACCTTGCATCTGGGAACCATGCTGCCTAGCGTGGATTTTCAGGAGCCAGCCGGCCACTCTCAGCCATAGGCCCCCAAACAAAACCCACGGCCCGTTTCCCTGGCAAACAAAATTAAGCTGCCCCGCTTCTGGATGGCAGATTGCAGGACGCACTTGGTAGTATCAAACCAGCCCGACTTGGCACTGGTGCCACCTTGGGTCTGGGAACCATCCTGCGTATCGTGGGTTCAAAGGAGCCAGCTGGCCACTCCCAGCCACAGGCCCCCAAATACAAACAACGGCGCTTTTCCCTGGAAAACAAAACTCGCCTGCCAGCTTTTTGATGGCAGATTGCAGGAGCCACTTGGTACTATCAAATCATCCCAACTTGGCACTGGTGCCACTATGGGTCTGGGAACCATCCTGCCTATTGTAGCATTTCAGGAGCCAGCCGGTCACTCCCAGCCATAGGCCCTCAGACACAAACCTCGGACCGTTTCCCTGGCAAACAAAATTAAGCTGCCCCGCTTCTGGATGGCAGATTGCAGGAGCCACTTGGTAGTGTCAAACCAGCCCGACTTGGCACTGGTGCCACCTTGGGTCTGGGAACCATCCGGCGTATCGTGGATTCTAAGCAGCCACCCGGCCACTCTGAGCCACAGGCGCCCAAACACAAACAATGGCGCTTTTCCCTGGAAAACAAAAATCGCCTGCCAACATTTTGATGGCAGATTGCAGGAGCCACTTGGTGCTATCAAACCAGCCCAACTTGGCACTGGTGCCACCATGGGTCTGGTCACCATCCTGCCTATCGTAGCTTTTCAGGCGCCAGCCGGTCACTCCCAGCCATAGACCCCCAGACACAAACCTCGGCCCGTTTCCCTGGAAAACAAAAGTAAGCTGCCCCGATTCTGGATGGCAGATTGCAGGAGCCACTTGGTACTATCAAATCAGCCCAACTTGGCACTGGTGCCACCATGGGTCTGGTAAACATCCTGCCTATCGTAGCATTTCAGGAGCCAGACGGTCACTCCCTGCCATAGGCCCCCAGCCACAAACCTCGGCCCGTTTCCCTGGCAAACAAAAGTAAATTGCCCCGCTTTTGGATGGCAGATTGCAGGATGCATTTGGTACTATCAAACCTGCCCGACTTGGCCCTGGTGCCACCTTGGCTCTGGGAACCATGCTGCCTAACGTAGATTCTACGAGGACAGGCGGCCACTCCCAGCCACAGGCCTCTAAACAAAAACAACGGCGCTTTTCCCTGGAAAACAAAACTCGCCTGCCAAATTTTTGATGGCAGATTGCAGGAGCCACTTGGTACTATCAAACCAGCCCAACTTGGTACTGGTTCCACTTTGGGTCTGGTCACCATCCTGCCTATCGTAGCTTTTCAGGAGCCAGCCGCTCACTCCCAGCCATAGGCCCCCAGACAAATATCTCGGCCTGTTTCCCTGGCAAACAAAAGTAAGCTGCCCCGCTTCTGGATGGCAGATTGCAGGAGCCACATGGTACTATCAAACCAGGCCAACATGGCACTGGTGCCACGTTGGCTCTGGGAACCATCCTGCCTATCGTGGATTTTCAGGGGCCAGCCGGCCACTCTCAGCCATATGCCCCCAAACACATACCACGGCCCTTTGCTCTGGCAAACAAAACTCAACTGCCCCTCTTCTGGATGGCAAATTGCAGGACGCACTTGGTACTACGAAAACAGCCCGACTTGGCACTGATGCCACCTTGGGTCAGGGAACAATCCTGCGTATCGATCTTTTTAAGGAGCCAGCCGGCCACGTCCAGCCATATAACCCCAAAAAAAAACCACGGAACTTTTCTCCAGCAAACAAAAATCCGCTGCCCCGCGTCTGAATGGCAGATTTCAGGAGCTATTTAGTATTATCAAACCAGCCCGACTTGGCACTGGTGCCACCATGAGTCTGGTAACCATCCTGCCTATCGTAGCTTTTCAGTAGCCAGCCGGTCACTCCCAGCCATAGGCCCCCAGAAAAATACCTCGGCCCGTTTCCCTGGGAAACAAAAGTAAGCTGTCCCGCTTCTGGATGGCAGATTGCAGGAGCCACTTGGTACTATCAAACCAGCAAAACTTGGCACTGGTGCCACCTTGGCTCTGGGAACCATCCTGCGTATCCTGGGTTCAAAGGAGGCAGCCGGCCACTCCCAGCCACAGGCCTCTAAACAAGAACAACGGCGCTTTTCCCTGGAAAACAAAACTCGCCTGACAACTTTTTGATGGCAGATTGCAGGAGCCACTTGGTACTATCAAACCAGCCCAACTTGGCACTGGTGCCACCATGGGTCTGGTCACCATCCTGCCTATCGTAGCTTTTCAGGAGCCAGCCGCTCACTCCCAGCCATAGGCCCCCAGACAAATATCTCGGCCCGTTTCCCTGGCAAACAAAAGTAAGCAGCCCCGCTTCTGGATGGCAGATTGCAGGAGCCACATGGTACTATCAAACCAGGCCAACATGGCACTGGTGCCACCTTGGTTCTGGGAACCATCCTGCCTATCGTGGATTTTCAGGGGCCAGCCGGCCACTCTCAACCATATGCCCCCAAACATATACCACGGCCCTTTTCTCTGGCAAACAAAACTCAACTGCCCCTCTTCTGGATGGCAAATTGCAGGACGCACTTGGTACTACGAAAACAGCCCGACTTGGCACTGATGCCACCTTGGGTCAGGGAACAATCCTGCGTATCGAGTTTTTAAGGAGCCAGCCGGCCACGTCCAGCCATATACCCCCAAAAAAAAACCACGGAACTTTTCTCCAGCAAACAATAATCCGCTGCCGCGCGTCTGAATGGCAGATTGCAGGAGCTATTTAGTATTATCAAACCAGCCCGACTTGGCACTGGTGCCACCATGAGTCTGGTAACCATCCTGCCTATCGTAGCTTTTCAGTAGCCAGCCGGTCACTCCCAGCCATAGGCCCCCAGACAAATACCTCGGCCCGTTTCCCTGGGAAACAAAAGTAAGCTGTCCCGCTTCTGGATGGCAGATTGCAGGAGCCACTTGGTACTATCAAACCAGCCCAACTTGGCACTGACGCCACCTTGGCTCTGGGAACCATCCTGCGTATCCTGGGTTCAAAGGAGGCAGCCGGCCACTCCCAGCCACAGGCCTCCAAACACAAACAACGGCGCTTTTCCCTGGAAAACAAAACTGGCCTGCCAACTTTTTGATGGCACATTGCAGGAGCCACTTGGTACTATCAAACCAGCCCAACTTGGCGCTGGTGCCACCATGGGTCTGGTCACCATCCTGCCTATCGTAGCTTTTCAGGCGCCAGCCGGTCACTCCCAGCCATAGGCCCCCAGTCACAAACCTCGGCCCGTTTCCCTGGCAAACAAAAGTAAGCTACCCCGCTTCTGGATGGCAGATTGCAGGAGCCACTTTGTACCATCAAACCAGCCCGACTTGGCACTGGTGCCACCTCTGGTCTGGGAACCATCCTGCGTATCGTGGATTCTAAGGAGCTAGCTGGCCACTCCCAGCCACAGGCCCCCAAACACAAACAACGGCGCTTTTCCCTGGAAAACAAAACTCACCTGCCAACTTTTTGATGGCAGATTGCAGGAGCCACTTGGTACTATCAAACCAGCCCAACTTGGCACTGGTGCCACCATGGGTCTGGGAACCATCCTGCCTATTGTAGCATTTCAGGAGCCAGCCGGTCACTCCCAGCCATAGGCCCCCAGACACAAAGCTCTGCCCGTTTCCCTGGCAAACAAAAGTAAGCTGCCCCGCTTCTGGATGGCAGATTGCAGGAGTCACTTTGCACCATCAAACCAGCCCGACTTGGCACTGGTGCCACCTCTGGTCTGGGACCCATCCTGCGTATCGTGGATTCTAAGGAGACAGCTGGCCACTCCCAGCCACAGGCCCCCAAACAAAAACAACGGCGCTTTTCCCTGGAAAACAAAACTCGCTTGCAAACTTTTTGATGGCAGATTGCAGGAGCCACTTGGTACTATCAAACCACCCCAACCTGGCAACAAGTGGTTCCTGCAATCTGACATCCAGAAGCGGGGCAGCTTACTTTTGTTTGCCAGGGAAACGGACCGTTGTTTGTGTTTGGAGGCGTATGGCTGGGAGTGGCCGACTGGCTCCTTAAAATCCACGATACGCAGCATGGTTTCCAGACCAGAGGTGGCACCAGTGCCAAGTCGGGCTGGTTTGATAGTACCAAGTGGCTCCTGCAATCTGCCATCCAGAAGCGGGGCAGCTTACTTTTGTTTGCCAGGGAAACGGGCCGAGGTTTGTGACTGGGGACCTATGGCTGGGAGTGACCGGCTGGCTCCTGAAAAGTTACGATAGGCAGGATGGTGACCAGACCCATGGTGGCACCAGTGCCAAGTTGGGCTGGTTTGATAGTACCAAGTGGCTCCTGTAATCTGCCATCAAATAGTTGGTAGGCGAGTTTTGTTTTCCAGGGAAAAGCGCCGTTGTTTGTGTTAAGGGGCCTGTGGTAGGGAGTGGCCGGCTGGCTAATTAGAATCCATGATACGCAGGATGGTTCCCAGACCAGAGGTGGGACCAGTGCCAAGACGGGCCAGTTTGATGGTGCAAAGTGGCTCCTGCAATCTGCCATCCAGAAGCGGGGTAGCTTACTTTTGTTTGCCAGGGAAACGGGCCGAGCTTTTTGTCTGGGGGCGTATGGCTGGGAGTGACCGGCTGGCTCCTGAAAAGCTACGATAGGCAGGATGGTGACCAGACCCATGGTGGCACCAGTGCCAAGTTGGGCTGATTTGATAAAACCAAGTGGCTCCTGCAATCTGCCATCAAAAAGTTGGCAGGAGAGTTTTGTTTTCCAGGGAAAAGCGCCGTTGTTTGTGTTTGGGGGCCTGTGGCTGAGAGTGGCCGGCTGGCTCCTTAGAATCCACGATACGCAGGATGGTTCCCAGACCCAAGGTGGCACCAGTGCCAAGTTGTCTGGTTTGATAGTACCAAGTCGTTCCTGCAATCTGCCATGCAGAAGCGGGGCAGCTTACTTTTGTTTGCCAGGGAAACGGGCCGAGCTTTGTGTCTGGGGGCCTATGGCTGCGAGTGACTGGCTGGCTCCTGAAAAACTACGATAGGCAGGATGGTGACCAGACCCATGGTGGCACCAGTGCCAAGTTGGGCTGGAATGATAGTACCAAGTGGCTCCTGCAATCTGCCATCAAAAATTTGGCAGGCGAGTTTTGATTTCCAGGGAAAAGCGCCGTTGTTTGTGTTTGGGGGCCTGTGGCTGGGAGTGGCCGGCTTGCTAATTGGAATCCACGATACGCAGGATGGTTCCCAGACCTGACGTGGCACCAGTGCCAAGTCGGGCTAGTTTGATGCTGCAAAGTGGCTCCTGCAATCTGCCATGCAGAAGCGGGGTAGCTTACTTTTGTTTGCCAGGGAAAATGGCCGAGGTTTTTGTCTGGGGCCTATGGCTGGGAGTGACCGGCTGGCTCCTGAAAAGCTACGATAGGCAGGATGGTGACCAGACCCATGGTGGCACCAGTGCCAAGTTGGGCTGATTTGATAGTAGCAAGTGGCTCCTGCAATCTGCCATCAAAAAGTTGGCAGGCGAGTTTTGTTTTCCAGGGAAAAGCGCCGTTGTTTGTGTTTGGGGGCCTGTAGCTGGGAGTGACCGGCTGGCTCCTTAGAATCCACGATACGCAGGATGGTTCCCAGACCAGAGGTGGCACCAGTGCCAAGTCGGGCTGGTTTGATAGTACCAAGTGGCTCCTGCAATCTGCAATCCAGAAGCGGGGTAGCTTACTTTTGTATGCCAGGGAAAGGGGCCGAGGTTTTTGTCTGGGGGCCTATAGCTGGGAGTGACCGGCTGGCTCCTGAAAAGCTACGATAGGCAGGATGGTGACCAGACCCATGGTGGCACCACTGCCAAGTTGGGCTGATTTGATAGTACCAAGTGGCTCCTGCAATCTGCCATCAAAATGTTGGCAGGTGAGTTTTGTTTTCCAGGGAAAAGCGCCGTTGATTTTGTTTGGGGGCCTGTGGCTGGGAGTGACCGGCTGGCTCCTTAGAATCCACGATACGCAGGATGGTTCCCAGACCCAAGGTGGCACCAGTGCCAAGTTGGGCTGGTTTGATAGTACCAAGTGGCTCCTGCAATCTGCCATCAAAAAGTTGGCAGGCGAGTTTCGTTTTCCAGGGAAAAGCGCCGTTGTTTGTGTTTGGGGGCCTGTGGGTGGGAGTGGCCGGCTGGCTCCTTAGAATCCACGATACGCAGGATGGTTCCCAGACCAGAGGTGGCACCAGTGCCAAGTCGGGCTGGTTTGATAGTACCAAGTGCGTCCTGCAATCTGCCATGCAGAAGCGGGGCAGCTTACTTTTGTTTGCCAGGGAAATGGGCCGTTGTTTGTGTTGGGGGGCCTGTGGCTGGGAGTTGCCGACTGGCTCCTTAGAATCCACGATACGCGGGATGGTTCCCAGACCAGAGGTGGCACCAGTGCCTAGTCGGGCTGGTTTGATAGTACCAAGTGGCTCCTGCAATCTGCCATCCAGAAGCGGGGCAGCTTACTTTTGTTTTCCAGGGAAAAGCGCCGTTGTTTGTGTTTGGGGGCCTGTGGGTGGGAGTGGCCGGCTGGCTCCTGAAAAGTTACGATAGGCAGGATGGTGACCAGACCCATGGTGGCACCAGTGCCAAGTCGGGCTGGTTTGATAGTACCAAGTGGCTCCTGCAATCTGCCATCAAAAAGTTGGCAGGCGTGTTTTGTTTTCCAGGGAATAGCGCCGTTGTTTGTGTTTGGGGGCCTGTGGCTGGGAGTGGCCGGCTGGCTCCTTAGAATCCACGATACGCAGCATGGTATCCAGACCCAAGGTGGCACCAGTGCCAAGTTGGGCTGGTTTGATAATACCAAGTGGTTCCTGCAAACTCCATCAAAAAGTTGGCAGGCGTGTTTTGTTTTCCAGGGAACAGCGCCGTTGATTTTGTTTGGGGGCCTCTGGCTGGGAGTGGCCGGCTGGCTCCTTAGAATCCACGATACGCAGGATGGTTCCCAGACCCAAGGTGGCACCAGTGCCAAGTCGGGCTGGTTTGATTACACCAAGTGGCTCCTGCAATCTGCCATCCAGAAGTGAGGCAGCTAAGTTTTGTTTGCGAGAAAAAAGGGCCGTGGTTTTTGTTGGGGGCCTGTGGCTGGGAGTAGCCGGCTGGCTCCTTAAAATCCACGATAGGCAGGATGGTTCCCAGACCCAAGGTGGCACCAGTGCCAAGTCGGGCTGGTTTGATAGTACCAAGTGGCTCCTGCAAGCTGCCATCCAGAAGCGGGGAAGCTGAGTTTTGTTTGCCAGAGAAAAAGGCTGTGGTTTTTGTTTGGGGGCCTGTGGCTGGCAGTGGCCGTCTGGCTCCTGAAAATCCACGATACGCAGCATGGTTCCCAGACCCAAGGTGGCACCAGTACAAAGTGGGGCTCGTTTGACAGTGTCAAGTGCCTCCTGCAATCTCCCATCCAGAAGCGGGGCAGCTGAGTTTTTTTTGCCAGGGAAACGGACCTTTGTTTTTGATTGGGGTCTGTGGCCGAGAGTGGTCGGCTGTCTCCTGACAATCCACAATACGCAGGATGGTTCCCAGACCAAAGGTGGCACCAGTGCCAAGTCGGGCTGGTTTGATAGTACCAAGTGCCTCCTGCAATCTGCCATCCAGAAGCGGGGCAGCTGAGTTTTGTTTGCCAGAGAAAAGGGCCGTGGGTTGTGTTTGGGGGCATATGGCTGGGAGTGGCCACCTGGCTCCTTAAAATGCACGATACGCCGCATGGTAACCAGACGCAAGGTGGCACCAGTGCCCAGTCGGGCTGTTTTTGTAGTACCCAGTGGCTCCTGCAATTTGCCATCCAGAAGCGGGGCAGCTAAATTTTGTTTGCTAGAGAAAAGGGCTGTGGTTTGTGTTTGGGGGCCTATGGCCGAGAGTGGTAGGCTGGCCCCTGAAAATCAACGATAGGCAGGATGGTTCCCAGATCCAAGGTGGCACCAGTGCCAAGTAAGGCTGGTTGTATGGTTCAAAGTGACTCCTGCAATCTGCCATCCAGAAGCGGGACAGCTGAGTTTTTTTTGCCAGAGAAAAGGTCCGTGGTTTCTTTTTGGGGCATACGGCTGGGAATTGCCGGCTGGCTCCTTAAAATGCTCGATACGCAGGATGGTTCCCAGAGCCAAGGTGGCACCACTGCCAAGTCGGGCTCTTTTTGTAGTACCAAGTGCGTCCTGCAATTTGCCATCCAGAAGAGGGGCAGTTGAGTTTTGTTTGCCAGAGAAAAGGGCCGAGGTTTGTGTTTGGGAGCATATGGCTGGGAATGACCGGCTGGCCCCTGAAAATCCACGATACGCCGGATGGTTCCCAGATCCAAGGTGGTACCATTACCAAGTCGGGCTGGTTTGATAGTCCCAAGTGGCTCCTGCAATCTGCCATCCAGAAGCGGGGCAGCTGAGTTTTGTTTGCCAGGGAAATGGGCCGTTGTTTGTGTTTGGGGGCCTGTGGCTGGGAGTGTTCGGCTGGTTCCTGAATATGTACGATACGCAGGATTGTTCCCAGATCCAAGGTGGCACCTGTGCCAAGTCGGGCTGATTTGATAGTACTAAGTAGCTCCTGCAATCTGCCATCCAGAAGCGGGGCAGCTTACTTTTGTTTGCCAGGGAAACGGGCCGAGGTTTCTGTTTGGGGGCCTATGGCTGGGAGTGACTGGCTGGCTCCTGAAAAGCTACAATAGGCAGGATGGTTCCCAGAGCCAAGGTGGCACCAGTGCCAAGTTGGGCTGGTTTGATAGTACCAAGTGGCTCCTGCAATCTGCCATCCAGAAGCAGGGCAGCTGAGTTTTGTTTGCCAGAGAAAAGGGCTTGGTTTGTGTTTGGGGGCATATGGCTGGGTGTGGCCAGCTGGCTCCTTAAAATGCACGATATGCAACATGGCTCCCAGACCCATAGTGGCACCAGTGCCAAGTCGGGCTGGTTTGATAGTACCAAGTGGCTCCTGCAATCTTCCATGATCACGTGGAGAAATACTTTCTGGTTTCAGCCATATGCTCTTTCTTCTCTCCCTCAACTTCTCTATCACCTCTCATCTGGTTCACATGCGCTGTCTTCAAGGTCCGCAGGCTACTTTTCACAGAATCTTCTGGCCTGATGAAGTAAGAATGATGAATAGAACAGAGCTGGGATCTATTTTCCAGTTTGGATAAAATGCATTCTGCACACAAATCCAAGGAGAACGGGCTGCCCCGATGCCCAGAAAATCTTTCACTCCTGCTAGTGTTCTACGTCAACCGCAACTTAGTCTGAAAGAAAAGCTTTTTCTCTGAGAGCATCTGAGAGGTTTGCATGAAGCACTGATATCTGACATATGCAATTTTGAATAGGAGAGGAAAAAGAAAATGGCAAGGAGTTTTTAATTTTAGTGGTTTCAATTTTAATTTCCGTGCACTTTTTCAAAACTTGTCAGCTCAAATGCCCATCAACATCTTTTAGTCATCTGTAAGTCAGTATTCATATAAAATGTGCTTCAAATCCAAAGAATTTCAAATTTGCACTCCAAGCTTCTATGCCTAGATTTATGATTTCCTACACATATTAGATGAAAGGAAGGCCTTTTTTACTGTGGGAGTGCTGGAACACTGGAACAGGTTGCCCAGAGAAGTTGTGGGTGTCCCATCCCTGAAAGTATTCAAGGTCACCTTGGACGGGGCTTGGAGCAGCAACAAAGGAGAAGCTTGATGGTAGAGAAACAAAGTTGGACTATAGAAGAAACTCGGATTGAAGTATAGGATCAAGTTTTCTCTCAGCTCTTGGGGTAAATTCAAAGTTGTACAAAATGACATTTATCTGTGCTATTCACTACTGTAACAGAAAGTTTCATGAAAACTGTACAGAAGATAGTAAATTTTAAAAGAGATAAGAATTACAGCATAAAATCCATGGGATAGGTTACAACATGAGACACTCTCTAAGAGAAAATCTCTGTGTTTCAGCACTTCATCGGGGTAAGATTTCATGAAGTGCCAAAGAAGGCGGCAAAATATCATTCGGGACATTATTTACTGGAATTCAGCCTGGCCATTAGTAGGAACTGCCTTTGAACATATCATGTAGATATACCACACACGCTTTCCCTTCACTGAAAAATTACTGTTTACAACAAATAAGCAATTGACGATCAAAATTGATTGAAAGCATCTTAAACATGTCAAGTATTTCATTGTAGATGATCTGTGATCCAAATGCTTCTTCCACCTTCGAGAGGGACAGAAGAATTCTTCCATATCATGATGGTTTAAAATTGTATCAACCAATGTTTTCTGCTGAAAAGATATCATCTATTTTTTTCTATTTTTGGAAGAAAATATTCCTAGACATACAACAGGTGAGAACTAAGTAATTTTAAAGAAACAAATGAAATGAAAATATTCTGTAAATAGAATGAAATGAAAAGCTGTGTTTTAAATAGGAGCTAAATATTAAACAGAATTTTTGTACCAGGCATTTGAATTACTGCACCAGCTCTTTTGCCCATCAAGAGAGGCATTTAGCATTTCAGTCTTTTCCAAGGTGTTCATGATCTGCTATGCTGATCTCTGTGTGTGCCTAGGTGTGTGTGGAGGGGGGGGCATATGAAGGGGAGTGTGTATGTTTGCTTTACAATTGTTGTGGCAGATTCATGCCTCAGCTCCACATTTTGTTTTAAAAAGGTCACACCGAGTGGATATGAAGTTTACTATCAACAAGAGATCGATTCCCAAATCATCCATTTGACTCTCCCTTATAAATCATGTGCTTTGTTGCATATTTTATCAAATATACTTTCAAGCCAGATGGAGGAAGGAGGATGTGGGAATCCCTCCACCATCTTGCAACTTTTATGTAAGTAGGTTTTCAAGAAAATCATCATTTCTCTTTTAAATATGTCTGGAACAGGCATGATGGTAGTGTCAACCTGTTGGAGTTTTTGTTGCTGGAAGAAGTTGTACAAAAGGATTGGTTTTTACATTGACCAGTTACTGAATCAAGCGCAGGAATACATTGGAAATTTAGCTGGGGGTTCCTTTTCCCAGCAGACTACTTCTAGAACGAGCTTGTACACTGAAGCTGACTCTTTTGCTCTCTTTTTGTTTCTTTCCTATTTTCTTGGCTTCTTTGCCACTATCTAGACAATTTTGGAACTTTGTTCCCAACTAAAATGGTTTCAATAGTCTGATTGTGATCATACATTTTTACAAGGAATTTTTAAAATCTTTCCTCGAGTCCAGAAAGTCAAGGACTTAGATCTTTTTCTTCCCTTATCAATATTGCCATGAAATTGATAAATAAAGACCAACTCTTTATTTTTGTTTTTAACCCACGTAGATAATTCCCATCCATTAATCCATTTTGTGGACCAATAGCTGCCATTCTGATGGAAGCTGTCACTTCTTAACAATAGGCATTCTGTGACTATGTTGACTGCACTTTGGGTGAAGATCCTAACTGGTCTTAGATATACATAGGGAGAAATTTGCTCAGCCAGTGTCAGTCTTAAGCATGCGTATCAGAAGATCTTTCTAGAGCTGGGAATTTTCCCATGAAAGGGATTCAGTTAGGGAAGAGACACTTGTGCCAGAGTTTTACATTCTTCTTGAACACTGCTTAAGGAACTTAGATGCCATGTCCATTTGGATCTCTGTCTGCACAGAACTTTGTCATGCCAGCGCTTTGAAATGCATCTTGAAGAGAATTCACTAGCACAGAATGAAAGAGAGTGGAAGGGGTTGGTGGGGCTAACCAGGCCCAACCCCCCTGCCTAAACCAGGATACCTAGAGCCTCTTGCCCAGGATTCTATCTGGGTGTACTTTTAATGTCTTCAAAGATCCAGGCTCCACAATCTTTCTGGGCAGTCTGTGCCGTGGTTCAGTCACCCTGACAGTAAAGAAACATTTACTGATGTTCAAAGGCAATCTCCTGTATTTCAGTGTGTGCCCACTGCCTCTTGTCTTTTCCCTCAGCATCACTGAAAAGACACTGATTCCCTCCCCTTTGCACTATTGCTTCCATATGTATGTGTGATGCCATGTAGAGGTATGTCAAAAACCTCCCTGAAGCCCAGGCAGATAATATTCCCTTCATCTACCAGTCAAGTTGATTCATCAGAGGAGTTTAAAGTGATGTTCAGCATGAAATTCCCCTGAAAAATATTGCTAACTACATTATTTGGTCATCTGTCATGTGCCTGGCAAGGATTTCCAGGAAGAGCTGCTTCATCAACTTCCTGGGGATAAAAAAGAGGCTGGCTGGTTTGTACTATGGCGAGTCCTCTTAATTGCCTTTTTTGAAGATGGGTGTCATTTGCTAACATCCACTCTTTAGCCTCTCTTGTCGTCTACATCTTAGCAAAACGCTTTTCCACTATGTCTGGCTAGGAAAAACTGTGCCAGCACAGAAAACATCTCCCATCGTGTTCTAGAAGTTGCACGGATGTCTGCCAAGTGTTTGGCAGGAAGAAAAGAAAAGTTGTCCAAAACAGTTTCCAATCGAATGTTCATGTGATTGGAAAAGTCAGGAGAGTGCAAAGGTACTGTTTTCTATCAGTTGGCAAGGTGCGCACACAATCCCAGTGTTGTACGGCTTGCTTCTTCACCTTCCCGAAGCTGCCGCTCTCGCCGGCTGCCGGAGCCCAAGAAGCGGCTTCTTCGCGCAAAGACGATTGTGCCGCTCACAGTGCTCTCCTTAGCGCGGCTTCTGCCGAAAGACGCCCGGCAGCGGCTCTTACCTCCGGAGAGCATCCTACCTTCGTCTTTAGCTCCTCTTCTCATCTACACCTCGGCAAAAAGCTTTTCCACTATGTCTGGCTAGGAAAAACTGTGCCAGCACAGAAAACATCTCCCATCGTGTTCTAGAAGTTGCACGGATGTCTGCCAAGTGTTTGGCAGGAAGAAAAGAAAAGTTGTCCAAAACAGCTTCCAATCGAATGTTCCTGTGATTGGAAAAGTCAGGAGAGTGCAAAGGTACTGTTTTCTATCAGTTGGCAAGGTGCGCACACAATCCCAGTGTTGTACAGCTTGCTTCTTCACCTTCCCGAAGCTGCCGCTCTCGCCGGCTGCCGGAGCCCAAGAAGCGGCTTCTTCGCGCAAAGACGATTGTGCCGCTCACAGTGCTCTCCTTAGCGCGGCTTCTGCCGAAAGACGCCCGGCAGCGGCTCTTACCTCCGGAGAGCATCCTACCTTCGTCTTTAGCTCCTCTTCTCATCTACACCTCGGCAAAACGCTTTTCCACTATGTCTGGCTAGGAAAAACTGTGCCAGCACAGAAAACATCTCCCATCGTGTTCTAGAAGTTGCACGGATGTCTGCCAAGTGTTTGGCAGGAAGAAAAGAAAAGTTGTCCAAAACAGCTTCCAATCGAATGTTCCTGTGATTGGAAAAGTCAGGAGAGTGCAAAGGTACTGTTTTCTATCAGTTGGCAAGGTGCGCACACAATCCCAGTGTTGTACAGCTTGCTTCTTCACCTTCCCGAAGCTGCCGCTCTCGCCGGCTGCCGGAGCCCAAGAAGCGGCTTCTTCGCGCAAAGACGATTGTGCCGCTCACAGGGCTCTCCTTAGCGCGGCTTCTGCCGAAAGACGCCCGGCAGCGGCTCTTACCTCCGGAGACCATCCTACCTTCGTCTTTAGCTCCACTTCTCATCTACACCTCGGCAAAAAGCTTTTCCACTATGTCTGGCTAGGAAAAACTGTGCCAGCACAGAAAACATCTCCCATCGTGTTCTAGAAGTTGCACGGATGTCTGCCAAGTGTTTGGCAGGAAGAAAAGAAAAGTTGTCCAAAACAGCTTCCAATCGAATGTTCCTGTGATTGGAAAAGTCAGGAGAGTGCAAAGGTACTGTTTTCTATCAGTTGGCAAGGTGCGCACACAATCCCAGTGTTGTACGGCTTGCTTCTTCACCTTCCCGAAGCTGCCGCTCTCGCCGGCTGCCGGAGCCCAAGAAGCGGCTTCTTCGCGCAAAGACGATTGTGCCGCTCACAGTGCTCTCCTTAGCGCGGCTTCTGCCGAAAGACGCCCGGCAGCGGCTCTTACCTCCGGAGAGCATCCTACCTTCGTCTTTCGCGTCTTTTGTAGTCTACATCTTAGCAAAACGCTTTTCCACTATGTCTGGCTAGGAAAAACTGTGCCAGCACAGAAAACATCTCCCATCGTGTTCTAGAAGTTGCACGGATGTCTGCCAAGTGTTTGGCAGGAAGAAAAGAAAAGTTGTCCAAAACAGCTTCCAATCGAATGTTCCTGTGATTGGAAAAGTCAGGAGAGTGCAAAGGTACTGTTTTCTATCAGTTGGCAAGGTGCGCACACAATCCCAGTGTTGTACAGCTTGCTTCTTCACCTTCCCGAAGCTGCCGCTCTCGCCGGCTGCCGGAGCCCAAGAAGCGGCTTCTTCGCGCAAAGACGATTGTGCCGCTCACAGTGCTCTCCTTAGCGCGGCTTCTGCCGAAAGACGCCCGGCAGCGGCTCTTACCTCCGGAGAGCATCCTACCTTCGTCTTTAGCTCCTCTTCTCATCTACACCTCGGCAAAACGCTTTTCCACTATGTCTGGCTAGGAAAAACTGTGCCAGCACAGAAAACATCTCCCATCGTGTTCTAGAAGTTGCACGGATGTCTGCCAAGTGTTTGGCAGGAAGAAAAGAAAAGTTGTCCAAAACAGCTTCCAATCGAATGTTCCTGTGATTGGAAAAGTCAGGAGAGTGCAAAGGTACTGTTTTCTATCAGTTGGCAAGGTGCGCACACAATCCCAGTGTTGTACAGCTTGCTTCTTCACCTTCCCGAAGCTGCCGCTCTCGCCGGCTGCCTGAGCCCAAGAAGCGGCTTCTTCGCGCAAAGACGGTTGTGCCGCTCACAGTGCTCTCCTTAGCGCGGCTTCTGCCGAAAGACGCCCGGCAGCGGCTCTTACCTCCGGAGAGCATCCTACCTTCGTCTTTCGCGTCTTTTGTAGTCTACATCTTAGCAAAACGCTTTTCCACTATGTCTGGCTAGGAAAAACTGTGCCAGCACAGAAAACATCTCCCATCGTGTTCTAGAAGTTGCACGGATGTCTGCCAAGTGTTTGGCAGGAAGAAAAGAAAAGTTGTCCAAAACAGCTTCCAATCGACTGTTCCTACGATTGGAAAAGTCAGGAGAGTGCAAAGGTACTGTTTTCTATCAGTTGGCAAGGTGCGCACACAATCCCAGTGTTGTACAGCTTGCTTCTTCACCTTCCCGAAGCTGCCGCTCTCGCCGGCTGCCGGAGCCCAAGAAGCGGCTTCTTCGCGCAAAGACGATTGTGCCGCTCACAGTGCTCTCCTTAGCGCGGCTTCTGCCGAAAGACGCCCGGCAGCGGCTCTTACCTCCGGAGAGCATCCTACCTTCGTCTTTCGCGTCTTTTGTAGTCTACATCTTAGCAAAACGCTTTTCCACTATGTCTGGCTAGGAAAAACTGTGCCAGCACAGAAAACATCTCCCATCGTGTTCTAGAAGTTGCACGGATGTCTGCCAAGTGTTTGGCAGGAAGAAAAGAAAAGTTGTCCAAAACAGCTTCCAATCGAATGTTCCTGTGATTGGAAAAGTCAGGAGAGTGCAAAGGTACTGTTTTCTATCAGTTGGCAAGGTGCGCACACAATCCCAGTGTTGTACAGCTTGCTTCTTCACCTTCCCGAAGCTGCCACTCTCAGGAGGTAAGAGCCGCTGCCGGGCGTCTTTCGGCAGAAGCCGCGCTAAGGGGAGTACTGTGAGCGGCACAATCGTCTTTGCGCGAAGAAGCCGCTTCTTGGGCTCCGGCAGCCGGCGAGAGCGGCAGCTTCGGGAAGGTGAAGAAGCAAGCTGTACAACACTGGGATTGTGTGCGCACCTTGCCAACTGATAGAAAACAGTACCTTTGCACTCTCCTGACTTTTCCAATCGTAGGAACAGTCGATTGGAAGCTGTTTTGGACAACTTTTCTTTTCTTCCTGCCAAACACTTGGCAGACATCCGTGCAACTTCTAGAACACGATGGGAGATGTTTTCTGTGCTGGCACAGTTTTTCCTAGCCAGACATAGTGGAAAAGCGTTTTGCCGAGGTGTAGATGAGAAGAGGAGCTAAAGAGGAAGGTAGGATGCTCTCCGGAGGTAAGAGCCGCTGCCGGGCGTCTTTCGGCAGAAGCCGCGCTAAGGAGAGCACTGTGAGCGGCACAATCGTCTTTGCGCGAAGAAGCCGCTTCTTGGGCTCCGGCAGCCGGCGAGAGCGGCAGCTTCGGGAAGGTGAAGAAGCAAGCTGTACAACACTGGGATTGTGTGCGCACCTTGCCAACTGATAGAAAACAGTACCTTTGCACTCTCCTGACTTTTCCAATCACAGGAACATTCGATTGGAAGCTGTTTTGGACAACTTTTCTTTTCTTCCTGCCAAACACTTGGCAGACATCCGTGCAACTTCTAGAACACGATGGGAGATGTTTTCTGTGCTGGCACAGTTTTTCCTAGCCAGACATAGTGGAAAAGCTTTTTGCCGAGGTGTAGATGAGAAGAGGAGCTAAAGAGTGGATGTTAGCAAATGACACCCATCTTCAAAAAAGGCAATTAAGAGGACTCGCCATAGTACAAACCAGCCAGCCTCTTTTTTATCCCCAGGAAGTTGATGAAGCAGCTCTTCCTGGAAATCCTTGCCAGGCACATGACAGATGACCAAATAATGTAGTTAGCATGATTTTTCAGGGGAATTTCATGCTGAACATCACTTTAAACTCCTCTGATGAATCAACTTGACTGGTAGATGAAGGGAATATTATCTGCCTGGGCTTCAGGGAGGTTTTTGACATACCTCTACATGGCATCACACATACATATGGAAGCAATAGTGCAAAGGGGAGGGAATCAGTGTCTTTTCAGTGATGCTGAGGGAAAAGACAAGAGGCAGTGGGCACACACTGAAATACAGGAGATTGCCTTTGAACATCAGTAAATGTTTCTTTACTGTCAGGGTGACTGAACCACGGCACAGACTGCCCAGAAAGATTGTGGAGCCTGGATCTTTGAAGACATTAAAAGTACACCCAGATAGAATCCTGGGCAAGAGGCTCTAGGTATCCTGGTTTAGGCAGGGGGGTTGGGCCTGGTTAGCCCCACCAACCCCTTCCACTCTCTTTCATTCTGTGCTAGTGAATTCTCTTCAAGATGCATTTCAAAGCGCTGGCATGACAAAGTTCTGTGCAGACAGAGATCCAAATGGACATGGCATCTAAGTTCCTTAAGCAGTGTTCAAGAAGAATGTAAAACTCTGGCACAAGTGTCTCTTCCCTAACTGAATCCCTTTCATGGGAAAATTCCCAGCTCTAGAAAGATCTTCTGATACGCATGCTTAAGACTGACACTGGCTGAGCAAATTTCTCCCTATGTATATCTAAGACCAGTTAGGATCTTCACCCAAAGTGCAGTCAACATAGTCACAGAATGCCTATTGTTAAGAAGTGACAGCTTCCATCAGAATGGCAGCTATTGGTCCACAAAATGGATTAATGGATGGGAATTATCTACGTGGGTTAAAAACAAAAATAAAGAGTTGGTCTTTATTTATCAATTTCATGGCAATATTGATAAGGGAAGAAAAAGATCTAAGTCCTTGACTTTCTGGACTCGAGGAAAGATTTTAAAAATTCCTTGTAAAAATGTATGATCACAATCAGACTATTGAAACCATTTTAGTTGGGAACAAAGTTCCAAAATTGTCTAGATAGTGGCAAAGAAGCCAAGAAAATAGGAAAGAAACAAAAAGAGAGCAAAAGAGTCAGCTTCAGTGTACAAGCTCGTTCTAGAAGTAGTCTGCTGGGAAAAGGAACCCCCAGCTAAATTTCCAATGTATTCCTGCGCTTGATTCAGTAACTGGTCAATGTAAAAACCAATCCTTTTGTACAACTTCTTCCAGCAACAAAAACTCCAACAGGTTGACACTACCATCATGCCTGTTCCAGACATATTTAAAAGAGAAATGATGATTTTCTTGAAAACCTACTTACATAAAAGTTGCAAGATGGTGGAGGGATTCCCACATCCTCCTTCCTCCATCTGGCTTGAAAGTATATTTGATAAATATGCAACAAAGCACATGATTTATAAGGGAGAGTCAAATGGATGATTTGGGAATCGATCTCTTGTTGATAGTAAACTTCATATCCACTCGGTGTGACCTTTTTAAAACAAAATGTGGAGCTGAGGCATGAATCTGCCACAACAATTGTAAAGCAAACATACACACTCCCCTTCATATGCCCCCCCCTCCACACACACCTAGGCACACACAGAGATCAGCATAGCAGATCATGAACACCTTGGAAAAGACTGAAATGCTAAATGCCTCTCTTGATGGGCAAAAGAGCTGGTGCAGTAATTCAAATGCCTGGTACAAAAATTCTGTTTAATATTTAGCTCCTATTTAAAACACAGCTTTTCATTTCATTCTATTTACAGAATATTTTCATTTCATTTGTTTCTTTAAAATTACTTAGTTCTCACCTGTTGTATGTCTAGGAATATTTTCTTCCAAAAATAGAAAAAAATAGATGATATCTTTTCAGCAGAAAACATTGGTTGATACAATTTTAAACCATCATGATATGGAAGAATTCTTCTGTCCCTCTCGAAGGTGGAAGAAGCATTTGGATCACAGATCATCTACAATGAAATACTTGACATGTTTAAGATGCTTTCAATCAATTTTGATCGTCAATTGCTTATTTGTTGTAAACAGTAATTTTTCAGTGAAGGGAAAGTGTGTGTGGTATATCTACATGATATGTTCAAAGGCAGTTCCTACTAATGGCCAGGCTGAATTCCAGTAAATAATGTCCCGAATGATATTTTGCCGCCTTCTTTGGCACTTCATGAAATCTTACCCCGATGAAGTGCTGAAACAAAGAGATTTTCTCTTAGAGAGTGTCTCATGTTGTAACCTATCCCATGGATTTTATGCTGTAATTCTTATCTCTTTTAAAATTTACTATCTTCTGTACAGTTTTCATGAAACTTTCTGTTACAGTAGTGAATAGCACAGATAAATGTCATTTTGTACAACTTTGAATTTACCCCAAGAGCTGAGAGAAAACTTGATCCTATACTTCAATCCGAGTTTCTTCTATAGTCCAACTTTGTTTCTCTACCATCAAGCTTCTCCTTTGTTGCTGCTCCAAGCCCCGTCCAAGGCGACCTTGAATACTTTCAGGGATGGGACACCCACAACTTCTCTGGGCAACCTGTTCCAGTGTTCCAGCACTCCCACAGTAAAAAAGGCCTTCCTTTCATCTAATATGTGTAGGAAATCATAAATCTAGGCATAGAAGCTTGGAGTGCAAATTTGAAATTCTTTGGATTTGAAGCACATTTTATATGAATACTGACTTACAGATGACTAAAAGATGTTGATGGGCATTTGAGCTGACAAGTTTTGAAAAAGTGCACGGAAATTAAAATTGAAACCACTAAAATTAAAAACTCCTTGCCATTTTCTTTTTCCTCTCCTATTCAAAATTGCATATGTCAGATATCAGTGCTTCATGCAAACCTCTCAGATGCTCTCAGAGAAAAAGCTTTTCTTTCAGACTAAGTTGCGGTTGACGTAGAACACTAGCAGGAGTGAAAGATTTTCTGGGCATCGGGGCAGCCCGTTCTCCTTGGATTTGTGTGCAGAATGCATTTTATCCAAACTGGAAAATAGATCCCAGCTCTGTTCTATTCATCATTCTTACTTCATCAGGCCAGAAGATTCTGTGAAAAGTAGCCTGCGGACCTTGAAGACAGCGCATGTGAACCAGATGAGAGGTGATAGAGAAGTTGAGGGAGAGAAGAAAGAGCATGAGGCTGAAACCAGAAAGTATTTCTCCACGTGATCATGGAAGATTGCAGGAGCCACTTGGTACTATCAAACCAGCCCAACTTGGCACTGGTGCCACCTTGGGTCTGGGAGCCATGTTGCATATCGTGCATTTTAAGGAGCCAGCTGGACACACCCAGCCATATGCCCCCAAACACAAACCAAGGCCCTTTTCTCTGGCAAACAAAACTCAGCTGCCCTGCTTCTGGATGGCAGATTGCAGGAACCACTTGGTACTATCAAACCAGCCCAACTTGGCACTGGTGCCACCATGGGTCTGGTCACCATCCTGCCTATCGTAGCTTTTCAGGAGCCAGCCGGTCACTCTCAGCCATAGGCCCCCAAACACAAACCTCGGCCCGTTTCCCTGGCAAACAAAAGTAAGCTGCCCCGCTTCTGGATGGCAGATTGCAGGAGCTACTTAGTACTATCAAATCAGCCCGACTTGGCACAGGTGCCACCTTGGATCTGGGAACCATCCTGTGTATCGTGGATTTTCAGGGGCCAGCCAGCCACTCTCAGCCATATGCCCCCAAAAACAAACCACGGACCTTTTCTCTGGCAAACAAAACTCAACTGCCCCTCTTCTGGATGGCAAATTTTAGGACGCACTTTGTACTACGAAAACCGCCCGACGTGGCACTGGTGCCACCTTGTGTCAGGGAACCATCCTGCATATCGAGCTTTTTAAGGAGCCAGCCGGCCAGGCCCAGCCATATACCCCCAAAAACAAACCACGGACCATTTCTCATGGAAACAAAAATCCGCTGCCCCCCGTCTGGATGGCAGATTGCAGGAGCCACTTGGGACTATCAAACCAGCCCGACTTGGCACTGGTGCCACCTTGGGTCTGGGAACCATCCTGCGTATGGTGGATTCTAAGGAGCCAGCCGGCCACTCCCAGCCACAGGCCCCCAACAAAAACCACGGCCCTTTTTTCTGGCAAACAAAACTTAGCTGCCTCACTTCTGGATGGCAGATTGCAGGAGCCACTTGGTGTAATCAAACCAGCCCGACTTGGCACTGGTGCCACCTTGGGTCTGGGAACCATCCTGCGTATCGTGGATTCTAAGGAGCCAGCCGGCCACTCCCAGCCACAGGCCCCCAAACAAAATCAACGGCGCTGTTCCCTGGAAAACAAAACACGCCTGCCAACTTTTTGATGGAGTTTGCAGGAGCCACTTGGTACTATCAAACCAGCCCGACTTGGCACTGGTGCCACCTTGGGTCTGGGAAACATCCTGCGTATCGTGGATTCTTAGGAGCCAGCCGGCCACTCCTAGCCACAGGCCCCCAAACAAAAACCTAGGCTTATTTCTCTGGCAAACAAAAGTAAGCTGCCCCGCTTCTGGATGGCAGATTGCAGGAGCCACTTGGTACTATCAAACCAGACCAACTTGGCACTGGTGCCACCTTGGGTCTGGGAACCATCCAGCCTATCGTGGATTTTAAGGAGCCAGCCGGCTACTCCCAGCCACAGGCCCCCAACAAAAACCACGGCCCTTTTTTCTGGCAAACAAAACTTAGCTGCCTCACTTCTGGATGGCAGATTGTAGGAGCCACTTGGTGTAATCAAACCAGCCCGACTTGGCACTGGTGCCACCTTGGGTCTGGGAACCATCCTGCGTATCGTGGATTCTAAGGAGCCAGCCGGCCACTCCCAGCCACAGGTCCCCAAACAAAATCAACGGCGCTGTTCCCTGGAAAACAAAACACGTCTGCCAACATTTTGATGGAGTTTGCAGGAGCCACTTGGTACTATCAAACCAGCCCGACTTGGCACTGGTGCCACCTTGGGTCTGGGAAACATCCTGCGTATCGTGGATTCTTAGGAGCCAGCCGGCCACTCCTAGCCATAGGCCCCCAGACAAAAACCTAGGCCTATTTCTCTGGCAAACAAAAGTAAGCTGCCCCGCTTCTGGATGGCAGATTGCAGGAGACACTTGGGACTATCAAACCAGCCCGACTTGGCACTGGTGCCACCTCTGATCTGGGAACCATGCTGTGTATCGTGGATATTCAGGGGCCACCCGGCCACTCTCAGCCATATGTCCCCAAACAGAAACCTCGGCCCGTTTCTCTGGCAAACAAAACTCAACTGCCCCTCTTCTGGATGGCAAATTGCAGGATGAACTTGATACTAAAACCGCAGGCCGACTTGGTAGTGGTGACACCTTGGACCTGGGAACCATCATGCGTATCGAGCATTTTAAGGAGCCAGCCGGCCACTCCAAGCAATATGCCCCCAAAAACAATCCACGGAATTTTTCTCTGGCAAACAAAAACCAGCTGCCCCGCTTCTGGATGGCAGATTGCAGGAGCCACTTTGCACCATCAAACCAGCCCGACTTGGCACTGGTGCCACCTTGCATCTGGGAACCATGCTGCCTAGCGTGGATTTTCAGGAGCCAGCCGTCCACTCTCAGCCATAGGCCCCCATACAAAACCCACGGCCCGTTTCCCTGGCAAACAAAATTAAGCTGCCCCGCTTCTGGATGGCAGATTGCAGGACGCACTTGGTAGTATCAAACCAGCCCAACTTGGCACTGGTGCCACCTTGGGTCTGGGAACCATCCTGCGTATCGTGGGTTCAAAGGAGCGAGCCGGCCACTCCCAGCCACAAGCCCCCAAATACAAACAACGGCGCTTTTCCCTGGAAAACAAAACTCGCCTGCCAACTTTTTGATGGCATATTGCAGGAGCTACTTGGTACTATCAAACCAGCCCAACTTGGCACTGGTGCCCCCATGGGTCTGGTCACCATCCTGCCTATTGTAGCTTTCCAGGAGCCAGCCGGTCACTCCCAGCCTTAGGTCCCAAGTCACAAACCTCGGCCCGTTTCCCTGGCAAACAAAAGTAAGCTGCCCCGCTTCTGGATGGCAGATTGCAGGAGCCACTTGGTACTATCAAACCAGCCCAACTTGGCACTGGTGCCACCTCTGGTCTGGGAACCATGCTGCGTAACACAGATTCTAAGGCGCCAGTCGGCCACTCCCAGCCACAAGCCCCCAAACACAAACATCTGCGCTATTCTCTGGCAAACAAAACTCCACTGCCCCTCTCCTGGATGGCAAATTGCAGGACGCACTTGGTACTATAAAAACAGCCCGACTTGGCACTGGTGCCACCTTGGGTCTGGGAACCATCCTGCGTATCGATCTTTTTAATGAGACAGCCGGCCACTCCCAGCCATATGCCCCCAAACACAACCCACGGCCCTTTTCTCTGGCAAACAAAACTCAACTGCACCGCTTCTGGATGGCAGATTGCAGGAGCCACTTGGTACTATCAAACCAGCCCGACTTGGCACTGGTGCCACCTTGGGTCTGGGAACCATCCTGCGTATTGTGGGTTGTCAGGAGCCAGCCGAACACTCTCGGCCACAGACCCCAATCAAAAACAACGGCCCGTTTCACAGGCAAACAAAACTCAGCTGCCCCGCTTCTGGATGGGAGATTGCAGGAGGCACTTGACACTGTGAAACCAGCCCCACTTGGCACTGGTGCCACCTTGGGTCTGGGAACCATGCTGCGTATCATGGATGTTCAAGAGCCAGCCGGCCACTCCCAGCCACAGGCCCCCAAACACAAACCACAGCCTTTTTCTCTGGCAAACAAAATTCAGCTGCCCCGCTTCTGGATGGCAGATTGCCGGAGCCACTTGGGACTATCACACCAGCAGAACATGGCACTGCTGCCACCTTGGATCTGGGAACCATCCTTCCTATCGTGGATTTTCAGGGGCCAGCTGGTCACTCTCAGCCATAGGCCCCAAACACAAACCACGGCCCTTTTCTCTGGAAAACAAAACTCAACTGCCCCTCTTCTGGATGGCAGATTGCAGGAGACACTGGGTACTATGAAACCAGCCCTACTTGGCACTGGTGCCACCTTGGGTCTGGGAACCATGCTGCGTATCATGGATTTTCAGGAGCCAGCCGGCCACTCCCAGCCACAGGCCCCGAAACACAAACAACAGCCTTTTTGTCTGGCAAACAAAATTCAGCTGCCCCGCTTCTGGATGGCAGATTGCAGGAACCACTTGGTACTAACAAACCAGCCCGACTTGGCACTGGTGCCACCTTGGGTCTGGGAACCATCCTGCGTATCGTGGATTCTAAGGAGCCAGCTGGCCACTCCCAGCCACAGGCCCCAAAACACACACAACGGCGCTTTTCCCTGGAAAACAAAACTCGCCTGCCAAACATTTGATGGCAGATTGCAGGAGCCACTTGGTACTATCAAACCAGCGCAACTTGGCACTGGTGCCACCATGGGTCTGGTCACCATCCTGCCTATCGTAGCTTTTCAGGTGCCAGCCAGCCACCCCCAGCCAGAGGCCCCTAGACAAATATTTCGGCCCGTTTCCCTGGCAAACAAAAGTAAGCTTCCCCGCTTCTGGATGGCAGATTGCAGGAGCCACTTTGCACCATCAAACCAGCCCAACTTGGCACTGGTGCCACCTCTGGTCTGGGAACCATCCTGCGTATCGTGGGTTCTAAGGAGCCAGCTGGCCGCTCCCAGCCACAGGCCCCCAAACACAAACAACGGCGCTTTTCCCTGGAAAACAAAACTCGCCTGCCAACTTTTTGATGGCAGATTGCAGGAGCCACTTGGTACTATCAAAGCAGCCCAACTTGGCACTGGTGCCACTATGGGTCTGGTCACCATCCTGCCTATCGTAGCTTTTCAGGAGCCAGCCGGTCACTCGCAGCCATAGGCCCCCAAACACAAACCTCGGCCCTTTTCCCTGGCAAACAAAAGTAAGCTGCCCCGATTCTGGATGGCAGATTGCAGGAGCCACTTGGTAGTGTCAATCCAGCCCGACATGGCACTGGTGCCACCTTGGGTCTGGGAACCATCCTGCGTATCGTGGATTCTAAGCAGCCACCCGGCCACTGTGAGCCACAGGCGCCCAAACACAAACAACGGCGCTGTTCCCTGGAAAACAAAACTCGCCTGCCAACATTTTGATGGCAGATTGCAGGAGCCACTTGCTACTATCAAACCAGCCCAACTTGGCACTGGTGCCACCATGGGTCTGGTCACCATCCTGCCTATCGTAGCTTTTCAGGAGCCAGCCGGTCACTCCCAGCCATAGACCCCCAGACAAAAATCTCGGCCTGTTTCCCTGGAAAACAAAAGTAAGCTGCCCCGATTCTGGATGGCAGATTGCAGGAGCCACTTGGTACTATCAAATCAGCCCAACTTGGCACTGGTGCCACCATGGGTCTGGTAAACATCCTGCCTATCGTAGCTTTTCAGGAGCCAGACGGTCACTCCCTGCCATAGGCCCCCAGACACAAACCTCGGCCCGTTTCCCTGGCAAACAAAAGTAAACTGCCCCGCTTTTGGATGGCAGATTGCAGGATGCATTTGGTACTATCAAACCTGCCCGACTTGGCCCTCGTGCCACCTTGGCTCTGGGAACCATGCTGCGTAACGTAGATTCTACGAGGACAGGCGGCCACTCCCAGCCACAGGCCTCTAAACAAAAACAACGGCGCTTTTCCCTGGAAAACAAAACTCGCCTGCCAACTTTTTGATGGCAGATTGCAGGAGCCACTTGGTACTATCAAACCAGCCCAACTTGGTACTGGTTCCACTTTGGGTCTGGTCACCATCCTGCCTATCGTAGCTTTTCAGGAGCCAGCCGGTCACTCCCAGCCATAGGCCCCCAGACACAAACCTCGGCCCGTTTCCCTGGCAAACAAAAGTAAGCTGCCCCGCTTCTGGATGGCAGATTGCAGGAGCCACATGGTACTATCAAACCAGGCCAACATGGCACTGGTGCCACCTTGGCTCTGGGAACCATCCTGCCTATCGTGGATTTTCAGGGGCCAGCCGGCCACTCTCAGCCATATGCCCCCAAACACATACCACGGCCCTTTGCTCTGGCAAACAAAACTCAACTGCCCCTCTTCTGGATGGCAAATTGCAGGACGCACTTGGTACTACGAAAACAGCCCGACTTGGCACTGATGCCACCTTGGGTCAGGGAACAATCCTGCGTATCGTTCTTTTTAAGGAGCCAGCCAGCCACGTCCAGCCATATACCCCCAAAAAAAAACCACGGAACTTTTCTCCAGCAAACAAAAATCCGCTGCCGCGCGTCTGAATGGCAGATTTCAGGAGCTATTTAGTATTATCAAACCAGCCCGACTTGGCACTGGTGCCACCATGAGTCTGGTAACCATCCTGCCTATCGTAGCTTTTCAGTAGCCAGCCGGTCACTCCCAGCCATAGGCCCCCAGACAAATACCTCGGCCCGTTTCCCTGGGAAACAAAAGTAAGCTGTCCCGCTTCTGGATGGCAGATTGCAGGAGCCACTTGGTATTATCAAACCAGCCCAACTTGGCACTGGTGCCACTTTGGCTCTGGGAACCATCCTGCGTATCCTGGGTTCAAAGGAGGCAGCCGGCCACTCCCAGCCACAGGCCTCTAAACAAGAACAAGGGCGCTTTTCCCTGGAAAACAAAACTCGCCTGCCAACTTTTTGATGGCAGATTGCAGGAGCCACTTGGTACTATCAAACCAGCCCAACTTGGCACTGGTGCCACCATGGGTCTGGTCACCATCCTGCCTATCGTAGCTTTTCAGGAGCCAGCCGCTCACTCCCAGCCATAGGCCCCCAGACAAATATCTCGGCCCGTTTCCCTGGCAAACAAAAGTAAGCAGCCCCGCTTCAGGATGGCAGATTGCAGGAGCCACATGGTACTATCAAACCAGGCCAACATGGCACTGGTGCCACCTTGGTTCTGGGAACCATCCTGCCTATCGTGGATTTTCAGGGGCCAGCCGGCCACTCTCAACCATATGCCCCCAAAAATACACCACGGCCCTTTTCTCTGGCAAACAAAACTCAACTGCCCCTCTTCTGGATGGCAAATTGCAGGACGCACTTGGTACTACGAAAACAGCCCGACTTGGCACTGATGCCACCTTGGGTCAGGGAACAATCCTGCGTATCGAGCTTTTTAAGGAGCCAGCCGGCCACGTCCAGCCATATACCCCCAAAAAAAAACCACGGAACTTTTCTCCAGCAAACAAAAATCCGCTGCCCCGCGTCTGGATGGCAGATTGCAGGAGCTATTTAGTATTATCAAACCAGCCCGACTTGGCACTGGTGCCACCATGAGTCTGGTAGCCATCCTGCCTATCGTAGCTTTTCAGTAGCCAGCCAGTCACTCCCAGCCATAGGCCCCCAGACAAATACCTCGGCCCGTTTCCCTGGGAAACAAAATTAAGCTGTCCCGCTTCTGGATGGCAGATTGCAGGAGCCACTTGGTACTATCAAACCAGCCCAACTTGGCACTGACGCCACCTTGGCTCTGGGAACCATCCTGCGTATCCTGGGTTCAAAGGAGGCAGCCGGCCACTCCCAGCCACAGGCCTCCAAACACAAACAACGGCGCTTTTCCCTGGAAAACAAAACTGGCCTGCCAACTTTTTGATGGCAGATTGCAGGAGCCACTTGGTACTATCAAACCAGCCCAACTTGGCACTGGTGCCACCATGGGTCTGGTCACCATCCTGCCTATCGTAGCTTTTCAGGCGCCAGCCGGTGCTCCCAGCCATTGGCCCCCAGTCACAAACCTCGGCCCGTTTCCCTGGCAAACAAAAGTAAGCTACCCCGCTTCTGGATGGCAGATTGCAGGAGCCACTTTGCACCATCAAACCAGCCCAACTTGGCACTGGTGACACCTCTGGTCTGGGAACCATCCTGCGTATCGTGGATTCTAAGGAGCCAGCTGGCCACTCCCAGCCACAGGCCCCCAAACAAAAACAACGGCGCTTTTCCCTGGAAAACAAAACTCACCTGCCAACTTTTTGATGGCAGATTGCAGGAGCCACTTGGTACTATCAAACCAGCCCAACTTGGCACTGGTGCCACCATGGGTCTGGTCACCATCCTGCCTATCGTAGCTTTTCAGGAGCCAGCTGGTCACTCCCAGCCATAGGCCCCCAGACACAAAGCTCTGCCCGTTTCCCTGGCAAACAAAAGTAAGCTACCCCGCTTCTGGATGGCAGATTGCAGGAGTCACTTTGCACCATCAAACCAGCCCGACTTGGCACTGGTGCCACCTCTGGTCTGGGACCCATCCTGCGTATCGTGGATTCTAAGGAGACAGCTGGCCACTCCCAGCCACAGGCCCCCAAACACAAACAACGGCGATTTTCCCTGGAGTACAAAACTCGCTTGCCAACTTTTTGATGGCAGATTGCAGGAGCCACTTGGTACTATCAAACCACCCCAACTTGGCAACAAGTGGTTCCTGCAATCTGCCATCCAGAAGCGGGGCAGCTTACTTTTCTTTGCCAGGGAAACGGACCGTTGTTTGTGTTTGGAGGCGTATGGCTGGGAGTGGCCGACTGGCTCCTTAAAATCCACGATACGCAGGATGGTTCCCAGACCAGAGGTGGCACCAGTGCCTAGTCGGGCTGGTTTGATAGTACCAAGTGGCTCCTGCAATCTGCCATCCAGAAGCGGGGGTGCTTACTTTTGTTTGCCAGGGAAACGGGCCGAGCTTTGTGTCTCGGGGCCTATGGAAGGGAGCGACCGGCTTGCTCCTGAAAAGCTACGATAGGCAGGATGGTGACCACACCCATGGTGGCACCAGTGCCAAGTTGGGCTGGTTTGATAGTACCAAGTGGCTCCTGCAATCTGCCATCAAAAAGTTGGCAGGCGAGTTTTGTTTTCCAGGGAAAAGCGCCGTTGTTTGTGTTTGGGGGCCTGTGGTTGGGAGTGCCCGGCTGGCTCCTTAGAAACCACGATACGCAGCATGGTTACCAGACAAGAGGTGCCACCAGTGCCAAGTTGTGCTGGTTTGATACTAGCAAGTGGTTCCTGCAATCTGTTATCCAGAAGCGGGGCAGCTTACTTTTGTTTGCCACGGAAACGGGCCGTTGTTTGTGTTTGGGGGCCTGTGGCTGGGAGTGGCCGACTGGCTCCTTAGAATCCACGATACGCAGGATGGGTCCCAGACCAGAGGTGGCACCAGTGCCAAGTCGGGCTGGTTTGATAGTACCAAGTGGCTCCTGCAATCTGCCATCCAGAAGCGGGGCAGCTTACTTTTGTTTGCCAGGGAAACGGGCCGAGTATTGTGTCTGGGGGCCTATGGCTGGGAGTGACCGGCTGGCTCCTGAAAACTACGATAGGCAGGATGGTGACCAGACCCATGGTGGCACCAGTGCCAAGTTGGGCTGGTTTGATAGTACCAAGTGGCTCCTGTAATCTGCCATCAAATAGTTGGTAGGCGAGTTTTGTTTTCCAGGGAAATGCGCCGTTGTTTTTGTTTGGGGGCCTGTGGTAGGGAGTGGCCGGCTGGCTAATTAGAATCCACGATACGCAGGATGGTTCCCAGACCAGAGGTGGCACCAGTGCCAAGACGGGCTAGTTTGATGGTGCAAAATGGCTCCTGCAATCTGCCATCCAGAAGCGGGGTAGCTTACTTTTGTTTGCCAGGGAAACGGGCCGAGCTTTTTGTCTGGGGGCCTATGGCTGGGAGTGACCGGCTGGCTCCTGAAAAGCTACGATAGGCAGGATGGTGACCAGACCCATGGTGGCACCAGTGCCAAGTTGGGCTGATTTGATAAAACCAAGTGGCTCCTGCAATCTGCCATCAAAAAGTTGGCAGGAGAGTTTTGTTTTCCAGGGAAAAGCGCCGTTGTTTGTGTTTGGTGGCCTGTGGCTGGGAGTGGCCGGCTGGCTCCTTAGAATCCACGATACGCAGCATGGTATCCAGACCCAAGGTGGCACCAGTGCCAAGTATTGCTGGTTTGATAGTACCAAGTGGTTCCTGCAATCTGCCATCCAGAAGCAGGGCAGCTTACTTTTGTTTGCCAGGGAAACGGGCCGAGATTTGTGTCTGGGGGCCTATGGCTGGGAGTGACCGGCTGGCTCCTAGAAAGCTACAATAGGCAGGATGGTGACCAGACCCATGGTGGCACCAGTCCCAAGTTGGGCTGATTTGATAGTACCAAGTGGCTCCTACAATCTGCCGTCAAAATTTGGCAGGCGAGTTTTGTTTTCCAGGGAAAAGCGCCGTTGTTTCTGTTTGGGGGCCTGTGGCTGGCAGTGGCCGGCTGGCTCCTTAGAATCCACGATACGCAGGATGGTTCCCAGACCCAAGGTGGCACCAGTGCCAAGTCGGGCTAGTATGATGGTGCAAAGTGGCTCCTGCAATCTGCCATCCAGAAGCGGGGCAGCTTACTTTTGTTTGCCAGGGAAACGGGCCGAGCTTTTTGTCGGGGGGCCTCTGGCTGGGAGTGAGCGGTTGGCTCCTGAAAAGCTACGATAGGCAGGATGGTGAGCAGACCCATGGTGGCACAAGTGCCAAGTTGGGCTGGTTTGATAGCACCAAGTGGCTCCTGCAATCTGCCATCAAAATGTTGGCAGGCGAGTTTTGTTTTCCAGGGAAAAGCGCCGTTGTTTGTGTTTGGGTGCCTATGGCTGGGAGTGGCCGGCTGTCTCCTTAGAATCCACGATACGCAGGATGGTTCCCAGACCAGAGGTGGCACCAGTGCCAAGTTGGGCTGGTTTGATAGTACCAAGTGCTTCCTACAATCTGCCATCCAGAAGCGGGGCAGCTTACTTTTGTTTGCCAGGGAAACGGGTCGAGCTTTGTGTCTGGGGGCCTATGGCTGGGAGTGACCGGCTAGGTCCTGAAAATCTAAGATAGGCAGGATGGTGACCAGACCCATGGTGGCACAAGTGCCAAGTTGGGCTGGTTTGATAGTACCAAGTGGCTCCTGCAATCTGCCATCAAAAAGTTGGCAGGCGAGTTTTGTTTTCCAGGGAAAAGCGCCGTTGTTTGTGTTTGGGGGCCAGTGGCTGGGAGTGGCCGGCTGGCTCCTTAGAATCCACGATACGCAGCATGGTTCCCAGACCAGAGATGGCACCAGTTCCAAGTCGGGCTATTTGATGGTGAAAAGTGGTTCCTGCAATCTGCCATCCAGAAGCGGGGAAGCTTACTTTGGTTTGCCAGGGAAAAGGGCAGGGCTTTGTGTCTGGGCGCCTATGGCTGGGAGTGACCGGCTGGCTCCTGAAAAGCTACGATAGGCAGGATGGTGACCAGACCCATGGTGGCACCAGTGCCAAGTTTGGCTGATTTGATTGTACCAAGTGGCTCCTGCAATCTGCCATCAAAAATTTGGCCGGCGAATTTTGTTTTCCAGGGAAAAGCGCTGTGGTTTGTGTTTGGGGGCCTGTGGCAGGGAGTGGCCGGCTGGCTCCTTATAATCCACGATACGCAGCATGGTTCCCAGACCCAAGGTGGCGCCAGTGCCAAGTTGGGCTGGTTTGATAGTATCAAGTGGCTCTGGCAATCTGCCATCAAAAAGTTGGCAGACGAGTTTTGTTTTCCAGGGAAAAGCGCCGTTGTTTTTGTTTGGGGGCCTGTGGCTGGGAGTGGACGGATGGCTAATTAGAATCCACGATACGCAGGATGGTTCCCAGACCAGAGGTGGCACCAGTGCCAAGTCGGGCTGGTTTGATAGTACCAAGTGGTTCCTGCAATCTGCCATCCAGAAGCGGGATAACTTACTTTTGTTTGTCAGGGAAACGGGCCGAGCTTTGTGTCTGGGGGCCTATGGCTGGGAGTGACCGGCTGGCGCCTGAAAAGCTACGATAGGCAGGATGGTGACCAGACCCATGGTGGCACCAGTGCCAAGTTGGTCTGATTTGATAAAACCAAGTGGCTCCTGCAATCTCCCATCAAAAAGTTGGCAGGAGAGTTTTGTTTTCCAGGGAAAAGCGCCGTTGTTTATGTTTGGGGACCTGTGGCTGGGAGTGGCCGGCTGGCTCCTTAGAATCCACGATACGCAGCATGGTATCCAGACCCAAGGTGGCACCAGTGCCAAGTTTTGCTGGTTTGATAGTACCAAGTGGTTCCTGCAATCTGCCATCCAGAAGCAGGGCAGCTTACTTTTGTTTGCCAGGGAAACGGGCCGAGGTTTTTGTCTGGGGGCCTATGGCTGGGAGTGACTGGCTGCCTCCTGAAAAGCTACGATAGGCAGGATGGTGACCAGACCCATGGTGGCACCAGTCCCAAGTTGGGCTGATTTGATAATACCAAGTGGCTCCTGCAATCTGCCGTCAAAATTTGGCAGGCGAGTTTTGTTTTCCAGGGAAAAGCGCCGTTGTTTGTGTTTGGGGGCCTGTGGCTGGGAGTGGCCGGCTGGCTCCTTAGAATCCACGATACGCAGGATGGTTCCCAGACCTGAGGTGGCACCAGTGCCAAGTCGGGCTAGTTTGATGGTGAAAAGTGGCTCCTGCAATATGCCATCCAGAAACGGGGCAGCTTACTTTTGTTTGCCAGGGAAACGGGCCGAGGTTTGTGTCTGGGGACCTATGGCTGGGAGTGACCTGCTAGGTCCTGAAAAGCTAAGATAGGCAGGATGGTGACCAGACCCATGGTGGCACCAGTGCCAAGTTGAGCTGGTTTGATAGTACCAAGTGGCTCCTGCAATCTGCCATCAAAATGTTGGCAGGCGAGTTTTGTTTTCCAGGGAAAAGCGCCGTTGTTTGTGTTTGGGGGCCTTTGGGTGGGAGTGGCCGGCTGGCTCCTTAGAATCCCCGATACGCAGCATGGTTCCCAGACCAGAGGTGGCACCAGTGCCAAGTCGGGCTGTTTTTATAATACCAAGTGGTTCCTGCAATCTGCCATGCAGAAGCGGGGCAGCTTACTTTTGTTTGCCAGGGAAACGGGCCGAGGTTTTTGTCTGGGGGCCAATGGCTGGGAGTGACCGGCTGGCTCCTGAAAAGCTACGATAGGCAGGATGGTGACCAGACCCATGGTGGCACCAGTGCCAAGTCGGGCTGATTTGATAGTAGCAAGTGGCTCCTGCAATCTGCCATCAAAAAGTTGGCAGGCGAGTTTTGTTTTCCAGGGAAAAGCGCCGTTGTTTGTGTTTGGGGGCCAGTGGCTGGGAGTGGCCGGCTGGCTCCTTAGAATCCACGATACGCAGCATGGTTCCCAGACCAGAGGTGGCACCAGTTCCAAGTCGGGCTACTTTGATGGTGAAAAGTGGTTCCTGCAATCTGCCATCAAGAAGCGGGGCAGCTTACTTTGGTTTGCCAGGGAAACGGGCCGAGCTTTGTGTCTGGGCGCCTATGGCTGGGAGTGACCGGCTGGCTCCTGAAAAGCTACGATAGGCAGGATGGTTCCCAGACCTGAGGTGCAACCAGTGCCAAGTTGGGCTGATTTGATAGTACCAAGTGGCTCCTGCAATCTGCCATCAAATAGTTGGCCGGGGAATTATGTTTTCCAGGGAAAAGCGCCGTTGTTTCTGTTTGGGGGCCTGTGGCAGGGAGTGGCCGGCTGGCTCCTTATAATCCACGATACGCAGCATGGTTCCCAGACCCAAGGTGGCAACAGTGCCAAGTTGGGCTGGTTTGATAGTACCAAGTGGCTCCGGCAATCTGCCATCAAAAAGTTGGCAGACGAGTTTTGTTTTCCAGGGTAAAGCGCCGTTGTTTGCGTTTGGGGGCCTGTGGCTGGGAGTGGACGGATGGCTAATTAGAATCCACGATACGCAGGATGGTTCCCAGACCAGAGGTGGCACCAGTGCCAAGTTGGGCTGATTTGATAGTACCAAGTGGCTCCTGGAATCTGCCATCCAGAAGCGGGACAGCTTACTTTTGTTTGTCAGGGAAACGGGCCGAGCTTTGTGTCTGGGGGCCTATGGCTGGGAGTGACCCGCTGGCTCCTGAAAAGCTACGATAGGCAGGATGGTGACCAGACCCATGGTGGCACCAGTGTCAAGTTGGGCTGGTTTGATAGTACCAAGTGGCTCCTGCAATCTGCCATCAAAAAGTTGGCAGGCGAGTTTTGTTTTCCAGGGAAAAGCGCCGTTGTTTTTGTTTGGGGGCCTGTGGCTGGGAGTGGCCGGCTGGCTCCTTAGAATCCACGATACGCAGCATGGTTCCCAGACCAGAGGTGGCACCAGTGCCAAGTTGGGCTGGTTTGATGGTGCAAAGTGGCTCCTGCAATCTGCCATCCAGAAGCGGGGCAGCTTACTTTTCTTTGCCAGGGAAACGGGCCGAGGTTTTTGTCTGGGGGCCTATGGCTTGGAGTGACCGGCTGGCTCCTGAAAAGCTACGATAGGCAGGATGGTGAGCAGACCCATGGTGGCACCAGTGCCAAGTTGGGCTGGTTTGATAGTACCAAGTGGCTCCTGCAATCTGCCATCAAAATGTTGGCAGGCGAGTTTTGTTTTCCAGGGAAAAGCGCCGTTGTTTGTGTTTGGGGGCCTGTGGCTGGGAGTGGCCGCCTGGCTGCTTAGAATCCACGATACGCAGGATGGTTCCCAGACCAGAGGTGGCACCAGTGCCAAGTCGGGCTGGTTTGATAATACCTAGTGGATCCTGCAATCTGCCATCCAGAAGCGGGACAGCTTACATTTGTTTGCCAGGGAAACGGGCCGAGCTTTGTGTCTGGGCGCCTATGGCTTGGAGTGACCGGCTAGGTCCTGAAAAGCTACGATAGGCAGGATGGTGACCAGACCCATGGTGGCACCAGTGCCAAGTTGGGCTGATTTGATAGTACCAAGTGGCTCCTGCAATCTGCCATCAAAAAGTTGGCAGGCGAGTTTTGTTTTCCAGGGAAAAGCGCCGTTGTTTCTGTTTGGGGGCCTATGGCTGGGAGTGGCCGGCTGGCTCCTTAGAATCCACGATACGCGGCATGGTTCCCAGACCAGAGGTGGCACCAGTGCCAAGTTGGGCTGGTTTGATGGTGCAAAGTGGCTCCTGCAATCTGCCATCCAGAAGCGGGGCAGCTTACTTTTGTTTCCCAGGGAAACGGGCCGAGCTTTGTGTCTGGGCGCCTATGGCTGGGAGTGACCTGCTAGGTCCTGAAAAGCTACGATAGGCAGGATGGTGAGCAGACCCATGGTGGCACCAGTGCCAAGTTGGGCTGGTTTGATAGTACCAAGTGGCTCCTGCAATCCGCCATCAAAAAGCTGGCAGGCGAGTTTTGTTTTCCAGGGAAAAGCGCCGTTGTTTGTGTTTGGGGGCCTGTGGCAGGGAGTGGCCGGCTGGCTGCTTAGAATCCACGATACGCAGGATGGTTCCCAGACCCAAGGTGGCACCAGTGCCAAGTTGGGCTGGTTTGATAGTACCAAGTGTTTCCTGCAATCTGCCATCCAGAAGCGGGGTAGCTTACTTTTGTTTGCCAGGGAAACGGGCCGAGTATTGTGTCTGGGGGCCTATGGCTGCGAGTGACCGGCTGGCTCCTGAAAACTACGATAGGCAGGATGGTGACCAGACCCATGGTGGCACCAGTGCCAAGTTGGGCTGATTTGATAGTACCAAGTGGCTCCTGCAATCTGCCATCAAAAATTTGGCAGGCGAGTTTTGTTTTCCAGGGAAAAGCGCCGTTGTTTGTGTCTGGGGGCCTGTGGCTGGAGTGGCCGGCTGGCTCCTTACAATGAACGATACGCAGGATGGTTCCCAGACCTGAGGTGGCACCAGTGCCAAGTCGGGCTAGTTTGATGGTGCAAAGTGGCTCCTGCAATCTGCCATCCAGAAGCGGGGTAGCTTACTTTTGTTTGCCAGGGAAACGGGCCGAGGTTTGTGTCTGGGCGCCTATGGCTTGGAGTGACCGGCTAGGTCCTGAAAAGCTACGATAGGCAGGATGGTGACCAGACCCATGGTGGCACCAGTGCCAAGTTGGGCTGATTTGATAGTACCAAGTGGCTCCTGCAATCTGCCATCAAAAAGTTGGCAGGCGAGTTTTGTTTTCCAGGGAAAAGCGCCGTTGTTGTGTTTGGGGGCCTGTGGCTGGGAGTGGCCGGCTGGCTCCTTAGAATCCACGATACGCGGCATGGTTCCCAGACCAGAGGTGGCACCAGTGCCAAGTTGGGCTGGTTTGATAGTACCAAGTGCGTCCTGCAATCTGCCATCCAGAAGCGGGGCAGCTTACTTTTGTTTGCCAGGGAAACGGGCCGAGGTTTGTGTCTCAGGGCCTATGGCTGGGAGTGACCGGCTGGCTCCTGAAAAGCTACGATAGGCAGGATGGTGACCAGACCCATGGTGGCACCAGTGCCAAGTTGGGCTGGTTTGATAGTACCAAGTGGCTCCTGCAATCTGCCATCAAAATGTTGGCAGGCGAGTTTGTTATCCAGGGAAAGCGCCGTTGTTTGTGTTTGGGGGCCTGTGGCTGGGAGTGGCCGGCTGGCTCCTTAGAATCCACGATACGCAGGATGGTTCCCAGACCAGAGGTGGCACCAGTGCCAAGTCGGGCTGGTTTGATGGTGAAAAGTGGCTCCTGCAATCTGCCATCCAGAAGCGGGATAACTTACTTTTGTTTGCCAGGGAAACGGGCCGAGGTTTTTGTCTGGGGGCCTATGGCTGGGAGTGTTTGGCTGGCTCCTGAAAAGCTACGATAGGCAGGATGGTGAGCAGACCCATGGTGGCACCAGTGCCAAGTTGGGCTGGTTTGATAGTACCAAGTGGCTCCTGCAATCTGCCATCAAAATGTTGGCAGGCGAGTTTTGTTTTCCAGGGAAAAGCGCCGTTGTTTGTGTTTGGGGGCCTGTGGGTGGGAGTGGCCGGCTGTCTCCTTAGAATCCACGATACGCAGGATGGTTCCCAGACCAGAGGTGGCACCAGTGCCAAGTCGGGCTGGTTTGATGGTGCAAAGTGGTTCCTGCAATCTGCCATCCAGAAGCGGGGTAGCTTACTTTTGTTTGCCAGGGAAACGGGCCGAGGTTTGTGACTGGGGGCCTACGGCTGGGAGTGACCGGCTGGCTCCTGAAAAGCTACGATAGGCAGGATGGTTACCAGACTCATGGTGGCACCAGTGTCAAGTCGGGCTGGTTTGATGATACTAAATAGCTCCTGCAATCTGCCATCCAGACGCGGGGCAGCGGATTTTTTTTTGCTGGAGAAAAGTTCCGTGGTTTTTTTTTGGGGGTATATGCCTGGACGTGGCCGGCTGGCTCCTTAAAAAGCTCGATACGCAGGATTGTTCCCTGACCCAAGGTGGCATCAGTGCCAAGTCGGGCTGTTTTCGTAGTACCAAGTGCGTCCTGCAATTTGCCATCCAGAAGAGGGGCAGTTGAGTTCTGTTTGCCAGAGAAAAGGGCCGTGGTATATGTTTGGGGGCATATGGTTCAGAGTGGCCGGCTGGCCCCTGAAAATCCACGATAGGCAGGATGGTTCACAGAACCAAGGTGGCACAAGTGCCATGTTGGGCTGGTTTGATAGTACCAAGTGGCTCCTGCAATCTGCCATCAAAAAGTTGTCAGGCGAGTTTTGTTTTCCAGGGAAAAGCGCCGTTGTTTTTGTTTAGAGGCCTGTGGCTGGGAGTGGCCGGCTGCCTCCTTTGAACCCAGGATACGTAGGATGGTTCCCAGAGCCAAGGTGGCACCAGTGCAATATTGGGCTGGTTTGATAGTACCAAGAGGCTCCTGCAATCTGCCATCGAAAAGTTGTCAGGCGAGTTTTGTTTTCCAGGGAAAAGCGCCGTTGCTTTTGTTTAGAGGCCTGTGGCAGGGAGTGGCCGCCTGTCCTCGTAGAATCTACGTTACGCAGCATGGTTCCCAGAGCCAAGGTGGCACCAGTGCCAAGTCGGGCTGGTTTGATAGTACCAAGTGCATCCTGCAATCAGCCATCCAAAAGCGGGGCAGCTTACTTTTGTTTGCCAGGGAAACGGGCCGAGGTTTGTGTCTGGGGGCCTATGGCTGGGAGTGACCGGCTGGCTCCTGAAAAGCTACGATAGGCAGGATGTTTACCAGACCCATGGTGGCACCAGTGCCAAGTTTGGCTGATTTCATAGTACCAAGTGGCTCCTGCAATCTGCCATCCAGAATCGGGGCAGCTTACTTTTGTTTTCCAGGGAAACGGGCCGAGGTTTGTGTCTGGGGGCCTATGGCTGGGAGTGACCGGCTGGCTCCTGAAAAGCTACGATAGGCAGGATGGTGACCAGACCCATGGTGGCACCAGTGCCAAGTTGGGCTGGTTTGATAGTACCAAGTGGCTCCTGCAATCTGCCATCAAAATGTTGGCAGGCGAGTTTTGTTTTCCAGGGAAAAGCGCCGTTGTTTGTGTTTGGGGCCTGTGGCTCAGAGTGGCCGGGTGGCTGCTTAGAATCCACGATACGCAGGATGGTTCCCAGACCCAAGGTGGCACCAGTGCCAAGTCGCGCTGCTTTGACACTACCAAGTGCGTCCTGCACTCTGCCATCCAGAATCGGGGCAGCTTAATTTTGTTTGCCAGGGAAACGGTCCGAGGTTTGTGTCTGGGGGCCTATGGCTGGGAGTGACCGGCTGGCTCCTGAAAAGCTACGATAGGCAGGATGGTTCCCAGATCCAAGATGGCACCAGTGCCAAGTCGGGGTGGTTTGATGGTGCAAAGTGGCTCCTGCAATCTGCCATCCTGACGCGGGGCAGCTTACTTTTGTTTGCCAGGGAAACGGGCCGAGGTTTGTGTCTGGGGGCCTATGGCTGGGAGTGACAGCCTGGTTCCTGAAAAGCTACGATAGGCAGAATGGTGACCAGACCCATGGTGGCACCAGTGCCAACTTGGGCTGGTTTGATAGTACCAAGTGGCTCCTGCAATCTGCCATCAAAAAGTTGTCAGGCGAGTTTTGTTTTCCAGGGAAAAGCGCCGTTGTTTGTGTTTGGGGGTCTGTGGGTGGGAGTGGCCGGCTGGCTCCTTAGAACACACGATACGCAGGATGGTTCCCAGACCCAAGGTGGCACCAGTGCCACGTCGGGCTGGTTTGATGGTGAAAAGTGGCTCCTGCAATCTGCCATCCTGAAGCGGGGTAGCTTACATTTGTGTACCAGGGAAACGGGCCGAGGTTTATGACTAGGGGCCTAGGGCTAGGAGTGACCGGCTGGCTCCTGAAAAGCAACAATAGGCAGGATGGTTCCCAGACCCAAGGTGGCACCAGTGCCAAGTTGGGCTGGTTTGATGGTCCCAACTGGCTCCTGCAATCTGCCATCTAAAAGATGTCAGGCGAGTTTTGTTTTCCAGGGAAAAGCGCCGTTGATTTTGTTTGGAGGCCGGTGGCTGGCAGTGGCTGCCTGTCGTCTTAGAATCCGGGTTACGCAGCATGGTTCCCAGAGCCAAGGTGGCACCAGTGTCAAGTTGGGCTGGTTTGATAGTACCAAGTGGCTCCTGCAATCTGCCATCCAGAAGCGGGGCAGCTTACTTTTGTTTGCCAGGGAAACGGGCCGAGGTGTTTGTCTGGGGACCTATGGCTGGGAGTGACCGGCTGGCTCCTGAAAAGCTACGATAGGCAGGATGGTGACCAGACCCATGGTGGCACCAGTGCCAAGTTGGGCTGGTTTGATAGTACCAAGTGGCTCCTGCAATCTGCCATCAAAAAGTTGGCAGGCCAGTTTTGTTTTCCAGGGAAAAGCGCCATTGTTTGTGTTTGGGGGACTGTGGCTGGGAGTGGCCGGCTGGCTCCTTAGAACACACGATACGCAGGATTGTTCCCAGACCCAAGGTGGCACCAGTGCCAAGTCGGGCTGGTTTGATAACACCAAGTGGCTCCTGCAATCTGCCATCCAGAAGCAGGGCAGCTTACTTTTGTTTTCCAGGGAAACGGACCGAGGTTTTTTTCTGGGGGCCTATGGCTGGGAGTGAAGGGCTGGCTCCTGAAAAGCTACGATAGGCAGGATGGTGACCAGACCCATGGTGGCACCAGTGCCAAGTTGGGCTGGTTTGAAAGTACCAAGTGGCTCCTGCACTCTGCCATCAAAATGTTGGCAGGCGAGTTTTGTTTTCCAGGGAAAAGCGCCGTTGTTTGTGTTTGGGGGCCTGTGGCTGGGAGTGGCCGGCTGGCTCCTTAGAATCCACGATACGCAGCATGGTTCCCAGACCAGAGGTGGCACCAGTGCCAAGTCGGGCTGGTTTGATGGTGCAAAGTGGCTCCTGCAATCTGCCATCCAGAAGTGCGGTAGCTTACTTTTGTGTGCCAGGTAAACAGGCCGAGGTTTGTGTCTGGGGGCCTATGGCTGGGAGTGACCGGCTGGCTCCTTAGAATCCACGATACGCAGGATGGTTCCCAGACCCAAGGTGGCACCAGTGCCAAGTTGGGCTGGTTTGATAGTACCAAGTGGCTCCTGCAATCTGCCATCAAAAAGTTGGCAGGCGAGTTTCGTTTTCCAGGGAAAAGCGCCGTTGTTTGTGTTTGGGGGCCTGTGGGTGGGAGTGGCCGGCTGGCTCCTTAGAATCCACGATACGCAGGATGGTTCCCAGACCAGAGGTGGCACCAATGCCAAGTCGGGCTGGTTTGATAGTACCAAGTGCGTCCTGCAATCTGCCATGCAGAAGCGGGGCAGCTTACTTTTGATTGCCAGGGAAACGGGCCGTTGTTTGTGTTGGGGGGCCTGTGGCTGGGAGTTGCCGACTGGCTCCTTAGAATCCACGATACGCGGGATGGTTCCCAGACCAGAGGTGGCACCAGTGCCTAGTCGGGCTGGTTTGATAGTACCAAGTGGCTCCTGCAATCTGCCATCCAGAAGCGGGGCAGCTTACTTTTGTTTTCCAGGGAAAAGCGCCGTTGTTTGTGTTTGGGGGCCTGTGGGTGGGAGTGGCCGGCTGGCTCCTGAAAAGTTATGATAGGCAGGATGGTGACCAGACCCATGGTGGCACCAGTGCCAAGTCGGGCTGGTTTGATAGTACCAAGTGGCTCCTGCAATCTGCCATCAAAAAGTTGGCAGGCGTGTTTTGTTTTCCAGGGAATAGCGCCGTTGTTTGTGTTTGGGGGCCTGTGGCTGGGAGTGGCCGGCTGGCTCCTTAGAATCCACGATACGCAGCATGGTATCCAGACCCAAGGTGGCACCAGTGCCAAGTTGGGCTGGTTTGATAATACCAAGTGGTTCCTGCAAACTCCATCAAAAAGTTGGCAGGCGTGTTTTGTTTTCCAGGGAACAGCGCCGTTGATTTTGTTTGGGGGCCTGTGGCTGGGAGTGGCCGGCTGGCTCCTTAGAATCCACGATACGCAGGATGGTTCCCAGACCCAAGGTGGCACCAGTGCCAAGTCGGGCTGGTTTGATTACACCAAGTGGCTCCTGCAATCTGCCATCCAGAAGTGAGGCAGCTAAGTTTTGTTTGCGAGAAAAAAGGGCCGTGGTTTTTGTTGGGGGCCTGTGGCTGGGAGTAGCCGGCTGGCTCCTTAAAATCCACGATAGGCAGGATGGTTCCCAGACCCAAGGTGGCACCAGTGCCAAGTCGGGCTGGTTTGATAGTACCAAGTGGCTCCTGCAAGCTGCCATCCAGAAGCGGGGAAGCTGAGTTTTGTTTGCCAGAGAAAAAGGCTGTGGTTTTTGTTTGGGGGCCTGTGGCTGGCAGTGGCCGTCTGGCTCCTGAAAATCCACGATACGCAGCATGGTTCCCAGACCCAAGGTGGCACCAGTACAAAGTGGGGCTCGTTTGACAGTGTCAAGTGCCTCCTGCAATCTCCCATCCAGAAGCGGGGCAGCTGAGTTTTTTTTGCCAGGGAAACGGACCTTTGTTTTTGATTGGGGTCTGTGGCCGAGAGTGGTCGGCTGTCTCCTGACAATCCACAATACGCAGGATGGTTCCCAGACCAAAGGTGGCACCAGTGCCAAGTCGGGCTGGTTTGATAGTACCAAGTGCCTCCTGCAATCTGCCATCCAGAAGCGGGGCAGCTGAGTTTTGTTTGCCAGAGAAAAGGGCCGTGGGTTGTGTTTGGGGGCATATGGCTGGGAGTGGCCACCTGGCTCCTTAAAATGCACGATACGCCGCATGGTAACCAGACGCAAGGTGGCACCAGTGCCCAGTCGGGCTGTTTTTGTAGTACCCAGTGGCTCCTGCAATTTGCCATCCAGAATCGGGGCAGCTAAATTTTGTTTGCTAGAGAAAAGGGCTGTGGTTTGTGTTTGGGGGCCTATGGCCGAGAGTGGTAGGCTGGCCCCTGAAAATCAACGATAGGCAGGATGGTTCCCCGATCCAAGGTGGCACCAGTGCCAAGTAAGGCTGGTTGTATGGTTCAAAGTGACTCCTGCAATCTGCCATCCAGAAGCGGGACAGCTGAGTTTTTTTTGCCAGAGAAAAGGTCCGTGGTTTCTTTTTGGGGCATACGGCTGGGAATTGCCGGCTGGCTCCTTAAAATGCACGATACGCAGGATGGTTCCCAGAGCCAAGGTGGCACCACTGCCAAGTCGGGCTCTTTTTGTAGTACCAAGTGCGTCCTGCAATTTGCCATCCAGAAGAGGGGCAGTTGAGTTTTGTTTGCCAGAGAAAAGGGCCGAGGTTTGTGTTTGGGAGCATATGGCTGGGAATGACCGGCTGGCCCCTGAAAATCCACGATACGCCGGATGGTTCCCAGATCCAAGGTGGTACCATTACCAAGTCGGGCTGGTTTGATAGTCCCAAGTGGCTCCTGCAATCTGCCATCCAGAAGCGGGGCAGCTGAGTTTTGTTTGCCAGGGAAATGGGCCGTTGTTTGTGTTTGGGGGCCTGTGGCTGGGAGTGTTCGGCTGGTTCCTGAATATGTACGATACGCAGGATTGTTCCCAGATCCAAGGTGGCAGCAGTGCCATGTTGTGCTGGTGTGATAGTCCCAAGTGGCTCCTGCAATCTGCCATCCAGAAGTGGGGCAGCTGAGTTTTGTTTGCCAGAGAAAAGTTCCGTGGTTTGTGTTTGGGGGCATATGGCTGAGAGTGGCCGGCTGGCCCCTGAAAATCCACGATACACAGGATGGTTCCCAGATCCAAGGTGGCACCTGTGCCAAGTCGGGCTGATTTGATAGTACTAAGTAGCTCCTGCAATCTGCCATCCAGAAGCGGGGCAGCTTACTTTTGTTTGCCAGGGAAACGGGCCGAGGTTTCTGTTTGGGGGCCTATGGCTGGGAGTGACCGGCTGGCTCCTGAAAAGCTACAATAGGCAGGATGGTTCCCAGAGCCAAGGTGGCACCAGTGCCAAGTTGGGCTGGTTTGATAGTACCAAGTGGCTCCTGCAATCTGCCATCCAGAAGCAGGGCAGCTGAGTTTTGTTTGCCAGAGAAAAGGGCTTGGTTTGTGTTTGGGGGCATATGGCTGGGTGTGGCCAGCTGGCTCCTTAAAATGCACGATATGCAACATGGCTCCCAGACCCATAGTGGCACCAGTGCCAAGTCGGGCTGGTTTGATAGTACCAAGTGGCTCCTGCAATCTTCCATGATCACGTGGAGAAATACTTTCTGGTTTCAGCCATATGCTCTTTCTTCTCTCCCTCAACTTCTCTATCACCTCTCATCTGGTTCACATGCGCTGTCTTCAAGGTCCGCAGGCTACTTTTCACAGAATCTTCTGGCCTGATGAAGTAAGAATGATGAATAGAACAGAGCTGGGATCTATTTTCCAGTTTGGATAAAATGCATTCTGCACACAAATCCAAGGAGAACGTGCTGCCCCAATGCCCAGAAAATCTTTCACTCCTGCTAGTGTTCTACGTCAACCGCAACTTAGTCTGAAAGAAAAGCTTTTTCTCTGAGAGCATCTGAGAGGTTTGCATGAAGCCCTGATATCTGACATATGCAATTTTGAATAGGAGAGGAAAAAGAAAATGGCAAGGAGTTTTTAATTTTAGTGGTTTCAATTTTAATTTCCGTGCACTTTTTCAAAACTTGTCAGCTCAAATGCCCATCAACATCTTTTAGTCATCTGTAAGTCAGTATTCATATAAAATGTGCTTCAAATCCAAAGAATTTCAAATTTGCACTCCAAGCTTCTATGCCTAGATTTATGATTTCCTACACATATTAGATGAAAGGAAGGCCTTTTTTACTGTGGGAGTGCTGGAACACTGGAACAGGTTGCCCAGAGAAGTTGTGGGTGTCCCATCCCTGAAAGTATTCAAGGTCACCTTGGACGGGGCTTGGAGCAGCAACAAAGGAGAAGCTTGATGGTAGAGAAACAAAGTTGGACTATAGAAGAAACTCGGATTGAAGTATAGGATCAAGTTTTCTCTCAGCTCTTGGGGTAAATTCAAAGTTGTACAAAATGACATTTATCTGTGCTATTCACTACTGTAACAGAAAGTTTCATGAAAACTGTACAGAAGATAGTAAATTTTAAAAGAGATAAGAATTACAGCATAAAATCCATGGGATAGGTTACAACATGAGACACTCTCTAAGAGAAAATCTCTGTGTTTCAGCACTTCATCGGGGTAAGATTTCATGAAGTGCCAAAGAAGGCGGCAAAATATCATTCGGGACATTATTTACTGGAATTCAGCCTGGCCATTAGTAGGAACTGCCTTTGAACATATCATGTAGATATACCACACACGCTTTCCCTTCACTGAAAAATTACTGTTTACAACAAATAAGCAATTGACGATCAAAATTGATTGAAAGCATCTTAAACATGTCAAGTATTTCATTGTAGATGATCTGTGATCCAAATGCTTCTTCCACCTTCGAGAGGGACAGAAGAATTCTTCCATATCATGATGGTTTAAAATTGTATCAACCAATGTTTTCTGCTGAAAAGATATCATCTATTTTTTTCTATTTTTGGAAGAAAATATTCCTAGACATACAACAGGTGAGAACTAAGTAATTTTAAAGAAACAAATGAAATGAAAATATTCTGTAAATAGAATGAAATGAAAAGCTGTGTTTTAAATAGGAGCTAAATATTAAACAGAATTTTTGTACCAGGCATTTGAATTACTGCACCAGCTCTTTTGCCCATCAAGAGAGGCATTTAGCATTTCAGTCTTTTCCAAGGTGTTCATGATCTGCTATGCTGATCTCTGTGTGTGCCTAGGTGTGTGTGGAGGGGGGGGCATATGAAGGGGAGTGTGTATGTTTGCTTTACAATTGTTGTGGCAGATTCATGCCTCAGCTCCACATTTTGTTTTAAAAAGGTCACACCGAGTGGATATGAAGTTTACTATCAACAAGAGATCGATTCCCAAATCATCCATTTGACTCTCCCTTATAAATCATGTGCTTTGTTGCATATTTTATCAAATATACTTTCAAGCCAGATGGAGGAAGGAGGATGTGGGAATCCCTCCACCATCTTGCAACTTTTATGTAAGTAGGTTTTCAAGAAAATCATCATTTCTCTTTTAAATATGTCTGGAACAGGCATGATGGTAGTGTCAACCTGTTGGAGTTTTTGTTGCTGGAAGAAGTTGTACAAAAGGATTGGTTTTTACATTGACCAGTTACTGAATCAAGCGCAGGAATACATTGGAAATTTAGCTGGGGGTTCCTTTTCCCAGCAGACTACTTCTAGAACGAGCTTGTACACTGAAGCTGACTCTTTTGCTCTCTTTTTGTTTCTTTCCTATTTTCTTGGCTTCTTTGCCACTATCTAGACAATTTTGGAACTTTGTTCCCAACTAAAATGGTTTCAATAGTCTGATTGTGATCATACATTTTTACAAGGAATTTTTAAAATCTTTCCTCGAGTCCAGAAAGTCAAGGACTTAGATCTTTTTCTTCCCTTATCAATATTGCCATGAAATTGATAAATAAAGACCAACTCTTTATTTTTGTTTTTAACCCACGTAGATAATTCCCATCCATTAATCCATTTTGTGGACCAATAGCTGCCATTCTGATGGAAGCTGTCACTTCTTAACAATAGGCATTCTGTGACTATGTTGACTGCACTTTGGGTGAAGATCCTAACTGGTCTTAGATATACATAGGGAGAAATTTGCTCAGCCAGTGTCAGTCTTAAGCATGCATATCAGAAGATCTTTCTAGAGCTGGGAATTTTCCCATGAAAGGGATTCAGTTAGGGAAGAGACACTTGTGCCAGAGTTTTACATTCTTCTTGAACACTGCTTAAGGAACTTAGATGCCATGTCCATTTGGATCTCTGTCTGCACAGAACTTTGTCATGCCAGCGCTTTGAAATGCATCTTGAAGAGAATTCACTAGCACAGAATGAAAGAGAGTGGAAGGGGTTGGTGGGGCTAACCAGGCCCAACCCCCCTGCCTAAACCAGGATACCTAGAGCCTCTTGCCCAGGATTCTATCTGGGTGTACTTTTAATGTCTTCAAAGATCCAGGCTCCACAATCTTTCTGGGCAGTCTGTGCCGTGGTTCAGTCACCCTGACAGTAAAGAAACATTTACTGATGTTCAAAGGCAATCTCCTGTATTTCAGTGTGTGCCCACTGCCTCTTGTCTTTTCCCTCAGCATCACTGAAAAGACACTGATTCCCTCCCCTTTGCACTATTGCTTCCATATGTATGTGTGATGCCATGTAGAGGTATGTCAAAAACCTCCCTGAAGCCCAGGCAGATAATATTCCCTTCATCTACCAGTCAAGTTGATTCATCAGAGGAGTTTAAAGTGATGTTCAGCATGAAATTCCCCTGAAAAATCATGCTAACTACATTATTTGGTCATCTGTCATGTGCCTAGCAAGGATTTCCAGGAAGAGCTGCTTCATCAACTTCCTGGGGATAAAAAAGAGGCTGGCTGGTTTGTACTATGGCGAGTCCTCTTAATTGCCTTTTTTGAAGATGGGTGTCATTTGCTAACATCCACTCTTTAGCCTCTCTTGTCGTCTACATCTTAGCAAAACGCTTTTCCACTATGTCTGGCTAGGAAAAACTGTGCCAGCACAGAAAACATCTCCCATCGTGTTCTAGAAGTTGCACGGATGTCTGCCAAGTGTTTGGCAGGAAGAAAAGAAAAGTTGTCCAAAACAGTTTCCAATCGAATGTTCATGTGATTGGAAAAGTCAGGAGAGTGCAAAGGTACTGTTTTCTATCAGTTGGCAAGGTGCGCACACAATCCCAGTGTTGTACGGCTTGCTTCTTCACCTTCCCGAAGCTGCCGCTCTCGCCGGCTGCCGGAGCCCAAGAAGCGGCTTCTTCGCGCAAAGACGATTGTGCCGCTCACAGTGCTCTCCTTAGCGCGGCTTCTGCCGAAAGACGCCCGGCAGCGGCTCTTACCTCCGGAGAGCATCCTACCTTCGTCTTTAGCTCCTCTTCTCATCTACACCTCGGCAAAACGCTTTTCCACTATGTCTGGCTAGGAAAAACTGTGCCAGCACAGAAAACATCTCCCATCGTGTTCTAGAAGTTGCACGGATGTCTGCCAAGTGTTTGGCAGGAAGAAAAGAAAAGTTGTCCAAAACAGCTTCCAATCGAATGTTCCTGTGATTGGAAAAGTCAGGAGAGTGCAAAGGTACTGTTTTCTATCAGTTGGCAAGGTGCGCACACAATCCCAGTGTTGTACAGCTTGCTTCTTCACCTTCCCGAAGCTGCCGCTCTCGCCGGCTGCCGGAGCCCAAGAAGCGGCTTCTTCGCGCAAAGACGATTGTGCCGCTCACAGGGCTCTCCTTAGCGCGGCTTCTGCCGAAAGACGCCCGGCAGCGGCTCTTACCTCCGGAGAGCATCCTACCTTCGTCTTTAGCTCCTCTTCTCATCTACACCTCGGCAAAAAGCTTTTCCACTATGTCTGGCTAGGAAAAACTGTGCCAGCACAGAAAACATCTCCCATCGTGTTCTAGAAGTTGCACGGATGTCTGCCAAGTGTTTGGCAGGAAGAAAAGAAAAGTTGTCCAAAACAGCTTCCAATCGAATGTTCCTGTGATTGGAAAAGTCAGGAGAGTGCAAAGGTACTGTTTTCTATCAGTTGGCAAGGTGCGCACACAATCCCAGTGTTGTACAGCTTGCTTCTTCACCTTCCCGAAGCTGCCGCTCTCGCCGGCTGCCGGAGCCCAAGAAGCGGCTTCTTCGCGCAAAGACGATTGTGCCGCTCACAGTGCTCTCCTTAGCGCGGCTTCTGCCGAAAGACGCCCGGCAGCGGCTCTTACCTCCGGAGAGCATCCTACCTTCGTCTTTCGCGTCTTTTGTAGTCTACATCTTAGCAAAACGCTTTTCCACTATGTCTGGCTAGGAAAAACTGTGTGCCAGCACAGAAAACATCTCCCATCGTGTTCTAGAAGTTGCACGGATGTCTGCCAAGTGTTTGGCAGGAAGAAAAGAAAAGTTGTCCAAAACAGCTTCCAATCGAATGTTCCTGTGATTGGAAAAGTCAGGAGAGTGCAAAGGTACTGTTTTCTATCAGTTGGCAAGGTGCGCACACAATCCCAGTGTTGTACAGCTTGCTTCTTCACCTTCCCGAAGCTGCCGCTCTCGCCGGCTGCCTGAGCCCAAGAAGCGGCTTCTTCGCGCAAAGACGGTTGTGCCGCTCACAGTGCTCTCCTTAGCGCGGCTTCTGCCGAAAGACGCCCGGCAGCGGCTCTTACCTCCTGAGAGTGGCAGCTTCGGGAAGGTGAAGAAGCAAGCTGTACAACACTGGGATTGTGTGCGCACCTTGCCAACTGATAGAAAACAGTACCTTTGCACTCTCCTGACTTTTCCAATCACAGGAACATTCGATTGGAAGCTGTTTTGGACAACTTTTCTTTTCTTCCTGCCAAACACTTGGCAGACATCCGTGCAACTTCTAGAACACGATGGGAGATGTTTTCTGTGCTGGCACAGTTTTTCCTAGCCAGACATAGTGGAAAAGCTTTTTGCCGAGGTGTAGACTACAAAAGACGCGAAAGACGAAGGTAGGATGCTCTCCGGAGGTAAGAGCCGCTGCCGGGCGTCTTTCGGCAGAAGCCGCGCTAAGGAGAGCACTGTGAGCGGCACAATCGTCTTTGCGCGAAGAAGCCGCTTCTTGGGCTCCGGCAGCCGGCGAGAGCGGCAGCTTCGGGAAGGTGAAGAAGCAAGCTGTACAACACTGGGATTGTGTGCGCACCTTGCCAACTGATAGAAAACAGTACCTTTGCACTCTCCTGACTTTTCCAATCACAGGAACATTCGATTGGAAGCTGTTTTGGACAACTTTTCTTTTCTTCCTGCCAAACACTTGGCAGACATCCGTGCAACTTCTAGAACACGATGGGAGATGTTTTCTGTGCTGGCACAGTTTTTCCTAGCCAGACATAGTGGAAAAGCTTTTTGCCGAGGTGTAGACTACATAAGACGCGAAAGACGAAGGTAGGATGCTCTCCGGAGGTAAGAGCCGCTGCCGGGCGTCTTTCGGCAGAAGCCGCGCTAAGGAGAGCCCTGTGAGCGGCACAATCGTCTTTGCGCGAAGAAGCCGCTTCTTGGGCTCCGGCAGCCGGCGAGAGCGGCAGCTTCGGGAAGGTGAAGAAGCAAGCTGTACAACACTGGGATTGTGTGCGCACCTTGCCAACTGATAGAAAACAGTACCTTTGCACTCTCCTGACTTTTTCAATCACAGGAACATTCGATTGGAAGCTGTTTTGGACAACTTTTCTTTTCTTCCTGCCAAACACTTGGCAGACATCCGTGCAACTTCTAGAACACGATGGGAGATGTTTTCTGTGCTGGCACAGTTTTTCCTAGCCAGACATAGTGGAAAAGCTTTTTGCCGAGGTGTAGACTACAAAAGACGCGAAAGACGAAGGTAGGATGCTCTCCGGAGGTAAGAGCCGCTGCCGGGCGTCTTTCGGCAGAAGCCGCGCTAAGGAGAGCACTGTGAGCGGCACAATCGTCTTTGCGCGAAGAAGCCGCTTCTTGGGCTCCGGCAGCCGGCGAGAGCGGCAGCTTCGGGAAGGTGAAGAAGCAAGCTGTACAACACTGGGATTGTGTGCGCACCTTGCCAACTGATAGAAAACAGTACCTTTGCACTCTCCTGACTTTTCCAATCACAGGAACATTCGATTGGAAGCTGTTTTGGACAACTTTTCTTTTCTTCCTGCCAAACACTTGGCAGACATCCGTGCAACTTCTAGAACACGATGGGAGATGTTTTCTGTGCTGGCACAGTTTTTCCTAGCCAGACATAGTGGAAAAGCGTTTTGCTAAGATGTAGACTACAAAAGACGCGGAAGACGAAGGTAGGATGCTCTCCGGAGGTAAGAGCCGCTGCCGGGCGTCTTTCGGCAGAAGCCGCGCTAAGGAGAGCACTGTGAGCGGCACAATCGTCTTTGCGCGAAGAAGCCGCTTCTTGGGCTCCGGCAGCCGGCGAGAGCGGCAGCTTCGGGAAGGTGAAGAAGCAAGCTGTACAACACTGGGATTGTGTGCGCACCTTGCCAACTGATAGAAAACAGTACCTTTGCACTCTCCTGACTTTTCCAATCACATGAACATTCGATTGGAAGCTGTTTTGGACAACTTTTCTTTTCTTCCTGCCAAACACTTGGCAGACATCCGTGCAACTTCTAGAACACGATGGGAGATGTTTTCTGTGCTGGCACAGTTTTTCCTAGCCAGACATAGTGGAAAAGCGTTTTGCCGAGGTGTAGATGAGAAGAGGAGCTAAAGACGAAGGTAGGATGCTCTCCGGAGGTAAGAGCCGCTGCCGGGCGTCTTTCGGCAGAAGCCGCGCTAAGGAGAGCACTGTGAGCGGCACAATCGTCTTTGCGCGAAGAAGCCGCTTCTTGGGCTCCGGCAGCCGGCGAGAGCGGCAGCTTCGGGAAGGTGAAGAAGCAAGCTGTACAACACTGGGATTGTGTGCGCACCTTGCCAACTGATAGAAAACAGTACCTTTGCACTCTCCTGACTTTTCCAATCACAGGAACATTCGATTGGAAGCTGTTTTGGACAACTTTTCTTTTCTTCCTGCCAAACACTTGGCAGACATCCGTGCAACTTCTAGAACACGATGGGAGATGTTTTCTGTGCTGGCACAGTTTTTCCTAGCCAGACATAGTGGAAAAGCTTTTTGCCGAGGTGTAGATGAGAAGAGGAGCTAAAGAGTGGATGTTAGCAAATGACACCCATCTTCAAAAAAGGCAATTAAGAGGACTCGCCATAGTACAAACCAGCCAGCCTCTTTTTTATCCCCAGGAAGTTGATGAAGCAGCTCTTCCTGGAAATCCTTGCCAGGCACATGACAGATGACCAAATAATGTAGTTAGCATGATTTTTCAGGGGAATTTCATGCTGAACATCACTTTAAACTCCTCTGATGAATCAACTTGACTGGTAGATGAAGGGAATATTATCTGCCTGGGCTTCAGGGAGGTTTTTGACATACCTCTACATGGCATCACACATACATATGGAAGCAATAGTGCAAAGGGGAGGGAATCAGTGTCTTTTCAGTGATGCTGAGGGAAAAGACAAGAGGCAGTGGGCACACACTGAAATACAGGAGATTGCCTTTGAACATCAGTAAATGTTTCTTTACTGTCAGGGTGACTGAACCACGGCACAGACTGCCCAGAAAGATTGTGGAGCCTGGATCTTTGAAGACATTAAAAGTACACCCAGATAGAATCCTGGGCAAGAGGCTCTAGGTATCCTGGTTTAGGCAGGGGGGTTGGGCCTGGTTAGCCCCACCAACCCCTTCCACTCTCTTTCATTCTGTGCTAGTGAATTCTCTTCAAGATGCATTTCAAAGCGCTGGCATGACAAAGTTCTGTGCAGACAGAGATCCAAATGGACATGGCATCTAAGTTCCTTAAGCAGTGTTCAAGAAGAATGTAAAACTCTGGCACAAGTGTCTCTTCCCTAACTGAATCCCTTTCATGGGAAAATTCCCAGCTCTAGAAAGATCTTCTGATACGCATGCTTAAGACTGACACTGGCTGAGCAAATTTCTCCCTATGTATATCTAAGACCAGTTAGGATCTTCACCCAAAGTGCAGTCAACATAGTCACAGAATGCCTATTGTTAAGAAGTGACAGCTTCCATCAGAATGGCAGCTATTGGTCCACAAAATGGATTAATGGATGGGAATTATCTACGTGGGTTAAAAACAAAAATAAAGAGTTGGTCTTTATTTATCAATTTCATGGCAATATTGATAAGGGAAGAAAAAGATCTAAGTCCTTGACTTTCTGGACTCGAGGAAAGATTTTAAAAATTCCTTGTAAAAATGTATGATCACAATCAGACTATTGAAACCATTTTAGTTGGGAACAAAGTTCCAAAATTGTCTAGATAGTGGCAAAGAAGCCAAGAAAATAGGAAAGAAACAAAAAGAGAGCAAAAGAGTCAGCTTCAGTGTACAAGCTCGTTCTAGAAGTAGTCTGCTGGGAAAAGGAACCCCCAGCTAAATTTCCAATGTATTCCTGCGCTTGATTCAGTAACTGGTCAATGTAAAAACCAATCCTTTTGTACAACTTCTTCCAGCAACAAAAACTCCAACAGGTTGACACTACCATCATGCCTGTTCCAGACATATTTAAAAGAGAAATGATGATTTTCTTGAAAACCTACTTACATAAAAGTTGCAAGATGGTGGAGGGATTCCCACATCCTCCTTCCTCCATCTGGCTTGAAAGTATATTTGATAAATATGCAACAAAGCACATGATTTATAAGGGAGAGTCAAATGGATGATTTGGGAATCGATCTCTTGTTGATAGTAAACTTCATATCCACTCGGTGTGACCTTTTTAAAACAAAATGTGGAGCTGAGGCATGAATCTGCCACAACAATTGTAAAGCAAACATACACACTCCCCTTCATATGCCCCCCCCTCCACACACACCTAGGCACACACAGAGATCAGCATAGCAGATCATGAACACCTTGGAAAAGACTGAAATGCTAAATGCCTCTCTTGATGGGCAAAAGAGCTGGTGCAGTAATTCAAATGCCTGGTACAAAAATTCTGTTTAATATTTAGCTCCTATTTAAAACACAGCTTTTCATTTCATTCTATTTACAGAATATTTTCATTTCATTTGTTTCTTTAAAATTACTTAGTTCTCACCTGTTGTATGTCTAGGAATATTTTCTTCCAAAAATAGAAAAAAATAGATGATATCTTTTCAGCAGAAAACATTGGTTGATACAATTTTAAACCATCATGATATGGAAGAATTCTTCTGTCCCTCTCGAAGGTGGAAGAAGCATTTGGATCACAGATCATCTACAATGAAATACTTGACATGTTTAAGATGCTTTCAATCAATTTTGATCGTCAATTGCTTATTTGTTGTAAACAGTAATTTTTCAGTGAAGGGAAAGTGTGTGTGGTATATCTACATGATATGTTCAAAGGCAGTTCCTACTAATGGCCAGGCTGAATTCCAGTAAATAATGTCCCGAATGATATTTTGCCGCCTTCTTTGGCACTTCATGAAATCTTACCCCGATGAAGTGCTGAAACAAAGAGATTTTCTCTTAGAGAGTGTCTCATGTTGTAACCTATCCCATGGATTTTATGCTGTAATTCTTATCTCTTTTAAAATTTACTATCTTCTGTACAGTTTTCATGAAACTTTCTGTTACAGTAGTGAATAGCACAGATAAATGTCATTTTGTACAACTTTGAATTTACCCCAAGAGCTGAGAGAAAACTTGATCCTATACTTCAATCCGAGTTTCTTCTATAGTCCAACTTTGTTTCTCTACCATCAAGCTTCTCCTTTGTTGCTGCTCCAAGCCCCGTCCAAGGCGACCTTGAATACTTTCAGGGATGGGACACCCACAACTTCTCTGGGCAACCTGTTCCAGTGTTCCAGCACTCCCACAGTAAAAAAGGCCTTCCTTTCATCTAATATGTGTAGGAAATCATAAATCTAGGCATAGAAGCTTGGAGTGCAAATTTGAAATTCTTTGGATTTGAAGCACATTTTATATGAATACTGACTTACAGATGACTAAAAGATGTTGATGGGCATTTGAGCTGACAAGTTTTGAAAAAGTGCACGGAAATTAAAATTGAAACCACTAAAATTAAAAACTCCTTGCCATTTTCTTTTTCCTCTCCTATTCAAAATTGCATATGTCAGATATCAGTGCTTCATGCAAACCTCTCAGATGCTCTCAGAGAAAAAGCTTTTCTTTCAGACTAAGTTGCGGTTGACGTAGAACACTAGCAGGAGTGAAAGATTTTCTGGGCATCGGGGCAGCCCGTTCTCCTTGGATTTGTGTGCAGAATGCATTTTATCCAAACTGGAAAATAGATCCCAGCTCTGTTCTATTCATCATTCTTACTTCATCAGGCCAGAAGATTCTGTGAAAAGTAGCCTGCGGACCTTGAAGACAGCGCATGTGAACCAGATGAGAGGTGATAGAGAAGTTGAGGGAGAGAAGAAAGAGCATGAGGCTGAAACCAGAAAGTATTTCTCCACGTGATCATGGAAGATTGCAGGAGCCACTTGGTACTATCAAACCAGCCCAACTTGGCACTGGTGCCACCTTGGGTCTGGGAGCCATGTTGCATATCGTGCATTTTAAGGAGCCAGCTGGCCACACCCAGCCATATGCCCCCAAACACAAACCAAGGCCCTTTTCTCTGGCAAACAAAACTCAGCTGCCCTGCTTCTGGATGGCAGATTGCAGGAACCACTTGGTACTATCAAACCAGCCCAACTTGGCACTGGTGCCACCATGGGTCTGGTCACCATCCTGCCTATCGTAGCTTTTCAGGAGCCAGCCGGTCACTCTCAGCCATAGGCCCCCAAACAGAAACCTCGGCCCGTTTCCCTGGCAAACAAAAGTAAGCTGCCCCGCTTCTGGATGGCAGATTGCAGGAGCTACTTAGTACTATCAAATCAGCCCGACTTGGCACAGGTGCCACCTTGGATCTGGGAACCATCCTGTGTATCGTGGATTTTCAGGGGCCAGCCAGCCACTCTCAGCCATATGCCCCCAAAAACAAACCACGGACCTTTTCTCTGGCAAACAAAACTCAACTGCCCCTCTTCTGGATGGCAAATTTTAGGACGCACTTTGTACTACGAAAACCGCCCGACGTGGCACTGGTGCCACCTTGTGTCAGGGAACCATCCTGCATATCGAGCTTTTTAAGGAGCCAGCCGGCCAGGCCCAGCCATATACCCCCAAAAACAAACCACGGACCATTTCTCATGGAAACAAAAATCCGCTGCCCCGCGTCTGGATGGCAGATTGCAGGAGCCACTTGGGACTATCAAACCAGCCCGACTTGGCACTGGTGCCACCTTGGGTCTGGGAACCATCCTGCGTATGGTGGATTCTAAGGAGCCAGCCGGCCACTCCCAGCCACAGGCCCCCAACAAAAACCACGGCCCTTTTTTCTGGCAAACAAAACTTAGCTGCCTCACTTCTGGATGGCAGATTGCAGGAGCCACTTGGTGTAATCAAACCAGCCCGACTTGGCACTGGTGCCACCATGGGTCTGGGAACCATCCTGCGTATCGTGGATTCTAAGGAGCCAGCCGGCCACTCCCAGCCACAGGCCCCCAAACAAAATCAACGGCGCTGTTCCCTGGAAAACAAAACACGCCTGCCAACTTTTTGATGGAGTTTGCAGGAGCCACTTGGTACTATCAAACCAGCCCGACTTGGCACTGGTGCCACCTTGGGTCTGGGAAACATCCTGCGTATCGTGGATTCTAAGGAGCCAGCCGGCCACTCCTAGCCACAGGCCCCCAAACAAAAACCTAGGCTTATTTCTCTGGCAAACAAAAGTAAGCTGCCCCGCTTCTGGATGGCAGATTGCAGGAGCCACTTGGTACTATCAAACCAGCCCAACTTGGCACTGGTGCCACCTTGGGTCTGGGAACCATCCAGCCTATCGTGGATTTTAAGGAGCCAGCCGGCTACTCCCAGCCACAGGCCCCCAACAAAAACCACGGCCCTTTTTTCTGGCAAACAAAACTTAGCTGCCTCACTTCTGGATGGCAGATTGTAGGAGCCACTTGGTGTAATCAAACCAGCCCGACTTGGCACTGGTGCCACCTTGCATCTGGGAACCATGCTGCCTAGCGTGGATTCTAAGGAGCCAGCCGGCCACTCCCAGCCACAGGTCCCCAAACAAAATCAACGGCGCTGTTCCCTGGAAAACAAAACACGTCTGCCAACATTTTGATGGAGTTTGCAGGAGCCACTTGGTACTATCAAACCAGCCCGACTTGGCACTGGTGCCACCTTGGGTCTGGGAAACATCCTGCGTATCGTGGATTCTTAGGAGCCAGCCGGCCACTCCTAGCCATAGGCCCCCAGACAAAAACCTAGGCCTATTTCTCTGGCAAACAAAAGTAAGCTGCCCCGCTTCTGGATGGCAGATTGCAGGAGACACTTGGGACTATCAAACCAGCCCGACTTGGCACTGGTGCCACCTCTGATCTGGGAACCATGCTGTGTATCGTGGATATTCAGGGGCCACCCGGCCACTCTCAGCCATATGTCCCCAAATAGAAACCTCGGCCCGTTTCTCTGGCAAACAAAACTCAACTGCCCCTCTTCTGGATGGCAAATTGCAGGATGAACTTGATACTAAAACCGCAGGCCGACTTGGTAGTGGTGACACCTTGGGCCTGGGAACCATCATGCGTATCGAGCATTTTAAGGAGCCAGCCGGCCACTCCAAGCAATATGCCCCCAAAAACAATCCACGGAATTTTTCTCTGGCAAACAAAAATCAGCTGCCCCGCTTCTGGATGGCAGATTGCAGGAGCCACTTTGCACCATCAAACCAGCCCGACTTGGCACTGGTGCCACCTTGCATCTGGGAACCATGCTGCCTAGCGTGGATTTTCAGGAGCCAGCCGGCCACTCTCAGCCATAGGCCCCCATACGAAACCCACGGCCCGTTTCCCTGGCAAACAAAATTAAGCTGCCCCGCTTCTGGATGGCAGATTGCAGGACGCACTTGGTAGTATCAAACCAGCCCAACTTGGCACTGGTGCCACCTTGGGTCTGGGAACCATCCTGCGTATCGTGGGTTCAAAGGAGCGAGCCGGCCACTCCCAGCCACAAGCCCCCAAATACAAACAACGGCGCTTTTCCCTGGAAAACAAAACTCGCCTGCCAACTTTTTGATGGCATATTGCAGGAGCTACTTGGTACTATCAAACCAGCCCAACTTGGCACTGGTGCCACCATGGGTCTGGTCACCATCCTGCCTATTGTAGCTTTCCAGGAGCCAGCCGGTCACTCCCAGCCTTAGGTCCCAAGTCACAAACCTCGGCCCGTTTCCCTGGCAAACAAAAGTAAGCTGCCCCGCTTCTGGATGGCAGATTGCAGGAGCCACTTGGTACTATCAAACCAGCCCAACTTGGCACTGGTGCCACCTCTGGTCTGGGAACCATGCTGCGTAACACAGATTCTAAGGCGCCAGTCGGCCACTCCCAGCCACAAGCCCCCAAACACAAACATCTGCGCTATTCTCTGGCAAACAAAACTCCACTGCCCCTCTCCTGGATGGCAAATTGCAGGACGCACTTGGTACTATAAAAACAGCCCGACTTGGCACTGGTGCCACCTTGGGTCTGGGAACCATCCTGCGTATCGATCTTTTTAATGAGACAGCCGGCCACTCCCAGCCATATGCCCCCAAACACAACCCACGGCCCTTTTCTCTGGCAAACAAAACTCAACTGCACCGCTTCTGGATGGCAGATTGCAGGAGCCACTTGGTACTATCAAACCAGCCCGACTTGGCACTGGTGCCACCTTGGGTCTGGGAACCATCCTGCGTATTGTGGGTTGTCAGGAGCCAGCCGAACACTCTCGGCCACAGACCCCAATCAAAAACAACGGCCCGTTTCACAGGCAAACAAAACTCAGCTGCCCCGCTTCTGGATGGGAGATTGCAGGAGGCACTTGACACTGTGAAACCAGCCCCACTTGGCACTGGTGCCACCTTGGGTCTGGGAACCATGCTGCGTATCATGGATGTTCAAGAGCCAGCCGGCCACTCCCAGCCACAGGCCCCCAAACACAAACCACAGCCTTTTTCTCTGGCAAACAAAATTCAGCTGCCCCGCTTCTGGATGGCAGATTGCAGGAGCCACTTGGGACTATCACACCAGCACAACATGGCACTGCTGCCACCTTGGATCTGGGAACCATCCTTCCTATCGTGGATTTTCAGGGGCCAGCTGGTCACTCTCAGCCATAGGCCCCAAACACAAACTACGGCCCTTTTCTCTGGAAAACAAAACTCAACTGCCCCTCTTCTGGATGGCAGATTGCAGGAGACACTGGGTACTATGAAACCAGCCCTACTTGGCACTGGTGCCACCTTGGGTCTGGGAACCATGCTGCGTATCATGGATTTTCAGGAGCCAGCCGGCCACTCCCAGCCACAGGCCCCGAAACACAAACAACAGCCTTTTTCTCTGGCAAACAAAATTCAGCTGCCCCGCTTCTGGATGGCAGATTGCAGGAACCACTTGGTACTAACAAACCAGCCCGACTTGGCACTGGTGCCACCTTGGGTCTGGGAACCATCCTGCGTATCGTGGATTCTAAGGAGCCAGCTGGCCACTCCCAGCCACAGGCCCCAAAACACACACAACGACGCTTTTCCCTGGAATACAAAACTCGCCTGCCAAACATTTGATGGCAGATTGCAGGAGCCACTTGGTACTATCAAACCAGCGCAACTTGGCACTGGTGCCACCATGGGTCTGGTCACCATCCTGCCTATCGTAGCTTTTCAGGTGCCAGCCAGCCACCCCCAGCCAGAGGCCCCTAGACAAATATTTCGGCCCGTTTCCCTGGCAAACAAAAGTAAGCTTCCCCGCTTCTGGATGGCAGATTGCAGGAGCCACTTTGCACCATCAAACCAGCCCAACTTGGCACTGGTGCCACCTCTGGTCTGGGAACCATCCTGCGTATCGTGGGTTCTAAGGAGCCAGCTGGCCACTCCCAGCCACAGGCCCCCAAACACAAACAACGGCGCTTTTCCCTGGAAAACAAAACTCGCCTGCCAACTTTTTGATGGCAGATTGCCGGAGCCACTTGGTACTATCAAAGCAGCCCAACTTGGCACTGGTGCCACCATGGGTCTGGTCACCATCCTGCCTATCGTAGCTTTTCAGGAGCCAGCCGGTCACTCGCAGCCATAGGCCCCCAAACACAAACCTCGGCCCTTTTCCCTGGCAAACAAAAGTAAGCTGCCCCGCTTCTGCATGGCAGATTGCAGGAGCTATTTAGTACTATCAAACCAGCCCGACTTGGCACTGGTGACACCTCTGGTCTGGGAACCATCCTGCCTATCGTGGATTTTCAGGGGCCAGCCGGCCACTCTCAGCCATATGCCCCCAAACACAAACCACGGCCCTTTTCTCTGGCAAACAAAACTCAACTGCCCCTCTTCTGGATGGCAAATTTTAGGACGCACTTTGTACTACGAAAACCGCCCGACGTGGCACTGGTGCCACCTTGTGTCAGGGAAGCATCCTGCATATCGAGCTTTTTAAGGAGCCAGCCGGCCACGCCCAGCCATATACCCCCAAAAACAAACCACGGATCATTTCTCATGGAAACAAAAATCCGCTGCCCCGCGTCTGGATGGCAGATTGAAGGAGCCACTTTGCACCATCAAACCAGCCCGACTTGGCACTGGTGCCACCTTGGGTCTGGGAACAATCCTGCATATCGTGGATTCTAAGGAGCCAGCCGGCCACTCCCAGCCACAGGCCCCCAAACAAAAACAACGGCGCTTTTCCCTGGAAAACAAAACTCGCCTGCCAGCTTTTTGATGGCAGATTGCAGGAGCCACTTGGTACTATCAAATCATCCCAACTTGGCACTGGTGCCACTATGGGTCTGGGAACCATCCTGCCTATTGTAGCATTTCAGGAGCCAGCCGGTCACTCTCAGCCATAGGCCCCCAGACAAAAACCTCGGACCGTTTCCCTGGCAAACAAAATTAAGCTGCCCCGATTCTGGATGGCAGATTGCAGGAGCCACTTGGTAGTGTCAAACCAGCCCGACTTGGCACTGGTGCCACCTGTGGTCTGGGAACCATCCTGCGTATCGTGGATTCTAAGCAGCCACCCGGCCACTGTGAGCCACAGGCGCCCAAACACAAACAACGGCGCTGTTCCCTGGAAAACAAAACTCGCCTGCCAACATTTTGATGGCAGATTGCAGGAGCCACTTGGTGCTATCAAACCAGCCCAACTTGGCACTGGTGCCACCATGGGTCTGGTCACCATCCTGCCTATCGTAGCTTTTCAGGAGCCAGCCGGTCACTCCCAGCCATAGACCCCCAGACACAAATCTCGGCCCGTTTCCCTGGAAAACAAAAGTAAGCTGCCCCGATTCTGGATGGCAGATTGCAGGAGCCACTTGGTACTATCAAATCAGCCCAACTTGGCACTGGTGCCACCATGGGTCTGGTAAACATCCTGCCTATCGTAGCTTTTCAGGAGCCAGACGGTCACTCCCTGCCATAGGCCCCCAGACACAAACCTCGGCCCGTTTCCCTGGCAAACAAAAGTAAACTGCCCCGCTTTTGGATGGCAGATTGCAGGATGCATTTGGTACTATCAAACCTGCCCGACTTGGCCCTCGTGCCACCTTGGCTCTGGGAACCATGCTGCGTAACGTAGATTCTACGAGGACAGGCGGCCACTCCCAGCCACAGGCCTCTAAACAAAAACAACGGCGCTTTTCCCTGGAAAACAAAACTCGCCTGCCAACTTTTTGATGGCAGATTGCAGGAGCCACTTGGTACTATCAAACCAGCCCAACTTGGTACTGGTTCCACTTTGGGTCTGGTCACCATCCTGCCTATCGTAGCTTTTCAGGAGCCAGCCGGTCACTCCCAGCCATAGGCCCCCATACAAAACCCACGGCCCGTTTCCCTGGCAAACAAAATTAAGCTGCCCCGCTTCTGGATGGCAGATTGCAGGACGCACTTGGTAGTATCAAACCAGCCCAACTTGGCACTGGTGCCACCTTGGGTCTGGGAACCATCCTGCGTATCGTGGGTTCAAAGGAGCGAGCCGGCCACTCCCAGCCACAAGCCCCCAAATACAAACAACGGCGCTTTTCCCTGGAAAACAAAACTCGCCTGCCAACTTTTTGATGGCATATTGCAGGAGCTACTTGGTACTATCAAACCAGCCCAACTTGGCACTGGTGCCACCATGGGTCTGGTCACCATCCTGCCTATTGTAGCTTTCCAGGAGCCAGCCGGTCACTCCCAGCCTTAGGTCCCAAGTCACAAACCTCGGCCCGTTTCCCTGGCAAACAAAAGTAAGCTGCCCCGCTTCTGGATGGCAGATTGCAGGAGCCACTTGGTACTATCAAACCAGCCCAACTTGGCACTGGTGCCACCTCTGGTCTGGGAACCATGCTGCGTATCGTGGATTCTAAGGAGCCAGCCGGCCACTCCCAGCCACTGGCCCCCAAACACAAACATCTGCGCTATTCTCTGGCAAACAAAACTCCACTGCCCCTCTCCTGGATGGCAAATTGCAGGACGCACTTGGTACTATAAAAACAGCCCGACTTGGCACTGGTGCCACCTTGGGTCTGGGAACCATCCTGCGTATCGATCTTTTTAATGAGACAGCCGGCCACTCCCAGCCATATGCCCCCAAACACAACCCACGGCCCTTTTCTCTGGCAAACAAAACTCAACTGCACCGCTTCTGGATGGCAGATTGCAGGAGCCACTTGGTACTATCAAACCAGCCCGACTTGGCACTGGTGCCACCTTGGGTCTGGGAACCATCCTGCGTATTGTGGGTTGTCAGGAGCCAGCCGAACACTCTCGGCCACAGACCCCAATCAAAAACAACGGCCCGTTTCACAGGCAAACAAAACTCAGCTGCCCCGCTTCTGGATGGGAGATTGCAGGAGGCACTTGACACTGTGAAACCAGCCCCACTTGGCACTGGTGCCACCTTGGGTCTGGGAACCATGCTGCGTATCATGGATGTTCAAGAGCCAGCCGGCCACTCCCAGCCACAGGCCCCCAAACACAAACCACAGCCTTTTTCTCTGGCAAACAAAATTCAGCTGCCCCGCTTCTGGATGGCAGATTGCAGGAGCCACTTGGGACTATCACACCAGCACAACATGGCACTGCTGCCACCTTGGATCTGGGAACCATCCTTCCTATCGTGGATTTTCAGGGGCCAGCTGGTCACTCTCAGCCATAGGCCCCAAACACAAACCACGGCCCTTTTCTCTGGAAAACAAAACTCAACTGCCCCTCTTCTGGATGGCAGATTGCAGGAGACACTGGGTACTATGAAACCAGCCCTACTTGGCACTGGTGCCACCTTGGGTCTGGGAACCATGCTGCGTATCATGGATTTTCAGGAGCCAGCCGGCCACTCCCAGCCACAGGCCCCGAAACACAAACAACAGCCTTTTTCTCTGGCAAACAAAATTCAGCTGCCCCGCTTCTGGATGGCAGATTGCAGGAACCACTTGGTACTAACAAACCAGCCCGACTTGGCACTGGTGCCACCTTGGGTCTGGGAACCATCCTGCGTATCGTGGATTCTAAGGAGCCAGCTGGCCACTCCCAGCCACAGGCCCCAAAACACACACAACGGCGCTTTTCCCTGGAAAACAAAACTCGCCTGCCAAACATTTGATGGCAGATTGCAGGAGCCACTTGGTACTATCAAACCAGCGCAACTTGGCACTGGTGCCACCATGGGTCTGGTCACCATCCTGCCTATCGTAGCTTTTCAGGTGCCAGCCAGCCACCCCCAGCCAGAGGCCCCTAGACAAATATTTCGGCCCGTTTCCCTGGCAAACAAAAGTAAGCTTCCCCGCTTCTGGATGGCAGATTGCAGGAGCCACTTTGCACCATCAAACCAGCCCAACTTGGCACTGGTGCCACCTCTGGTCTGGGAACCATCCTGCGTATCGTGGGTTCTAAGGAGCCAGCTGGCCACTCCCAGCCACAGGCCCCCAAACACAAACAACGGCGCTTTTCCCTGGAAAACAAAACTCGCCTGCCAACTTTTTGATGGCAGATTGCCGGAGCCACTTGGTACTATCAAACCAGCCCAACTTGGCACTGGTGCCACCATGGGTCTGGTCACCATCCTGCCTATCGTAGCTTTTCAGGAGCCAGCCGGTCACTCGCAGCCATAGGCCCCCAAACACAAACCTCGGCCCTTTTCCCTGGCAAACAAAAGTAAGCTGCCCCGCTTCTGCATGGCAGATTGCAGGAGCTATTTAGTACTATCAAACCAGCCCGACTTGGCACTGGTGACACCTCTGGTCTGGGAACCATCCTGCCTATCGTGGATTTTCAGGGGCCAGCCGGCCACTCTCAGCCATATGCCCCCAAAAACAAACCACGGCCCTTTTCTCTGGCAAACAAAACTCAACTGCCCCTCTTCTGGATGGCAAATTTTAGGACGCACTTTGTACTACGAAAACCGCCCGACGTGGCACTGGTGCCACCTTGTGTCAGGGAAGCATCCTGCATATCGAGCTTTTTAAGGAGCCAGCCGGCCACGCCCAGCCATATACCCCCAAAAACAAACCACGGATCATTTCTCATGGAAACAAAAATCCGCTGCCCCGCGTCTGGATGGCAGATTGAAGGAGCCACTTTGCACCATCAAACCAGCCCGACTTGGCACTGGTGCCACCTTGGGTCTGGGAACAATCCTGCATATCGTGGATTCTAAGGAGCCAGCCGGCCACTCCCAGCCACAGGCCCCCAAACACAAACAACGGCGCTTTTCCCTGGAAAACAAAACTCGCCTGCCAGCTTTTTGATGGCAGATTGCAGGAGCCACTTGGTACTATCAAATCATCCCAACTTGGCACTGGTGCCACTATGGGTCTGGGAACCATCCTGCCTATTGTAGCATTTCAGGAGCCAGCCGGTCACTCTCAGCCATAGGCCCCCAGACAAAAACCTCGGACCGTTTCCCTGGCAAACAAAATTAAGCTGCCCCGATTCTGGATGGCAGATTGCAGGAGCCACTTGGTAGTGTCAAACCAGCCCGACTTGGCACTGGTGCCACCTTGGGTCTGGGAACCATCCTGCGTATCGTGGATTCTAAGCAGCCACCCGGCCACTGTGAGCCACAGGCGCCCAAACACAAACAACGGCGCTGTTCCCTGGAAAACAAAACTCGCCTGCCAACATTTTGATGGCAGATTGCAGGAGCCACTTGGTGCTATCAAACCAGCCCAACTTGGCACTGGTGCCACCATGGGTCTGGTCACCATCCTGCCTATCGTAGCTTTTCAGGAGCCAGCCGGTCACTCCCAGCCATAGACCCCCAGACACAAATCTCGGCCCGTTTCCCTGGAAAACAAAAGTAAGCTGCCCCGATTCTGGATGGCAGATTGCAGGAGCCACTTGGTACTATCAAATCAGCCCAACTTGGCACTGGTGCCACCATGGGTCTGGTAAACATCCTGCCTATCGTAGCTTTTCAGGAGCCAGACGGTCACTCCCTGCCATAGGCCCCCAGACACAAACCTCGGCCCGTTTCCCTGGCAAACAAAAGTAAACTGCCCCGCTTTTGGATGGCAGATTGCAGGATGCATTTGGTACTATCAAACCTGCCCGACTTGGCCCTCGTGCCACCTTGGCTCTGGGAACCATGCTGCGTAACGTAGATTCTGCGAGGACAGGCGGCCACTCCCAGCCACAGGCCTCTAAACAAAAACAACGGCGCTTTTCCCTGGAAAACAAAACTCGCCTGCCAACTTTTTGATGGCAGATTGCAGGAGCCACTTGGTACTATCAAACCAGCCCAACTTGGTACTGGTTCCACTTTGGGTCTGGTCACCATCCTGCCTATCGTAGCTTTTCAGGAGCCAGCCGGTCACTCCCAGCCATAGGCCCCCAGACACAAACCTCGGCCCGTTTCCCTGGCAAACAAAAGTAAGCTGCCCCGCTTCTGGATGGCAGATTGCAGGAGCCACATGGTACTATCAAACCAGGCCAACATGGCACTGGTGCCACCTTGGCTCTGGGAACCATCCTGCCTATCGTGGATTTTCAGGGGCCAGCCGGCCACTCTCAGCCATATGCCCCCAAACACATACCACGGCCCTTTGCTCTGGCAAACAAAACTCAACTGCCCCTCTTCTGGATGGCAAATTGCAGGACGCACTTGGTACTACGAAAACAGCCCGACTTGGCAGTGATGCCACCTTGGGTCAGGGAACAATCCTGCGTATCGTTCTTTTTAAGGAGCCAGCCAGCCACGTCCAGCCATATACCCCCAAAAAAAAACCACGGAAGTTTTCTCCAGCAAACAAAAATCCGCTGCCGCGCGTCTGAATGGCAGATTTCAGGAGCTATTTAGTATTATCAAACCAGCCCGACTTGGCACTGGTGCCACCATGAGTCTGGTAACCATCCTGCCTATCGTAGCTTTTCAGTAGCCAGCCGGTCACTCCCAGCCATAGGCCCCCAGACAAATACCTCGGCCCGTTTCCCTGGGAAACAAAAGTAAGCTGTCCCGCTTCTGGATGGCAGATTGCAGGAGCCACTTGGTATTATCAAACCAGCCCAACTTGGCACTGGTGCCACTTTGGCTCTGGGAACCATCCTGCGTATCCTGGGTTCAAAGGAGGCAGCCGGCCACTCCCAGCCACAGGCCTCTAAACAAGAACAACGGCGCTTTTCCCTGGAAAACAAAACTCGCCTGCCAACTTTTTGATGGCAGATTGCAGGAGCCACTTGGTACTATCAAACCAGCCCAACTTGGCACTGGTGCCACCATGGGTCTGGTCACCATCCTGCCTATCGTAGCTTTTCAGGCGCCAGCCGGTGCTCCCAGCCATTGGCCCCCAGTCACAAACCTCGGTCCGTTTCCCTGGCAAACAAAAGTAAGCTACCCCGCTTCTGGATGGCAGATTGCAGGAGCCACTTTGCACCATCAAACCAGCCCAACTTGGCACTGGTGCCACCTCTGGTCTGGGAACCATCCTGCGTATCGTGGATTCTAAGGAGCCAGCTGGCCACTCCCAGCCACAGGCCCCCAAACAAAAACAACGGCGCTTTTCCCTGGAAAACAAAACTCACCTGCCAACTTTTTGATGGCAGATTGCAGGAGCCACTTGGTACTATCAAACCAGCCCAACTTGGCACTGGTGCCACCATGGGTCTGGTCACCATCCTGCCTATCGTAGCTTTTCAGGAGCCAGCTGGTCACTCCCAGCCATAGGCCCCCAGACACAAAGCTCTGCCCGTTTCCCTGGCAAACAAAAGTAAGCTACCCCGCTTCTGGATGGCAGATTGCAGGAGTCACTTTGCACCATCAAACCAGCCCGACTTGGCACTGGTGCCACCTCTGGTCTGGGACCCATCCTGCGTATCGTGGATTCTAAGGAGACAGCTGGCCACTCCCAGCCACAGGCCCCCAAACACAAACAACGGCGATTTTCCCTGGAGTACAAAACTCGCTTGCCAACTTTTTGATGGCAGATTGCAGGAGCCACTTGGTACTATCAAACCAGCCCAACTTGGTACTGGTTCCACTTTGGGTCTGGTCACCATCCTGCCTATCGTAGCTTTTCAGGAGCCAGCCGGTCACTCCCAGCCATAGGCCCCCAGACACAAAGCTCTGCCCGTTTCCCTGGCAAACAAAAGTAAGCTGCCCCGCTTCTGGATGGCAGATTGCAGGAGCCACATGGTACTATCAAACCAGGCCAACATGGCACTGGTGCCACCTTGGCTCTGGGAACCATCCTGCCTATCGTGGATTTTCAGGGGCCAGCCGGCCACTCTCAGCCATATGCCCCCAAACACATACCACGGCCCTTTGCTCTGGCAAACAAAACTCAACTGCCCCTCTTCTGGATGGCAAATTGCAGGACGCACTTGGTACTACGAAAACAGCCCGACTTGGCAGTGATGCCACCTTGGGTCAGGGAACAATCCTGCGTATCGTTCTTTTTAAGGAGCCAGCCGGCCACGTCCAGCCATATACCCCCAAAAAAAAACCACGGAACTTTTCTCCAGCAAACAAAAATCCGCTGCCGCGCGTCTGAATGGCAGATTTCAGGAGCTATTTAGTATTATCAAACCAGCCCGACTTGGCACTGGTGCCACCATGAGTCTGGTAACCATCCTGCCTATCGTAGCTTTTCAGTAGCCAGCCGGTCACTCCCAGCCATAGGCCCCCAGACAAATACCTCGGCCCGTTTCCCTGGGAAACAAAAGTAAGCTGTCCCGCTTCTGGATGGCAGATTGCAGGAGCCACTTGGTATTATCAAACCAGCAAAACTTGGCACTGGTGCCACTTTGGCTCTGGGAACCATCCTGCGTATCCTGGGTTCAAAGGAGGCAGCCGGCCACTCCCAGCCACAGGCCTCTAAACAAGAACAACGGCGCTTTTCCCTGGAAAACAAAACTCGCCTGCCAACTTTTTGATGGCAGATTGCAGGAGCCACTTGGTACTATCAAACCAGCCCAACTTGGCACTGGTGCCACCATGGGTCTGGTCACCATCCTGCCTATCGTAGCTTTTCAGGAGCCAGCCGGTCACTCGCAGCCATAGGCCCCCAAACACAAACCTCGGCCCTTTTCCCTGGCAAACAAAAGTAAGCTGCCCCGCTTCTGCATGGCAGATTGCAGGAGCTATTTAGTACTATCAAACCAGCCCGACTTGGCACTGGTGACACCTCTGGTCTGGGAACCATCCTGCCTATCGTGGATTTTCAGGGGCCAGCCGGCCACTCTCAGCCATATGCCCCCAAAAACAAACCACGGCCCTTTTCTCTGGCAAACAAAACTCAACTGCCCCTCTTCTGGATGGCAAATTTTAGGACGCACTTTGTACTACGAAAACCGCCCGACGTGGCACTGGTGCCACCTTGTGTCAGGGAAGCATCCTGCATATCGAGCTTTTTAAGGAGCCAGCCGGCCACGCCCAGCCATATACCCCCAAAAACAAACCACGGATCATTTCTCATGGAAACAAAAATCCGCTGCCCCGCGTCTGGATGGCAGATTGAAGGAGCCACTTTGCACCATCAAACCAGCCCGACTTGGCACTGGTGCCACCTTGGGTCTGGGAACAATCCTGCATATCGTGGATTCTAAGGAGCCAGCCGGCCACTCCCAGCCACAGGCCCCCAAACACAAACAACGGCGCTTTTCCCTGGAAAACAAAACTCGCCTGCCAGCTTTTTGATGGCAGATTGCAGGAGCCACTTGGTACTATCAAATCATCCCAACTTGGCACTGGTGCCACTATGGGTCTGGGAACCATCCTGCCTATTGTAGCATTTCAGGAGCCAGCCGGTCACTCTCAGCCATAGGCCCCCAGACAAAAACCTCGGACCGTTTCCCTGGCAAACAAAATTAAGCTGCCCCGATTCTGGATGGCAGATTGCAGGAGCCACTTGGTAGTGTCAAACCAGCCCGACTTGGCACTGGTGCCACCTTGGGTCTGGGAACCATCCTGCGTATCGTGGATTCTAAGCAGCCACCCGGCCACTGTGAGCCACAGGCGCCCAAACACAAACAACGGCGCTGTTCCCTGGAAAACAAAACTCGCCTGCCAACATTTTGATGGCAGATTGCAGGAGCCACTTGGTGCTATCAAACCAGCCCAACTTGGCACTGGTGCCACCATGGGTCTGGTCACCATCCTGCCTATCGTAGCTTTTCAGGAGCCAGCCGGTCACTCCCAGCCATAGACCCCCAGACACAAATCTCGGCCCGTTTCCCTGGAAAACAAAAGTAAGCTGCCCCGATTCTGGATGGCAGATTGCAGGAGCCACTTGGTACTATCAAATCAGCCCAACTTGGCACTGGTGCCACCATGGGTCTGGTAAACATCCTGCCTATCGTAGCTTTTCAGGAGCCAGACGGTCACTCCCTGCCATAGGCCCCCAGACACAAACCTCGGCCCGTTTCCCTGGCAAACAAAAGTAAACTGCCCCGCTTTTGGATGGCAGATTGCAGGATGCATTTGGTACTATCAAACCTGCCCGACTTGGCCCTCGTGCCACCTTGGCTCTGGGAACCATGCTGCGTAACGTAGATTCTGCGAGGACAGGCGGCCACTCCCAGCCACAGGCCTCTAAACAAAAACAACGGCGCTTTTCCCTGGAAAACAAAACTCGCCTGCCAACTTTTTGATGGCAGATTGCAGGAGCCACTTGGTACTATCAAACCAGCCCAACTTGGTACTGGTTCCACTTTGGGTCTGGTCACCATCCTGCCTATCGTAGCTTTTCAGGAGCCAGCCGGTCACTCCCAGCCATAGGCCCCCAGACACAAACCTCGGCCCGTTTCCCTGGCAAACAAAAGTAAGCTGCCCCGCTTCTGGATGGCAGATTGCAGGAGCCACATGGTACTATCAAACCAGGCCAACATGGCACTGGTGCCACCTTGGCTCTGGGAACCATCCTGCCTATCGTGGATTTTCAGGGGCCAGCCGGCCACTCTCAGCCATATGCCCCCAAACACATACCACGGCCCTTTGCTCTGGCAAACAAAACTCAACTGCCCCTCTTCTGGATGGCAAATTGCAGGACGCACTTGGTACTACGAAAACAGCCCGACTTGGCAGTGATGCCACCTTGGGTCAGGGAACAATCCTGCGTATCGTTCTTTTTAAGGAGCCAGCCAGCCACGTCCAGCCATATACCCCCAAAAAAAAACCACGGAAGTTTTCTCCAGCAAACAAAAATCCGCTGCCGCGCGTCTGAATGGCAGATTTCAGGAGCTATTTAGTATTATCAAACCAGCCCGACTTGGCACTGGTGCCACCATGAGTCTGGTAACCATCCTGCCTATCGTAGCTTTTCAGTAGCCAGCCGGTCACTCCCAGCCATAGGCCCCCAGACAAATACCTCGGCCCGTTTCCCTGGGAAACAAAAGTAAGCTGTCCCGCTTCTGGATGGCAGATTGCAGGAGCCACTTGGTATTATCAAACCAGCCCAACTTGGCACTGGTGCCACTTTGGCTCTGGGAACCATCCTGCGTATCCTGGGTTCAAAGGAGGCAGCCGGCCACTCCCAGCCACAGGCCTCTAAACAAGAACAACGGCGCTTTTCCCTGGAAAACAAAACTCGCCTGCCAACTTTTTGATGGCAGATTGCAGGAGCCACTTGGTACTATCAAACCAGCCCAACTTGGCACTGGTGCCACCATGGGTCTGGTCACCATCCTGCCTATCGTAGCTTTTCAGGCGCCAGCCGGTGCTCCCAGCCATTGGCCCCCAGTCACAAACCTCGGTCCGTTTCCCTGGCAAACAAAAGTAAGCTACCCCGCTTCTGGATGGCAGATTGCAGGAGCCACTTTGCACCATCAAACCAGCCCAACTTGGCACTGGTGCCACCTCTGGTCTGGGAACCATCCTGCGTATCGTGGATTCTAAGGAGCCAGCTGGCCACTCCCAGCCACAGGCCCCCAAACAAAAACAACGGCGCTTTTCCCTGGAAAACAAAACTCACCTGCCAACTTTTTGATGGCAGATTGCAGGAGCCACTTGGTACTATCAAACCAGCCCAACTTGGCACTGGTGCCACCATGGGTCTGGTCACCATCCTGCCTATCGTAGCTTTTCAGGAGCCAGCTGGTCACTCCCAGCCATAGGCCCCCAGACACAAAGCTCTGCCCGTTTCCCTGGCAAACAAAAGTAAGCTACCCCGCTTCTGGATGGCAGATTGCAGGAGTCACTTTGCACCATCAAACCAGCCCGACTTGGCACTGGTGCCACCTCTGGTCTGGGACCCATCCTGCGTATCGTGGATTCTAAGGAGACAGCTGGCCACTCCCAGCCACAGGCCCCCAAACACAAACAACGGCGATTTTCCCTGGAGTACAAAACTCGCTTGCCAACTTTTTGATGGCAGATTGCAGGAGCCACTTGGTACTATCAAACCAGCCCAACTTGGTACTGGTTCCACTTTGGGTCTGGTCACCATCCTGCCTATCGTAGCTTTTCAGGAGCCAGCCGGTCACTCCCAGCCATAGGCCCCCAGACACAAAGCTCTGCCCGTTTCCCTGGCAAACAAAAGTAAGCTGCCCCGCTTCTGGATGGCAGATTGCAGGAGCCACATGGTACTATCAAACCAGGCCAACATGGCACTGGTGCCACCTTGGCTCTGGGAACCATCCTGCCTATCGTGGATTTTCAGGGGCCAGCCGGCCACTCTCAGCCATATGCCCCCAAACACATACCACGGCCCTTTGCTCTGGCAAACAAAACTCAACTGCCCCTCTTCTGGATGGCAAATTGCAGGACGCACTTGGTACTACGAAAACAGCCCGACTTGGCAGTGATGCCACCTTGGGTCAGGGAACAATCCTGCGTATCGTTCTTTTTAAGGAGCCAGCCGGCCACGTCCAGCCATATACCCCCAAAAAAAAACCACGGAACTTTTCTCCAGCAAACAAAAATCCGCTGCCGCGCGTCTGAATGGCAGATTTCAGGAGCTATTTAGTATTATCAAACCAGCCCGACTTGGCACTGGTGCCACCATGAGTCTGGTAACCATCCTGCCTATCGTAGCTTTTCAGTAGCCAGCCGGTCACTCCCAGCCATAGGCCCCCAGACAAATACCTCGGCCCGTTTCCCTGGGAAACAAAAGTAAGCTGTCCCGCTTCTGGATGGCAGATTGCAGGAGCCACTTGGTATTATCAAACCAGCCCAACTTGGCACTGGTGCCACTTTGGCTCTGGGAACCATCCTGCGTATCCTGGGTTCAAAGGAGGCAGCCGGCCACTCCCAGCCACAGGCCTCTAAACAAGAACAACGGCGCTTTTCCCTGGAAAACAAAACTCGCCTGCCAACTTTTTGATGGCAGATTGCAGGAGCCACTTGGTACTATCAAACCAGCCCAACTTGGCACTGGTGCCACCATGGGTCTGGTCACCATCCTGCCTATCGTAGCTTTTCAGGAGCCAGCCGCTCACTCCCAGCCATAGGCCCCCAGACAAATATCTCGGCCCGTTTCCCTGGCAAACAAAAGTAAGCAGCCCCGCTTCAGGATGGCAGATTGCAGGAGCCACATGGTACTATCAAACCAGGCCAACATGGCACTGGTGCCACCTTGGTTCTGGGAACCATCCTGCCTATCGTGGATTTTCAGGGGCCAGCCGGCCACTCTCAACCATATGCCCCCAAAAATACACCACGGCCCTTTTCTCTGGCAAACAAAACTCAACTGCCCCTCTTCTGGATGGCAAATTGCAGGACGCACTTGGTACTACGAAAACAGCCCGACTTGGCACTGATGCCACCTTGGGTCAGGGAACAATCCTGCGTATCGAGCTTTTTAAGGAGCCAGCCGGCCACGTCCAGCCATATACCCCCAAAAAAAAACCACGGAACTTTTCTCCAGCAAACAAAAATCCGCTGCCCCGCGTCTGGATGGCAGATTGCAGGAGCTATTTAGTATTATCAAACCAGCCCGACTTGGCACTGGTGCCACCATGAGTCTGGTAGCCATCCTGCCTATCGTAGCTTTTCAGTAGCCAGCCAGTCACTCCCAGCCATAGGCCCCCAGACAAATACCTCGGCCCGTTTCCCTGGGAAACAAAATTAAGCTGTCCCGCTTCTGGATGGCAGATTGCAGGAGCCACTTGGTACTATCAAACCAGCCCAACTTGGCACTGACGCCACCTTGGCTCTGGGAACCATCCTGCGTATCCTGGGTTCAAAGGAGGCAGCCGGCCACTCCCAGCCACAGGCCTCCAAACACAAACAACGGCGCTTTTCCCTGGAAAACAAAACTGGCCTGCCAACTTTTTGATGGCAGATTGCAGGAGCCACTTGGTACTATCAAACCAGCCCAACTTGGCACTGGTGCCACCATGGGTCTGGTCACCATCCTGCCTATCGTAGCTTTTCAGGCGCCAGCCGGTGCTCCCAGCCATTGGCCCCCAGTCACAAACCTCGGCCCGTTTCCCTGGCAAACAAAAGTAAGCTACCCCGCTTCTGGATGGCAGATTGCAGGAGCCACTTTGCACCATCAAACCAGCCCAACTTGGCACTGGTGCCACCTCTGGTCTGGGAACCATCCTGCGTATCGTGGATTCTAAGGAGCCAGCTGGCCACTCCCAGCCACAGGCCCCCAAACAAAAACAACGGCGCTTTTCCCTGGAAAACAAAACTCACCTGCCAACTTTTTGATGGCAGATTGCAGGAGCCACTTGGTACTATCAAACCAGCCCAACTTGGCACTGGTGCCACCATGGGTCTGGTCACCATCCTGCCTATCGTAGCTTTTCAGGAGCCAGCTGGTCACTCCCAGCCATAGGCCCCCAGACACAAAGCTCTGCCCGTTTCCCTGGCAAACAAAAGTAAGCTACCCCGCTTCTGGATGGCAGATTGCAGGAGTCACTTTGCACCATCAAACCAGCCCGACTTGGCACTGGTGCCACCTCTGGTCTGGGACCCATCCTGCGTATCGTGGATTCTAAGGAGACAGCTGGCCACTCCCAGCCACAGGCCCCCAAACACAAACAACGGCGATTTTCCCTGGAGTACAAAACTCGCTTGCCAACTTTTTGATGGCAGATTGCAGGAGCCACTTGGTACTATCAAACCACCCCAACTTGGCAACAAGTGGTTCCTGCAATCTGCCATCCAGAAGCGGGGCAGCTTACTTTTCTTTGCCAGGGAAACGGACCGTTGTTTGTGTTTGGAGGCGTATGGCTTGGAGTGGCCGACTGGCTCCTTAAAATCCACGATACGCAGGATGGTTCCCAGACCAGAGGTGGCACCAGTGCCTAGTCGGGCTGGTTTGATAGTACCAAGTGGCTCCTGCAATCTGCCATCCAGAAGCGGGGGTGCTTACTTTTGTTTGCCAGGGAAACGGGCCGAGCTTTGTGTCTCGGGGCCTATGGCAGGGAGCGACCGGCTTGCTCCTGAAAAGCTACGATAGGCAGGATGGTGACCACACCCATGGTGGCACCAGTGCCAAGTTGGGCTGGTTTGATAGTACCAAGTGGCTCCTGCAATCTGCCATCAAAAATTTGGCAGGCGAGTTTTGTTTTCCAGGGAAAAGCGCCATTGTTTGTGTTTGGGGGCCTGTGGTTGGGAGTGCCCGGCTGGCTCCTTAGAAACCACGATACGCAGCATGGTTACCAGACAAGAGGTGCCACCAGTGCCAAGTTGTGCTGGTTTGATACTACCAAGTGGTTCCTGCAATCTGCCATCCAGAAGCGGGGCAGCTTACTTTTGTTTGCCACGGAAACGGGCCGTTGTTTGTGTTTGGGGGCCTGTGGCTGGGAGTGGCCGACTGGCTCCTTAGAATCCACGATACGCAGGATGGGTCCCAGACCAGAGGTGGCACGAGTGCCAAGTCGGGCTGGTTTGATAGTACCAAGTGGCTCCTGCAATCTGCCATCCAGAAGCGGGGCAGCTTACTTTTGTTTGCCAGGGAAACGGGCCGAGTATTGTGTCTGGGGGCCTATGGCTGCGAGTGACCGGCTGGCTCCTGAAAACTACGATAGGCAGGATGGTGACCAGACCCATGGTGGCACCAGTGCCAAGTTGGGCTGGTTTGATAGTACCAAGTGGCTCCTGTAATCTGCCATCAAATAGTTGGTAGGCGAGTTTTGTTTTCCAGGGAAATGCGCCGTTGTTTTTGTTTGGGGGCCTGTGGTAGGGAGTGGCCGGCTGGCTAATTAGAATCCACGATACGCAGGATGGTTCCCAGACCAGAGGTGGCACCAGTGCCAAGGCGGGCTAGTTTGATGGTGCAAAATGGCTCCTGCAATCTGCCATCCAGAAGCGGGGTAGCTTACTTTTGTTTGCCAGGGAAACGGGCCGAGATTTTTGTCTGGGGGCCTATGGCTGGGAGTGACCGGCTGGCTCCTGAAAAGCTACGATAGGCAGGATGGTGACCAGACCCATGGTGGCACCAGTGCCAAGTTGGGCTGATTTGATAAAACCAAGTGGCTCCTGCAATCTGCCATCAAAAAGTTGGCAGGAGAGTTTTGTTTTCCAGGGAAAAGCGCCGTTGTTTGTGTTTGGTGGCCTGTGGCTGGGAGTGGCCGGCTGGCTCCTTAGAATCCACGATACGCAGCATGGTATCCAGACCCAAGGTGGCACCAGTGCCAAGTATTGCTGGTTTGATAGTACCAAGTGGTTCCTGCAATCTGCCATCCAGAAGCAGGGCAGCTTACTTTTGTTTGCCAGGGAAACGGGCCGAGATTTGTGTCTGGGGGCCTATGGCTGGGAGTGACCGGCTGGCTCCTGAAAAGCTACGATAGGCAGGATGGTGACCAGACCCATGGTGGCACCAGTCCCAAGTTGGGCTGATTTGATAGTACCAAGTGGCTCCTGCAATCTGCCATCAAAAAGTTGGCAGGCGAGTTTTGTTTTCCAGGGAAAAGCGCCGTTGTTTGTGTTTGGGGGCCAGTGGCTGGGAGTGGCCGGCTGGCTCCTTAGAATCCACGATACGCAGCATGGTTCCCAGACCAGAGATGGCACCAGTTCCAAGTCGGGCTATTTGATGGTGAAAAGTGGTTCCTGCAATCTGCCATCCAGAAGCGGGGCAGCTTACTTTGGTTTGCCAGGGAAAAGGGCAGGGCTTTGTGTCTGGGCGCCTATGGCTGGGAGTGACCGGCTGGCTCCTGAAAAGCTACGATAGGCAGGATGGTGACCAGACCCATGGTGGCACCAGTGCCAAGTTTGGCTGATTTGATTGTACCAAGTGGCTCCTGCAATCTGCCATCAAAAATTTGGCCGGCGAATTTTGTTTTCCAGGGAAAAGCGCTGTGGTTTGTGTTTGGGGGCCTGTGGCAGGGAGTGGCCGGCTGGCTCCTTATAATCCACGATACGCAGCATGGTTCCCAGACCCAAGGTGGCACCAGTGCCAAGTTGGGCTGGTTTGATAGTACCAAGTGGTTCCTGCAATCTGCCATCCAGAAGCGGGATAACTTACTTTTGTTTGTCAGGGAAACGGGCCGAGCTTTGTGTCTGGGGTCCTATGGCTGGGAGTGACCGGCTGGCTCCTGAAAAGCTACGATAGGCAGGATGGTGACCAGACCCATGGTGGCACCAGTGCCAAGTTGGTCTGATTTGATAAAACCAAGTGGCTCCTGCAATCTCCCATCAAAAAGTTGGCAGGAGAGTTTTGTTTTCCAGGGAAAAGCGCCGTTGTTTGTGTTTGGGTACCTGTGGCTGGGAGTGGCCGGCTGGCTCCTTAGAATCCACGATACGCAGCATGGTATCCAGACCCAAGGTGGCACCAGTGCCAAGTTTTGATGGTTTGATAGTACCAAGTGGTTCCTGCAATCTGCCATCCAGAAGCAAGGCAGCATACTTTTGTTTGCCAGGGAAACGGGCCGAGGTTTTTGTCTGGGGGCCTATGTCTGGGAGTGACTGGCTACCTCCTGGAAAGCTACGATAGGCAGGATGGTGACCAGACCCATGGTGGCACCAGTCCCAAGTTGGGCTGATTTGATAATACCAAGTGGCTCCTGCAATCTGCCGTCAAAATTTGGCAGGCGAGTTTTGTTTTCCAGGGAAAAGCGCCGTTGTTTGTGTTTGGGGGCCTGTGGCTGGGAGTGGCCGGCTGGCTCCTTAGAATCCACGATACGCAGGATGGTTCCCAGACCTGAGGTGGCACCAGTGCCAAGTCGGGCAAGTTTGATGGTGCAAAGTGGCTCCTGCAATATGCCATCCAGAAACGGGGCAGCTTACTTTTGTTTGCCAGGGAAACGGGCCGAGGTTTGTTTCTGGGGACCTATGGCTGGGAGTGACCTGCTAGGTCCTGAAAAGCTAAGATAGGCAGGATGGTGACCAGACCCATGGTGGCACCAGTGCCAAGTTGAGCTGGTTTGATAGTACCAAGTGGCTCCTGCAATCTGCCATCAAAAAGTTGGCAGGCGAGTTTTGTTTTCCAGGGAAAAGCGCCGTTGTTTGTGTTTGGGGGCCTTTGGGTGGGAGTGGCCGGCTGGCTCCCTAGAATCCCCGATACGCAGCATGGTTCCCAGACCAGAGGTGGCACCAGTGCCAAGTCGGGCTGTTTTTATAATACCAAGTGGTTCCTGCAATCTGCCATGCAGAAGCGGGGCAGCTTACTTTTGTTTGCCAGGGAAACGGGCCGAGGTTTTTGTCTGGGGGCCAATGGCTGGGAGTGACCGGCTGGCTCCTGAAAAGCTACGATAGGCAGGATGGTGACCAGACCCATGGTGGCACCAGTGCCAAGTTGGGCTGATTTGATAGTAGCAAGTGGCTCCTGCAATCTGCCATCAAAAAGTTGGCAGGCGAGTTTTGTTTTCCAGGGAAAAGCGCCGTTGTTTGTGTTTGGGGGCCTGTGGCTGGGAGTGGCCGGCTGGCTCCTTAGAATCCACGATACGCAGCATGGTTCCCAGACCAGAGGTGGCACCAGTTCCAAGTCGGGCTACTTTGATGGTGAAAAGTGGTTCCTGCAATCTGCCATCAAGAAGCGGGGCAGCTTACTTTGGTTTGCCAGGGAAACGGGCCGAGCTTTGTGTCTGGGCGCCTATGGCTGGGAGTGACCGGCTGGCTCCTGAAAAGCTACGATAGGCAGGATGGTTCCCAGACCTGAGGTGGCACCAGTGCCAAGTTGGGCTGATTTGATAGTACCAAGTGGCTCCTGCAATCTGCCATCAAATAGTTGGCCGGGGAATTATGTTTTCCAGGGAAAAGCGCCGTTGTTTCTCTTTGGGGGCCTGTGGCAGGGAGTGGCCGGCTGGATCCTTATAATCCACGATACGCAGCATGGTTCCCAGACCCAAGGTGGCAACAGTGCCAAGTTGGGCTGGTTTGATAGTACCAAGTGGCTCCGGCAATCTGCCATCAAAATGTTGGCAGACGAGTTTTGTTTTCCAGGGTAAAGCGCCGCTGTTTGCGTTTGGGGGCCTGTGGCTGGGAGTGGACGGATGGCTAATTAGAATCCACGATACGCAGGATGGTTCCCAGACCAGAGGTGGCACCAGTGCCAAGTTGGGCTGATTTGATAGTACCAAGTGGCTCCTGGAATCTGCCATCCAGAAGCGGGACACCTTACTTTTGTTTGTCAGGGAAACGGGCCGAGCTTTGTGTCTGGGGGCCTATGGCTGGGAGTGACCCGCTGGCTCCTGAAAAGCTACGATAGGCAGGATGGTGACCAGACCCATGGTGGCACCAGTGTCAAGTTGGGCTGGTTTGATAGTACCAAGTGGCTCCTGCAATCTGCCATCAAAAAGTTGGCAGGCGAGTTTTGTTTTCCAGGGAAAAGCGCCGTTGTTTTTGTTTGGGGGCCTGTGGCTGGGAGTGGCCGGCTGGCTCCTTAGAATCCACGATACGCAGCATGGTTCCCAGACCAGAGGTGGCACCAGTGCCAAGTTGGGCTGGTTTGATGGTGAAAAGTGGCTCCTGCAATCTGCCATCCAGTAGCGGGATAACTTAATTTTGTTTGCCAGGGAAACGGGCCAAGGTTTTTGTCTGGGGGCCTATGGCAGGGAGTGACCGGCTGGCTCCTGAAATGCTACGATAGGCAGGATGGTGACCAGACCCATGGTGGCACCAGTGTCAAGTTGGGCTGGTTTGATAGTACCAAGTGGCTCCGGCAATCTGCCATCAAAAAGTTGGCAGGCGAGTTTTGTTTTCCAGGGAAAAGCGCCGTTGTTTTTGTTTGGGGGCCTGTGGGTGGGAGTGGCCGGATGGCTAATTAGAATCCACGATACGCAGGATGGTTCCCAGACCCAAGGTGGCACCAGTGCCAAGTTGGGCTGGTTTGATAGTACCAAGTGCGTCCTGCAATCTGCCATCCAGAAGCGGGGTAGCTTACTTTGGTTTGCCAGGGAAACGGGCCGAGGTTTGTGTCTGGGGGCCTATGGCTGGGAGTGACCGGCTGGCTCCTGAAAAGCTACGATAGGCAGGATGGTGACCAGACCCATGGTGGCACCAGTGTCAAGTTGGGCTGGTTTGATAGTACCAAGTGGCTCCTGCAATCTGCCATCAAAATGTTGGCAGGCGAGTTTTGTTTTCCAGGGAAAAGCGCCGTTGATTTTGTTTGGGGGCCTGTGGGTGGGAGTGGCCGGATGGCTAATTAGAATCCAAGATACGCAGCATGGTTCCCAGACCTGAGGTGGCACCAGGGCCGAGTCGGGCTAGTTTGATGGTGCAAAGTGGCTCCTGCAATATGCCATCCAGAAGCGGGGCAGCTTGCTTTTGTTTCCCAGGGAAACGGGCCGAGCTTTGTGTCTGGGGGCCTATGGCTGGGAGTGACCGGCTAGGTCCTGAAAAGCTACGATAGGCAGGATGGTGACCAGACCCATGGTGGCACCAGTGCCAAGTTGGGCTGATTTGATAGTACCAAGTGGCTCCTGCAATCTGCCATCAAAATTTTGCAGGCGAGTTTTGTTTTCCAGGGAAAAGCGCCGTTGTTTGTGTTTGGGGGCCTGTGGCTTGGAGTGGCCGGCTGGCTCCTTAGAATCCACGATACGCAGGATGGTTCCCAGACCAGAGGTGGCACAAGTGCCAAGTCTGGCTCGTTTGATGGTGCAAAGTGGCTCCTGCAATCTGCCATCCAGAAGCGGGGCAGCTTACTTTTCTTTGCCAGGGAAACGGGCCGAGGTTTTTGTCTGGGGGCCTATGGCTTGGAGTGACCGGCTGGCTCCTGAAAAGCTACGATAGGCAGGATGGTGAGCAGACCCATGGTGGCACCAGTGCCAAGTTGGGCTGGTTTGATAGTACCAAGTGGCTCCTGCAATCTGCCATCAAAATGTTGGCAGGCGAGTTTTGTTTTCCAGGGAAAAGCGCCGTTGTTTGTGTTTGGGGGCCTGTGGCTGGGAGTGGCCGACTGGCGCCTTAGAATCCACGATACGCAGGATGGTTCCCAGACCAGAGGTGGCACCAGTGCCAAGTCGGGCTGGTTTGATAATACCTAGTGGATCCTGCAATCTGCCATCCAGAAGCGGGACAGCTTACATTTGTTTGCCAGGGAAACGGGCCGAGCTTTGTGTCTGGGCGCCTATGGCTTGGAGTGACCGGCTAGGTCCTGAAAAGCTACGATAGGCAGGATGGTGACCAGACCCATGGTGGCACCAGTGCCAAGTTGGGCTGATTTGATAGTACCAAGTGGCTCCTGCAATCTGCCATCAAAAAGTTGGCAGGCGAGTTTTGTTTTCCAGGGAAAAGCGCCGTTGTTTCTGTTTGGGGGCCTATGGCTGGGAGTGGCCGGCTGGCTCCTTAGAATCCACGATACGCGGCATGGTTCCCAGACCAGAGGTGGCACCAGTGCCAAGTTGGGCTGGTTTGATGGTGCAAAGTGGCTCCTGCAATCTGCCATCCAGAAGCGGGGCAGCTTACTTTTGTTTCCCAGGGAAACGGGCCGAGCTTTGTGTCTGGGCGCCTATGGCTGGGAGTGACCTGCTAGGTCCTGAAAAGCTACGATAGGCAGGATGGTGACCAGACCCATGGTGGCACCAGTGCCAAGTTGGGCTGGTTTGATAGTACCAAGTGGCTCCTGCAATCCGCCATCAAAAAGCTGGCAGGCGAGTTTTGTTTTCCAGGGAAAAGCGCCGTTGTTTGTGTTTGGGTGCCTGTGGCAGGGAGTGGCCGGCTGGCTGCTTAGAATCCACGATACGCAGGATGGTTCCCAGACCCAAGGTGGCACCAGTGCCAAGTTGGGCTGGTTTGATAGTACCAAGTGGTTCCTGCAATCTGCCATCCAGAAGCGGGGTAGCTTACTTTTGTTTGCCAGGGAAACGGGCCGAGTATTGTGTCTGGGGGCCTATGGCTGGGAGTGACCGGCTGGCTCCTGAAAACTACGATAGGCAGGATGGTGACCAGACCCATGGTGGCACCAGTGCCAAGTTGGGCTGATTTGATATTACCAAGTGGCTCCTGCAATCTGCCATCAAAAATTTGGCAGGCGAGTTTTGTTTTCCAGGGAAAAGCGCCGTTGTTTGTGTCTGGGGGCCTGTGGCTGGAGTGGCCGGCTGGCTCCTTACAATGAACGATACGCAGGATGGTTCCCAGACCTGAGGTGGCACCAGTGCCAAGTCGGGCTAGTTTGATGGTGCAAAGTGGCTCCTGCAATCTGCCATCCAGAAGCGGGGTAGCTTACTTTTGTTTGCCAGGGAAACGGGCCGAGGTTTGTGTCTGGGCGCCTATGGCTTGGAGTGACCGGCTAGGTCCTGAAAAGCTACGATAGGCAGGATGGTGACCAGACCCATGGTGGCACCAGTGCCAAGTTGGGCTGATTTGATAGTACCAAGTGGCTCCTGCAATCTGCCATCAAAAAGTTGGCAGGCGAGTTTTGTTTTCCAGGGAAAAGCGCCGTTGTTTGTGTTTGGGGGCCTGTGGCTGGGAGTGGCCGGCTGGCTCCTTAGAATCCACGATACGCGGCATGGTTCCCAGACCAGAGGTGGCACCAGTGCCAAGTTGGGCTGGTTTGATAGTACCAAGTGCGTCCTGCAATCTGCCATCCAGAAGCGGGGCAGATTACTTTTGTTTGCCAGGGAAACGGGCCGAGGTTTGTGTCTCAGGGCCTATGGCTGGGAGTGACCGGCTGGCTCCTGAAAAGCTACGATAGGCAGGATGGTGACCAGACCCATGGTGGCACCAGTGCCAAGTTGGGCTGGTTTGATAGTACCAAGTGGCTCCTGCAATCTGCCATCAAAATGTTGGCAGGCGAGTTTGTTATCCAGGGAAAGCGCCGTTGTTTGTGTTTGGGGGCCTGTGGCTGGGAGTGGCCGGCTGGCTCCTTAGAATCCACGATACGCAGGATGGTTCCCAGACCACAGGTGGCACCAGTGCCAAGTCGGGCTGGTTTGATGGTGCAAAGTGGCTCCTGCAATCTGCCATCCAGAAGCGGGATAACTTACTTTTGTTTGCCAGGGAAACGGGCCGAGGTTTTTGTCTGGGGGCCTATGGCTCGGAGTGTTTGGCTGGCTCCTGAAAAGCTACGATAGGCAGGATGGTGACCAGACCCATGGTGGCACCAGTGCCAAGTTGGGCTGGTTTGATAGTACCAAGTGGCTCCTGCAATCTGCCATCAAAAAGTTGGCAGGCGAGTTTTGTTTTCCAGGGAAAAGCGCCGTTGTTTGTGTTTGGGGGCCTGTGGGTGGGAGTGGCCGGCTGTCTCCTTAGAATCCACGATACGCAGGATGGTTCCCAGACCAGAGGTGGCACCAGTGCCAAGTCGGGCTGGTTTGATGGTGCAAAGTGGTTCCTGCAATCTGCCATCCAGAAGCGGGGTAGCTTACTTTTGTTTGCCAGGGAAACGGGCCGAGGTTTGTGACTGGGGGCCTACGGCTGGGAGTGACCGGCTGGCTCCTGAAAAGCTACGATAGGCAGGATGGTTACCAGACTCATGGTGGCACCAGTGCCAAGTCGGGCTGGTTTGATGATACTAAATAGCTCCTGCAATCTGCCATCCAGACGCGGGGCAGCGGATTTTTGTTTGCTGGAGAAAAGTTCCGTGGTTTTTTTCTGGGGGTATATGGCTGGACGTGGCCGGCTGGCTCCTTAAAGAGCTCGATACGCAGGATTGTTCCCTGACCCAAGGTGGCATCAGTGCCAAGTCGGGCTGTTTTCGTAGTACCAAGTGCGTCCTGCAATTTGCCATCCAGAAGAGGGGCAGTTGAGTTCTGTTTGCCAGAGAAAAGGGCCGTGGTATATGTTTGGGGGCATATGGTTGAGAGTGGCCGGCTGGCCCCTGAAAATCCACGATAGGCAGGATGGTTCACAGAACCAAGGTGGCACAAGTGCCATGTTGGGCTGGTTTGATAGTACCAAGTGGCTCCTGCAATCTGCCATCAAAAAGTTGTCAGGCGAGTTTTGTTTTCCAGGGAAAAGCGCCGTTGTTTTTGTTTAGAGGCCTGTGGCTGGGAGTGGCCGGCTGCCTCCTTTGAACCCAGGATACGTAGGATGGTTCCCAGAGCCAAGGTGGCACCAGTGCAAAATTGGGCTGGTTTGATAGTACCAAGTGGCTCCTGCAATCTGCCATCGAAAAGTTGTCAGGCGAGTTTTGTTTTCCAGGGAAAAGCGCCGTTGCTTTTGTTTAGAGGCCTGTGGCAGGGAGTGGCCGCCTGTCCTCGTAGAATCTACGTTACGCAGCATGGTTCCCAGAGCCAAGGTGGCACCAGGGCCAAGTCGGGCTGGTTTGATAGTACCAAGTGCATCCTGCAATCAGCCATCCAAAAGCGGGGCAGCTTAATTTTGTTTGCCAGGGAAACGGGCCGAGGTTTGTGTCTGGGGGCCTATGGCTGGGAGTGACCGGCTGGCTCCTGAAAAGCTACGATAGGAAGGATGTTTACCAGACCCATGGTGGCACCAGTGCCAAGTTTGGCTGATTTCATAGTACCAAGTGGCTCCTGCAATCTGCCATCCAGAATCGGGGCAGCTTACTTTTGTTTTCCAGGGAAACGGGCCGAGGTTTGTGTCTGGGGGCCTATGGCTGGGAGTGACCGGCTGGCTCCTGAAAAGCTACGATAGGCAGGATGGTGACCAGACCCATGGTGGCACCAGTGCCAAGTTGGGCTGGTTTGATAGTACCAAGTGGCTCCTGCAATCTGCCATCAAAATGTTGGCAGGCGAGTTTTGTTTTCCAGGGAAAAGCGCCGTTGTTTGTGTTTGGGGGCCTGTGGCTCAGAGTGGCCGGGTGGCAGCTTAGAATCCACGATACGCAGGATGGTTCCCAGACCCAAGGTGGCACCAGTGCCAAGTCGCGCTGGTTTGACACTACCGAGTGCGTCCTGCACTCTGCCATCCAGAATCGGGGCAGCTTAATTTTGTTTGCCAGGGAAACGGTCCGAGGTTTGTGTCTGGGGGCCTATGGCTGGGAGTGACCGGCTGGCTCCTGAAAAGCTACGATAGGCAGGATGGTTCCCAGATCCAAGATGGCACCAGTGCCAAGTCGGGGTGGTTTGATGGTGCAAAGTGGCTCCTGCAATCTGCCATCCTGACGCGGGGCAGCTTACTTTTGTTTGCCAGGGAAACGGGCCGAGGTTTGTGTCTGGGGGCCTATGGCTGGGAGTGACAGCCTGGTTCCTGAAAAGCTACGATAGGCAGAATGGTGACCAGACCCATGGTGGCACCAGTGCCAAGTTGGGCTGGTTTGATAGTACCAAGTGGCTCCTGCAATCTGCCATCAAAAAGTTGTCAGGCGAGTTTTGTTTTCCAGGGAAAAGCGCCGTTGTTTGTGTTTGGGGGTCTGTGGGTGTGAGTGGCCGGCTGGCTCCTTAGAACACACGATACGCAGGATGGTTCAGAGACCCAAGGTGGCACCAGTGCCACGTCGGGCTGGTTTGATGGTGAAAAGTGGCTCCTGCAATCTGCCATCCTGAAGCGGGGTAGCTTACATTTGTGTACCAGGGAAACGGGCCGAGGTTTATGACTAGGGGCCTAGGGCTAGGAGTGACCGGCTGGCTCCTGAAAAGCAAGAATAGGCAGGATGGTTCCCAGACCCAAGGTGGCACCAGTGCCAAGTTGGGCTGGTTTGATGGTACCAACTGGCTCCTGCAATCTGCCATCTACAAGATGTCAGGCGAGTTTTGTTTTCCAGGGAAAAGCGCCGTTGATTTTGTTTGGAGGCCGGTGGCTGGCAGTGGCTGCCTGTCGTCTTAGAATCCGGGTTACGCAGCATGGTTCCCAGAGCCAAGGTGGCACCAGTGTCAAGTTGGGCTGGTTTGATAGTACCAAGTGGCTCCTGCAATCTGCCATCCAGAAGCGGGGCAGCTTACTTTTGTTTGCCAGGGAAACGGGCCGAGGTATTTGTCTGGGGACCTATGGCTGGGAGTGACCGGCTGGCTCCTGAAAAGCTACGATAGGCAGGATGGTGACCAGACCCATGGTGGCACCAGTGCCAAGTTGGGCTGGTTTGATAGTACCAAGTGGCTCCTGCAATCTGCCATCAAAAAGTTGGCAGGCCAGTTTTGTTTTCCAGGGAAAAGCGCCATTGTTTGTGTTTGGGGGCCTGTGGCTGGGAGTGGCCGGCTGGCTCCTTAGAACACACGATACGCAGGATGGTTCCCAGACCCAAGGTGGCACCAGTGCCAAGTCGGGCTGGTTTGATAACACCAAGTGGCTCCTGCAATCTGCCATCCAGAAGCAGGGCAGCTTACTTTTGTTTTCCAGGGAAACGGACCGAGGTTTTTTTCTGGGGGCCTATGGCTGGGAGTGAAGGGCTGGCTCCTGAAAAGCTACGATAGGCAGGATGGTGACCAGACCCATGGTGGCACCAGTGCCAAGTTGGGCTGGTTTGAAAGTACCAAGTGGCTCCTGCACTCTGCCATCAAAATGTTGGCAGGCGAGTTTTGTTTTCCAGGGAAAAGCGCCGTTGTTTGTGTTTGGGGGCCTGTGGCTGGGAGTGGCCGGCTGGCTCCTTAGAATCCACGATACGCAGCATGGTTCCCAGACCAGAGGTGGCACCAGTGCCAAGTCGGGCTGGTTTGATGGTGCAAAGTGGCTCCTGCAATCTGCCATCCAGAAGTGCGGTAGCTTACTTTTGTGTGCCAGGTAAACAGGCCGAGGTTTGTGTCTGGGGGCCTATGGCTGGGAGTGACCGGCTGGCTCCTGAAAAGCTACGATAGGCAGGATGGTGACCAGACCCATGGTGGCACCAGTGCCAAGTTGGGCTGGTTTGATAGTACCAAGTGGCTCCTGCAATCTGCCATCAAAAAGTTGTCAGGCGAGTTTTGTTTTCCAGGGAAAAGCGCCGTTGTGTGTGTTTTGGGGCCTGTGGCTGGGAGTGGCCAGCTGGCTCCTTAGAATCCACGATACGCAGGATGGTTCCCAGACCCAAGGTGGCACCAGTGCCAAGTCGGGCTGGTTTGTTATTCCCAAGTGGTTCCTGCAATCTGCCATCCAGAAGCGGGGCAGCTGAATTTTGTTTGCCAGAGAAAAAGGCTGTTGTTTGTGTTTCGGGGCCTGTGGCTGGCAGTGGACGGCTGGCTCCTGAAAATCCATGATACGCAGCATGGTTCCCAGACCCAAGGTGGCACCAGTGCCAAGTAGGGCTGGTTTCATAGTACCCAGTGTCTCCTGCAATCTGCCATCCAGAAGAGGGGCAGTTGAGTTTTGTTTTCCAGAGAAAAGGGCCGTGGTTTGTGTTTGGGGCCTATGGCTGAGAGTGACCGGCTGACCCCTGAAAATCCACTATACGCCGGATGGTTCCCAGATCCAAGGTGGCACCAGTGCCATGTTGTGCTGGTGTGATAGTCCCAAGTGGCTCCTGCAATCTGCCATCCAGAAGTGGGGCAGCTGAATTTTGTTTGCCAGAGAAAAAGGCTGTGGTTTTTGTTTGGGGGCCTATGGCTGGGAGTGGCCGGCTGGCTCCTGAAAATCCATGATACGCAGCATGGTTCCCAGACCCAAGGTGGCACCAGTGCCAAGTGGGGCTGGTTTCACAGTGTCAAGTGCCTCCTGCAATCTCCCATCCAGAAGCGGGGCAGCTGAGTTTTGTTTGCCTGTGAAACGGGCCGTTGTTTTTGATTGGGGTCTGTGGCCGAGAGTGTTCAGCTGGCTCCTGACAATCCACAATACGCAGGATGGTTCCCAGACCCAAGGTGGCACCAGTGCCAAGTCGTGCTGGTTTGATAGTACCAAGTGGCTCCTGCAATCTGCCATCCAGAAGCGGTGCAGCTGAGTTTTGATTGCCAGAGGACAGGGCCGTGGGTTGTGTTCGGGGGCATATGGCTGGGAGTGGCCGGCTGTCTCATTAAAAAGATCGATACGCACGATGGTTCCCAGACCCAAGGTGGCACCAGTGCCAAGTCGGGCTGTTTTTATAGTACCAAGTGCGTCCTGCAATTTGCCATCCAGAAGAGGGGCAGTCGAGTTTTGTTTGCCAGAGAAAAGCGCCGTTGTTTGTGTTTGGGGGCTTGTGGCTGGGAGTGGCCGACTGGCGCCTTAGAATCTGCGATACGCAGCATGGTTCCCAGACCCAAGGTGGCACCAGTTCCAAGTTGGGCTGGTTTGATAGTACCAAGTGGCTCCTGCAATCTGCCATCCAGAAGCGGGGTAGCTTACTTTTGTTTGCCAGGGAAACGGGCCGAGGTTTGTGACTGGGGGCCTATGGCTGGGAGTGACCGGCTGGCTCCTGAAAAGCTACGATAGGCAGGATGGTGACCAGACCCATGGTGGCACCAGTGCCAAGTTGGGCTGGTTTGATAGTACCAAGTGGCTCCTGCAATCTGCCATCAAAAAGTTGGCAGGCGAGTTTTGTTTTCCAGGGAAAAGCGCCGTTGTTTGTGTCTGGGGGCCTGTGGCTGGGAGTGGCCGACTGGCGCCTTAGAATCTGCGATACGCAGGATGGTTCCCAGACCAGAGGTGGCACCAGTGCCAAGTCGGGCTGGTTTGATACTACCAAGTGCGTCCTGCAATCTGCCATCCAGAAGCGGGGCAGCTTACTTTTGTTTGCCAGGGAAACGGGCCGAGGTTTGTGTCTGGGGGCCTATGGCTGGGAGTGACCGCCTGGCTCCTGAAAAGCTACGATAGGCAGGATGGTGACCAGACCCATGGTGGCACCAGTGCCAAGTTGGGCTGGTTTGATAGTACCAAGTGGCTCCTGCAATCTGCCATCAAAAAGTTGTCAGGCGAGTTTTGTTTTCCAGGGAAAGCGCCGTTGTTTGTGTTTGGGGGTCTGTGGGTGGGAGTGGCCGGCTGGCTCCTTAGAACACACGATACGCAGGATGGTTCCCAGACCCAAGGTGGCACCAGTGCCACGTCGGGCTGGTTTGATGTTGAAAAGTGGCTCCTGCAATCTGCCATCCTGAAGCGGGGTAGCTTACATTTGTGTACCAGGGAAACGGGCCGAGGTTTATGACTGGGGGCCTAGGGCTAGGAGTGACCGGCTGGCTCCTGAAAAGCAACAATAGGCAGGATGGTTCCCAGACCCAAGGTGGCACCAGTGCCAAGTTGGGCTGGTTTGATGGTACCAACTGGCTCCTGCAATCTGCCATCTACAAGATGTCAGGCGAGTTTTGTTTTCCAGGGAAAAGCGCCGTTGATTTTGTTTGGAGGCCGGTGGCTGGCAGTGGCTGCCTGTCGTCTTAGAATCCGGGTTACGCAGCATGGTTCCCAGAGCCAAGGTGGCACCAGTGTCAAGTTGGGCTGGTTTGATAGTACCAAGTGGCTCCTGCAATCTGCCATCAAAAAGTTGGCAGGCCAGTTTTGTTTTCCAGGGAAAAGCGCCATTGTTTGTGTTTGGGGGACTGTGGCTGGGAGTGGCCGGCTGGCTCCTTAGAACACACGATACGCAGGATGGTTCCCAGACCCAAAGTGGCACCAGTGCCAAGTCGGGCTGGTTTGATAACACCAAGTGGCTCCTGCATTCTGCCATCCAGAAGCAGGGCAGCTTACTTTTGTTTTCCAGGGAAACGGACCGAGGTTTTTTTCTGGGGGCCTATGGCTGGGAGTGAAGGGCTGGCTCCTGAAAAGCTACGATAGGCAGGATGGTGACCAGACCCATGGTGGCACCAGTGCCAAGTTGGGCTGGTTTGATAGTACCAAGTGGCTCCTGCACTCTGCCATCAAATGTTGGCAGGCGAGTTTTGTTTTCCAGGGAAAAGCGCCGTTGTTTGTGTTTGGAGGCCTGTGGCTGGGAGTGGCCGGCTGGCTCCTTAGAATCCACGATACGCGGCATGATTCCCAGACCAGAGGTGGCACCAGTGCCAAGTCGGGCTGGTTTGATGGTGCAAAGTGGCTCCTGCAATCTGCCATCCAGAAGTGCGGTAGCTTACTTTTGTGTGCCAGGGAAACAGGCCGAGGTTTGTGTCTGGGCGCCTATGGCTGGGAGTGACCGGCTGGCTCCTGAAAAGCTACGATAGGCAGGATGGTGACCAGACCCATGGTGGCACCAGTGCCAAGTTGGGCTGGTTTGATAGTACCAAGTGGCTCCTGCAATCTGCCATCAAAAAGTTGGCAGGTGAGTTTTGTTTTCCAGGGAAAAGCGCCGTTGTGTGTGTTTTGGGGCCTGTGGCTGGGAGTGGCCAGCTGGCTCCTTAGAATCCACGATACGCAGGATGGTTCCCAGACCCAAGGTGGCACCAGTGCCAAGTCGGGTTGGTTTGATAGTACCAAGTGGTTCCTGCAATCTGCCATCCAGAAGCGGGGCAGCTGAATTTTGTTTGCCAGAGAAAAAGGCTGTTGTTTGTGTTTCGGGGCCTGTGGCTGGCAGTGGACGGCTGGCTCCTGAAAATCCATGATACGCAGCATGGTTCCCAGACCCAAGGTGGCACCAGTGCCAAGTAGGGCTGGTTTCATAGTACCCAGTGTCTCCTGCAATCTGCCATCCAGAAGAGGGGCAGTTGAGTTTTGTTTTCCAGAGAAAAGGGCCGTGGTTTGTGTTTGGGGCCTATGGCTGAGAGTGACCGGCTGACCCCTGAAAATCCACTATACGCCGGATGGTTCCCAGATCCAAGGTGGCACCAGTGCCATGTTGTGCTGGTGTGATAGTCCCAAGTGGCTCCTGCAATCTGCCATCCAGAAGTGGGGCAGCTGAATTTTGTTTGCCAGAGAAAAAGGCTGTGGTTTTTGTTTGGGGGCCTATGGCTGGGAGTGGCCGGCTGGCTCCTGAAAATCCATGATACGCAGCATGGTTCCCAGACCCAAGGTGGCACCAGTGCCAAGTGGGGCTGGTTTCACAGTGTCAAGTGCCTCCTGCAATCTCCCATCCAGAAGCGGGGCAGCTGAGTTTTGTTTGCCTGTGAAACGGGCCATTGTTTTTGATTGGGGTCTGTGGCCGAGAGTGTTCAGCTGGCTCCTGACAATCCACAATACGCAGGATGGTTCCCAGACCCAAGGTGGCACCAGTGCCAAGTCGTGCTGGTTTGATAGTACCAAGTGGCTCCTGCAATCTGCCATCCAGAAGCGGTGCAGCTGAGTTTTGATTGCCAGAGGACAGGGCCGTGGGTTGTGTTCGGGGGCATATGGCTGGGAGTGGCCGGCTGTCTCATTAAAAAGATCGATACGCACGATGGTTCCCAGACCCAAGGTGGCACCAGTGCCAAGTCGGGCTGTTTTTATAGTACCAAGTGCGTCCTGCAATTTACCATCCAGAAGAGGGGCAGTTGAGTTTTGTTTGCCAGAGAAAAGCGCCGTTGTTTGTGTTTGGGGGCTTGTGGCTGGGAGTGGCCGACTGGCGCCTTAGAATCTGCGATACGCAGCATGGTTCCCAGACCCAAGGTGGCACCAGTTCCAAGTTGGGCTGGTTTGATAGTACCAAGTGGCTCCTGCAATCTGCCATCCAGAAGCGGGGCAGCTTACTTTTGTTTGCCAGGGAAACGGGACGAGGTTTGTGACTGGGGGCCTATGGCTGGGAGTGACCGGCTGGCTCCTGAAAAGCTACGATAGGCAGGATGGTGACCAGACCCATGGTGGCACCAGTGCCAAGTTGGGCTGGTTTGATAGTACCAAGTGGCTCCTGCAATCTGCCATCAAAAAGTTGGCAGGCGAGTTTTGTTTTCCAGGGAAAAGCGCCGTTGTTTGTGTCTGGGGGCCTGCGGCTGGAGTGACCGGCTGGCTCCTTAGAATCCACGATACGCAGGATGGTTCCCAGACCAGAGGTGGCACCAGTGCCAAGTCGGGCTGGTTTTATAGTACCAAGTGGTTCCTGCAATCTGCCATCCAGAAGCGGGGCAGCTTACTTTTGTGTGCCAGGGAAACGGGCCGAGCTTTGTGTCTGGGCGCCTATGGCTGGGAGTGACCGGCGAGGTCCTGAAAAGCTACGATAGGCAGGATGGTGACCACATCCATTGTGGCACCAGTGACAAGTTGGGCTGCTTTGATAGTACCAAGTGGCTCCTGCAATCCGCCATCAAAAAGTTGGCAGGCGAGTTTTGTTTTCCAGGGAAAAGCGCCGTTGTTTGTGTTTGGGCGCCTGTGGCTGGGAGTGGCCGGCTGGCTCCTTAGAATCCACGATACGCGGCATGGTTCCCAGACCAGAGGTGGCACCAGTGACAAGTCGGGCTGGTTTGATAGTACCAAGGGCGTCCTGCAATCTGCCATCCAGAAGCGGGGCAGCTTACTTTTGTTTGCCCGGGAAACGGGCCGAGCTTTGTGTCTGGGGGCCTATGGCTGGGAGTGACCGGCTGGCTCCTGAAAAGCTACGATAGGCAGCATGGTGAGCAGACCCATGGTGGCACCAGTCCCAAGTTGGGCTGGTTTGATAGTACCAAGTGGCTCCTGCAATCTGCCCTCAAAAATTTGGCAGGCGAGTTTTGTTTTCCAGGGAAAAGCGCCGTTGTTTGTGTTTGGGGGCCTGTGGGTGGGAGTGGCCGGCTGGCTCCTTAGAATCCACGATACGCAGGATGGTTCCCAGACCTGACGTGGCACCAGTGCCAAGTCGGGCTGGTTTTATAGTACCAAGTGGTTCCTGCAATCTGCCATCCAGAAGCGGGGCAGCTTACTTTTGTTTGCCAGGGTAACGGGCCGAGGTTTTTGTCTGGGCGCCTATGGCTGGGAGTGACCTGCTAGGTCCTGAAAAGCTACGATAGGCAGGATGGTGACCATATCCATGGTGGCACCAGTGCCAAGTTGGGCTGGTTTGATAGTACCAAGTGGCTCCTGCAATCCGCCATCAAAAAGTTGGCAGGCGAGTTTTGTTTTCCAGGGAAAAGCGCCGTTGTTTGTGTTTGGGTGCCTGTGGCAGGGAGTGGCCGGCGGGCTCCTCAGAATCCACGATACGCAGGATGGTTCCCAGACCCAAGGTGGCACCAGTGCCAAGTTGGGCTGGTTTGATACTACCAAGTGCGTCCTGCAATCTGCCATCCAGAAGCGGGGTAGCTTACTTTTTTTTGCCAGGGAAACGGGCCGAGGTTTTTTTCTCGGGGCCTATGGCTGGGGGTGACCTGCTGGCTCCTGAAAAGCTACGATAGGCAGGATGGTGACCAGACCCATGGTGGCACCAGTGCCAAGTTGGGCTGGTTTCATAGTACCAAGTGGCTCCTGCAATCTGCCATCAAAATGTTGGCAGGCGAGTTTTGTTTTCCAGGGAAAAGCGCCGTTGTTTGTGTTTGGGGGCCTGTGGCTGGGAGTGGCCGGCTGGCTAATTAGAATCCACGATACGCAGGATGGTTCCCAGACCAGAGGTGGCACGAGGGCCAAGTCGGGCTGGTTTGATACTACCAAGTGCGTCCTGCAATCTGCCATCCAGAAGCGGGACAGCTTACTTTTGTTTGCCAGGGAAACGGGCCGAGGTTTGTGTCTGGGGGCCTATGGCTGGGAGTGACCGGCTGGCTCCTGAAAAGCTACGATAGGCAGGATGGTGACCAGACCCATGGTGGCACCAGTGCCAAGTTGCGCTGGTTTGATAGTACCAAGTGGCTCCTGCAATCTGCCATCAAAAAGTTGGCAGGCGAGTTTGTTATCTAGGGAAAAGCGCCGTTGTTTGTGTTTGGGGGCCTGTGGCTGGGAGTGGCCGGCTGGCTCCTTAGAATCCACGATACGCAGGATGGTTCCCAGACCCATGGTGGCACCAGTGCCAAGTTGGGCTGGTTCGATAGTACCAAGTGGCTCCTGCAATCTGCCATGAAAAAGTTGGCAGGCGAGTTTTGTTTTCCAGGGAAAAGCGCCATTGTTTGTGTTTGGGGGCCTGTGGGTGGGAGTGGCCGGCTGGCTCCTTAGAATCCACGATACGCAGGATGGTTCCCAGACCTGAGGTGGCACCAGTGCCAAGTCGGGCTAGTTTGATGCTGCAAAGTGGCTCCTGCAATCTGCCATCCAGAAGCGGGGTAGCTTAGTTTTGTTTGCCAGGGAAACGGGCCGAGCTTTGTGTCTGGGGGCCTATGGCTGGGAGTGACCGGCTGGCTCCTGAAAAGCTACGATAGGCAGGATGGTGACCAGACCCATGGTGGCACCAGTGCCAAGTTGCGCTGGTTTGATGGTGAAAAGTGGCTCCTGCAATCTGCCATCCTGAAGCGGGGTAGCTTACATTTGTGTACCAGGGAAACGGGCTGAGGTTTATGACTGGGGGCCTAGGGCTAGGAGTGACCGGCTGGCTCCTGAAAAGCAACAATAGGCAGGATGGTTCCCAGACCCAAGGTGGCACCAGTGCCAAGTTGGGCTGGTTTGATGGTACCAACTGGCTCCTGCAATCTGCCATCTACAAGATGTCAGGCGAGTTTTGTTTTCCAGGGAAAAGCGCCGTTGATTTTGTTTGGAGGCCGGTGGCTGGCAGTGGCTGCCTGTCGTCTTAGAATCCGGGTTACGCAGCATGGTTCCCAGAGCCAAGGTGGCACCAGTGTCAAGTTGGGCTGGTTTGATAGTACCAAGTGGCTCCTGCAATCTGCCATCCAGAAGCGGGGCAGCTTACTTTTGTTTGCCAGGGAAACGGGCCGAGGTATTTGTCTGGGGACCTATGGCTGGGAGTGACCGGCTGGCTCCTGAAAAGCTACGATAGGCAGGATGGTGACCAGACCCATGGTGGCACCAGTGCCAAGTTGGGCTGGTTTGATAGTACCAAGTGGCTCCTGCAATCTGCCATCAAAAAGTTGGCAGGCGAGTTTTGTTTTCCAGGGAAAAGCGCCATTGTTTGTGTTTGGGGGACTGTGGCTGGGAGTGGCCGGCTGGCTCCTTAGAACACACGATACGCAGGATGGTTCCCAGACCCAAGGTGGCACCAGTGCCAAGTCGGGCTGGTTTGATAACACCAAGTGGCTCCTGCAATCTGCCATCCAGAAGCAGGGCAGCTTACTTTTGTTTTCCAGGGAAACGGACCGAGGTTTTTTTCTGGGGGCCTATGGCTGGGAGTGAAGGGCTGGCTCCTGAAAAGCTACGATAGGCAGGATGGTGACCAGACCCATGGTGGCACCAGTGCCAAGTTGGGCTGGTTTGATAGTACCAAGTGGCTCCTGCACTCTGCCATCAAAATGTTGGCAGGCGAGTTTTGTTTTCCAGGGAAAAGCGCCGTTGTTTGTGTTTGGAGGCCTGTGGCTGGGAGTGGCCGGCTGGCTCCTTAGAATCCACGATACGCGGCATGGTTCCCAGACCAGAGGTGGCACCAGTGCCAAGTCGGGCTGGTTTGATGGTGCAAAGTGGCTCCTGCAATCTGCCATCCAGAAGTGCGGTAGCTTACTTTTGTGTGCCAGGGAAACAGGCCGAGGTTTGTGTCTGGGGGCCTATGGCTGGGAGTGACCGGCTGGCTCCTGAAAAGCTACGATAGGCAGGATGGTGACCAGACCCATGGTGGCACCAGTGCCAAGTTGGGCTGGTTTGATAGTACCAAGTGGCTCCTGCAATCTGCCATCAAAAAGTTGGCAGGCGAATTTTGTTTTCCAGGGAAAAGCGCCGTTGTGTGTGTTTTGGGGCCTGTGGCTGGGAGTGGCCAGCTGGCTCCTTAGAATCCACGATACGCAGGATGGTTCCCAGACCCAAGGTGGCACCAGTGCCAAGTCGGGCTGGTTTGTTAGTACCAAGTGGTTCCTGCACTCTGCCATCCAGAAGCGGGGCAGCTGAATTTTGTTTGCCAGAGAAAAAGGCTGTTGTTTGTGTTTCGGGGCCTGTGGCTGGCAGTGGACGGCTGGCTCCTGAAAATCCATGATACGCAGCATGGTTCCCAGACCCAAGGTGGCACCAGTGCCAAGTAGGGCTGGTTTCATAGTACCCAGTGTCTCCTGCAATCTGCCATCCAGAAGAGGGGCAGTTGAGTTTTGTTTTCCAGAGAAAAGGGCCGTGGTTTGTGTTTGGGGCCTATGGCTGAGAGTGACCGGCTGACCCCTGAAAATCCACTATACGCCGGATGGTTCCCAGATCCAAGGTGGCACCAGTGCCATGTTGTGCTGGTGTGATAGTCCCAAGTGGCTCCTGCAATCTGCCATCCAGAAGTGGGGCAGCTGAATTTTGTTTGCCAGAGAAAAAGGCTGTGGTTTTTGTTTGGGGGCCTATGGCTGGGAGTGGCCGGCTGGCTCCTGAAAATCCATGATACGCAGCATGGTTCCCAGACCCAAGGTGGCACCAGTGCCAAGTGGGGCTGGTTTCACAGTGTCAAGTGCCTCCTGCAATCTCCCATCCAGAAGCGGGGCAGCTGAGTTTTGTTTGCCTGTGAAACGGGCCGTTGTTTTTGATTGGGGTCTGTGGCCGAGAGTGTTCAGCTGGCTCCTGACAATCCACAATACGCAGGATGGTTCCCAGACCCAAGGTGGCACCAGTGCCAAGTCGTGCTGGTTTGATAGTACCAAGTGGCTCCTGCAATCTGCCATCCAGAAGCGGTGCAGCTGAGTTTTGATTGCCAGAGGACAGGGCCGTGGGTTGTGTTCGGGGGCATATGGCTGGGAGTGGCCGGCTGTCTCATTAAAAAGATCGATACGCACGATGGTTCCCAGACCCAAGGTGGCACCAGTGCCAAGTCGGGCTGTTTTTATAGTACCAAGTGCGTCCTGCAATTTGCCATCCAGAAGAGGGGCAGTTGAGTTTTGTTTGCCAGAGAAAAGCGCCGTTGTTTGTGTTTGGGGGCTTGTGGCTGGGAGTGGCCGACTGGCGCCTTAGAATCTGCGATACGCAGCATGGTTCCCAGACCCAAGGTGGCACCAGTTCCAAGTTGGGCTGGTTTGATAGTACCAAGTGGCTCCTGCAATCTGCCATCCAGAAGCGGGGTAGCTTACTTTTGTTTGCCAGGGAAACGGGCCGAGGTTTGTGACTGGGGGCCTATGGCTGGGAGTGACCGGCTGGCTCCTGAAAAGCTACGATAGGCAGGATGGTGACCAGACCCATGGTGGCACCAGTGCCAAGTTGGGCTGGTTTGATAGTACCAAGTGGCTCCTGCAATCTGCCATCAAAAAGTTGGCAGGCGAGTTTTGTTTTCCAGGGAAAAGCGCCGTTGTTTGTGTCTGGGGGCCTGCGGCTGGAGTGACCGGCTGGCTCCTTAGAATCCACGATACGCAGGATGGTTCCCAGACCAGAGGTGGCACCAGTGCCAAGTTGGGCTGGTTTTATAGTACCAAGTGGTTCCTGCAATCTGCCATCCAGAAGCGGGGCAGCTTACTTTTGTGTGCCAGGGAAACGGGCCGAGCTTTGTGTCTGGGGGCCTATGGCTGGGAGTGACCGGCGAGGTCCTGAAAAGCTACGATAGGCAGGATGGTGACCAGACCCATGGTGGCACCAGTGACAAGTTGGGCTGCTTTGATAGTACCAAGTGGCTCCTGCAATCCGCCATCAAAAAGTTGGCAGGCGAGTTTTGTTTTCCAGGGAAAAGCGCCGTTGTTTGTGTTTGGGCGCCTGTGGCTGGGAGTGGCCGGCTGGCTCCTTAGAATCCACGATACGCGGCATGGTTCCCAGACCAGAGGTGGCACCAGTGACAAGTCGGGCTGGTTTGATAGTACCAAGGGCGTCCTGCAATCTGCCATCCAGAAGCGGGGCAGCTTACTTTTGTTTGTCAGGGAAACGGGCCGAGGTTTGTGTCTGGGGGCCTATGGCTGGGAGTGACCGGCTGGCTCCTGAAAAGCTACGATAGGCAGGATGGTGAGCAGACCCATGGTGGCACCAGTGCCAAGTTGGGCTGGTTTGATAGTACCAAGTGGCTCCTGCAATCTGCCCTCAAAAAGTTGGCAGGCGAGTTTTGTTTTCCAGGGAAAAGCGCCGTTGTTTGTGTTTGGGGGCCTGTGGGTGGGAGTGGCCGGCTGGCTCCTTAGAATCCACGATACGCAGGATGGTTCCCAGACCTGACGTGGCACCAGTGCCAAGTCGGGCTGGTTTTATAGTACCAAGTGGTTCCTGCAATCTGCCATCCAGAAGCGGGGCAGCTTACTTTTGTTTGCCAGGGTAACGGGCCGAGGTTTTTGTCTGGGCGCCTATGGCTGGGAGTGACCTGCTAGGTCCTGAAAAGCTACGATAGGCAGGATGGTGACCATATCCATGGTGGCACCAGTGCCAAGTTGGGCTGGTTTGATAGTACCAAGTGGCTCCTGCAATCCGCCATCAAAAAGTTGGCAGGCGAGTTTTGTTTTCCAGGTAAAAGCGCCGTTGTTTGTGTTTGGGTGCCTGTGGCAGGGAGTGGCCGGCGGGCTCCTCAGAATCCACGATACGCAGGATGGTTCCCAGACCCAAGGTGGCACCAGTGCCAAGTTGGGCTGGTTTGATACTACCAAGTGCGTCCTGCAATCTGCCATCCAGAAGCGGGGTAGCTTACTTTTTTTTGCCAGGGAAACGGGCCGAGGTTTTTTTCTCGGGGCCTATGGCTGGGGGTGACCTGCTGGCTCCTGAAAAGCTACGATAGGCAGGATGGTGACCAGACCCATGGTGGCACCAGTGCCAAGTTGGGCTGGTTTGATAGTACCAAGTGGCTCCTGCAATCTGCCATCAAAATGTTGGCAGGCGAGTTTTGTTTTCCAGGGAAAAGCGCCGTTGTTTGTGTTTGGGGGCCTGTGGCTGGGAGTGGCCGGCTGGCTAATTAGAATCCACGATACGCAGGATGGTTCCCAGACCAGAGGTGGCACCAGTGCCAAGTCGGGCTGGTTTGATACTAACAAGTGCGTCCTGCAATCTGCCATCCAGAAGCGGGACAGCTTACTTTTGTTTGCCAGGGAAACGGGCCGAGGTTTGTGTCTGGGGGCCTATGGCTGGGAGTGACCGGCTGGCTCCTGAAAAGCTACGATAGGCAGGATGGTGACCAGACCCATGGTGGCACCAGTGCCAAGTTGCGCTGGTTTGATAGTACCAAGTGGCTCCTGCAATCTGCCATCAAAATGTTGGCAGGCGAGTTTGTTATCTAGGGAAAAGCGCCGTTGTTTGTGTTTGGGGGCCTGTGGCTGGGAGTGGCCGGCTGGCTCCTTAGAATCCACGATACGCAGGATGGTTCCCAGACCCATGGTGGCACCAGTGCCAAGTTGGGCTGGTTCGATAGTACCAAGTGGCTCCTGCAATCTGCCATGAAAAAGTTGGCAGGCGAGTTTTGTTTTCCAGGGAAAAGCGCCATTGTTTGTGTTTGGGGGCCTGTGGGTGGGAGTGGCCGGCTGGCTCCTTAGAATCCACTATACGCAGGATGGTTCCCAGACCCGAGGTGGCACCAGTGCCAAGTCGGGCTAGTTTGATGCTGCAAAGCGGCTCCTGCAATCTGCCATCCAGAAGCGGGGTAGCTTACTTTTGTTTGCCAGGGAAACGGGCCGAGGTATTTGTCTGGGGGCCTATGGCTGGGAGTGACCGGCTGGCTCCTGAAAAGCTACGATAGGCAGGATGGTGACCAGACCCATGGTGGCACCAGTGCCAAGTTGGGCTGGTTTGATGGTGAAAAGTGGCTCCTGCAATCTGCCATCCTGAAGCGGGGTAGCTTACATTTGTGTACCAGGGAAACGGGCCGAGGTTTATGACTGGGGGCCTAGGGCTAGGAGTGACCGGCTGGCTCCTGAAAAGCAACAATAGGCAGGATGGTTCCCAGACCCAAGGTGGCACCAGTGCCAAGTTGGGCTGGTTTGATAGTACCAAGTGGCTCCTGCACTCTGCCATCAAAATGTTGGCAGGCGAGTTTTGTTTTCCAGGGAAAAGCGCCGTTGTTTGTGTTTGGAGGCCTGTGGCTGGGAGTGGCCGGCTGGCTCCTTAGAATCCACGATACGCGGCATGGTTCCCAGACCAGAGGTGGCACCAGTGCCAAGTCGGGCTGGTTTGATGGTGCAAAGTGGCTCCTGCAATCTGCCATCCAGAAGTGCGGTAGCTTACTTTTGTGTGCCAGGGAAACAGGCCGAGGTTTGTGTCTGGGGGCCTATGGCTGGGAGTGACCGGCTGGCTCCTGAAAAGCTACGATAGGCAGGATGGTGACCAGACCCATGGTGGCACCAGTGCCAAGTTTGGCTGGTTTGATAGTACCAAGTGGCTCCTGCAATCTGCCATCAAAAAGTTGGCAGGCGAGTTTTGTTTTCCAGGGAAAAGCGCCGTTGTGTGTGTTTTGGGGCCTGTGGCTGGGAGTGGCCAGCTGGCTCCTTAGAATCCACGATACGCAGGATGGTTCCCAGACCCAAGGTGGCACCAGTGCCAAGTCGGGCTGGTTTGTTAGTACCAAGTGGTTCCTGCAATCTGCCATCCAGAAGCGGGGCAGCTTACTTTTGTTTGCCAGGGAAACGGGCCGAGGTTTTTCTCTGGGGGCCTATGGCAGGGAGGGACCGGCTGGCTCCTGAAAAGCTACGATAGGAAGGATGGTGACCAGACCCATGGTGGCACCAGTGCCAAGTTGGACTGATTTGATAGTAGCAAGTGGCTCCTGCAATCTGCCATCAAAATGTTGGCAGACGAGTTTTGTTTTCCAGGGAAAAGCGCCGTTGATTGTGTTTGGGGGCCTGTGGCTGGGAGTGACCGGCTGGCTCCTTTGAATCCACGATACGCAGGATGGTTCCCAGACCCAAGGTGGAACCACTGCCAAGTTGGGCTGGTTTGATAGTACTAAGTGATTCCTGCAATCTGCCGTCCAGATGCGGGGCAGCTTAATTTTGTTTGCCAGGGAAACGGGCCGAGCTTTGTGTCTGGGGGCCTATGGCTGGGAGTGACCGGCTGGCTCCTGAAAAGCTACGATAGGCAGGATGGTGACCAGACCCATGGTGGCACCAGTGCCAAGTTGGGCTGGTTTGATAGTACCAAGTGGCTCCTGCAATCTGCCATCAAAAATTTGGCAGGCGAGTTTTGTTTTCCAGGGAAAAGCGCCGTTGTTTGTGTTTGGGGGCCTGTGGCTGGGAGTGACCGGCTTGCTAATTGGAATCCACGATACGCAGCATGGTTCCCAGACCTGAGGTGGCACCAGTGACAAGTCGGGCCAGTTTGATGGTGCAAAGTGGCTCCTGCAATCTGCCATCCAGAAGCGGGGCAGCTTACTTTTGTTTGCCAGGGAAAAGGGCCGAGGTTTTTCTCTGGGGGCCTATGGCTGGGAGTGACCGGCTGGCGCCTGAACAGCTACGATAGGCAGGATTCTTCCCAGACCCATGGTGGCACCAGTGCCATGTTGGGCTGATTTGATAGTACCAAGTGCCTCCTGCAATCTGCCATCAAAATGTTGGCAGGCGAGTTTTGTTTTCCAGGGAAAAGCGCTGTTGTTGTATTTGGGGGCCTGTGGCTGGGAGTGGCCGGCTGGCTCCTTAGAATCCACGATACGCAGGATGGTTCCCAGACCCAAGGTGGCACCAGTGCCAAGTTGGGCTGGTTTGATAGTACCAAGTGGTTCCTGCAATCTGCCATCCAGAAGCGGGACAGCTTACTTTTGTTTGCCAGGGAAACGGGCCGAGGTTTTTGTCTGGGGGCCTATGGCTGGGAGTGTTTGGCTGGCTCCTGAAAAGCTACGATAGGCAGGATGGTGACCAGACCCATGGTGGCACCAGTGCCAAGTTGGGCTGGTTTGATAGTACCAAGTGGCTCCTGCAATCTGCCATCAAAAATTTGGCAGGCGAGTTTTGATTTCCAGGGAAAAGCGCCGTTGTTTGTGTTTGGGGGCCTGTGGCTGGGAGTGGCCGGCTTGCTAATTGGAATCCACGATACGCAGGATGTTTCCCAGACCCAAGGTGGCACCAGTGCCAAGTCGGGCTAGTTTGATGCTGCAAAGTGGCTCCTGCAATCTGCCATGCAGAAGCGGGGTAGCTTACTTTTGTTTGCCAGGGAAAATGGCCGAGGTTTTTGTCTGGGGGCCTATGGCTGGGAGTGACCGGCTGGCTCCTGAAAAGCTACGATAGGCAGGATGGTGACCAGACCCATGGTGGCACCAGTGCCAAGTTGGGCTGATTTGATAGTAGCAAGTGGCTCCTGCAATCTGCCATCAAAAAGTTGGCAGGCGAGTTTTGTTTTCCAGGGAAAAGCGCCGTTGTTTGTGTTTGGGGGCCTGTGGCTGGGAGTGACCGGCTGGCTCCTTAGAATCCACGATACGCAGCATGGTTCCCAGACCAGAGGTGGCACCAGTGCCAAGTCGGGCTGGTTTGATAGTACCAAGTGGCTCCTGCAATCTGCCATCCAGAAGCGGGGTAGCTTACTTTTGTATGCCAGGGAAACGGGCCGAGGTTTTTGTCTGGGGGCCTATAGCTGGGAGTGACCGGCTGGCTCCTGAAAAGCTACGATAGGCAGGATGGTGACCAGACCCATGGTGGCACCAGTGCCAAGTTGGGCTGATTTGATAGTACCAAGTGGCTCCTGCAATCTGCCATCAAAATGTTGGCAGGCGAGTTTTGTTTTCCAGGGAAAAGCGCCGTTGATTTTGTTTGGGGGCCTGTGGCTGGGAGTGACCGGCTGGCTCCTTAGAATCCACGATACGCAGGATGGTTCCCAGACCCAAGGTGGCACCAGTGCCAAGTTGGGCTGGTTTCATAGTACCAAGTGCGTCCTGCAATCTGCCATCCAGAAGCGGGGTAGCTTACTTTTTTTTGCCAGGGAAACGGGCCGAGGTTTTTGTCTCGGGGCCTATGGCTGAGGGTGACCGGCTGGCTCCTGAAAAGCTACCATAGGCAGGATGGTGACCAGACCCATGGTGACACCAGTGCCAAGTTGGGCTGGTTTGATAGTACCAAGTGGCTCCTGCAATCTGCCCTCAAAAATTTGGCAGGCGAGTTTTGTTTTCCAGGGAAAAGCGCCGTTGTTTGTGTTTGGGGGCCTGTGGCTGGGAGTGGCCGGCTGGCTGCTTAGAATCCACGATACGCAGGATGGTTCCCAGACCAGAGGTGGCACCAGTGCCAAGTCGGGCTGGTCTGATAGTACCAAGTGCGTCCTGCAATCTGCCATCCAGAAGCGGGGCAGCTTAATTTTGTTTGCCAGGGAAACGGGCCGAGGTTTTTTTTGGGGGCCTGTGGCTGGGAGTTGCCGACTGGCTCCTTAGAACCCATGATACGCAGGATGGTTCCCAGACCAGAGGTGGCACCAGTGCCAAGTTGGGCTAGTTTGATAGTACCAAGTGGCTTCTGCAATCTGCCATCCAGAAGCGGGGCAGCTTACTTTTGTTTGCCAGGGAAACGGGCTGTTGTTTGTGTTTGGGGGCCTGTGGCTGGGAGTTGCCGACTGGCTCCTTAGAATCCACGATACGCGGGATTGTTCCCAGACCAGAGGTGGCACCAGTGCCTAGTCGGGCTGATTTGATAGTACCAAGTGGCTCCTGCAATCTGCCATCCAGAAGCGGGGCAGCTTACTTTTGTTTTCCAGGGAAAAGCGCCGTTGTTTGTGTTTGGGGGCCTGTGGGTGGGAGTGGCCGGATGGCTCCTTAGAATCCACGATACGCAGGATGGTTCCCAGACCAGAGGTGGCACCAGTGCCAAGTCGGGCTGGTTTGATAGTACCAAGTGGCTCCTGCAATCTGCCATCCAGAAGCGGGGCAGCTTACTTTTGTTTGCCAGGGAAACGGGCCGAGGTTTGTGTCTCAGGGCCTATGGCTGGGAGTGACCGACTGGCTCCTGAAAAGTTACGATAGGCAGGATGGTGACCAGACCCATGGTGGCACCAGTGCCAAGTCGGGCTGGTTTGATAGTACCAAGTGGCTCCTGCAATCTGCCATGAAAAAGTTGGCAGGCGAGTTTTGTTTTCCAGGGAAAAGCGCCGTTGTTTGTGTTTGGGGGCCTGTGGCTGGGAGTGGCCGGCTGGCTCCTTAGAATCCACGATACGCAGCATGGTATCCAGACCCAAGGTGGCACCAGTGCCAAGTTGGGCTGGTTTGATAATACCAAGTGGTTCCTGCAAACTCCATCAAAAAGTTGGCAGGCGTGTTTTGTTTTCCAGGGAACACCGCCGTTGATTTTGTTTGGGGGCCTGTGGCTGGGAGTGGCCGGCTTGCTAATTGGAATCCACGATACGCAGCATGGTTCCCAGACCTGAGGTGGCACCAGTGACAAGTCGGGCCAGTTTGATGGTGCAAAGTGGCTCCTGCAATCTGCCATCCAGAAGCGGGGCAGCTTACTTGTGTTTTCCAGGGAAAAGGGCCGAGGTTTTTCTCTGGGGGCCTATGGCTGGGAGTGACCGGCTGGCGCCTGAACAGCTACGATAGGCAGGATGGTTCCCAGACCCATGGTGGCACCAGTGCCATGTTGGGCTGATTTGATAGTACCAAGTGCCTCCTGCAATCTGCCATCAAAATGTTGGCAGGCGAGTTTTGTTTTCCAGGGAAAAGCGCTGTTGTTGTATTTGGGGGCCTGTGGCTGGGAGTGGCCGGCTGGCTCCTTAGAATCCACGATACGCAGGATGGTTCCCAGACCCAAGGTGGCACCAGTGCCAAGTTGGGCTGGTTTGATAGTACCAAGTGGTTCCTGCAATCTGCCATCCAGAAGCGGGGCAGCTTACTTTTGTTTGCCAGGGAAACGGGCCGAGGTTTTTGTCTGGGGGCCTATGGCTGGGAGTGTTTGGCTGGCTCCTGAAAAGCTACGATAGGCAGGATGGTGACCAGACCCATGGTGGCACCAGTGCCAAGTTGGGCTGGTTTGATAGTACCAAGTGGCTCCTGCAATCTGCCATCAAAAATTTGGCAGGCGAGTTTTGATTTCCAGGGAAAAGCGCCGTTGTTTGTGTTTGGGGGCCTGTGGCTGGGAGTGGCCGGCTTGCTAATTGGAATCCACGATACGCAGGATTTTTCCCAGACCCAAGGTGGCACCAGTGCCAAGTCGGGCTAGTTTGATGCTGCAAAGTGGCTCCTGCAATCTGCCATGCAGAAGCGGGGTAGCTTACTTTTGTTTGCCAGGGAAAATGGCCGAGGTTTTTGTCTGGGGGCCTATGGCTGGGAGTGACCGGCTGGCTCCTGAAAAGCTACGATAGGCAGGATGGTGACCAGACCCATGGTGGCACCAGTGCCAAGTTGGGCTGATTTGATAGTAGCAAGTGGCTCCTGCAATCTGCCATCAAAAAGTTGGCAGGCGAGTTTTGTTTTCCAGGGAAAAGCGCCGTTGTTTGTGTTTGGGGGCCTATGGCTGGGAGTGACCGGCTGGCTCCTTAGAATCCACGTTACGCAGCATGGTTCCCAGACCAGAGGTGGCACCAGTGCCAAGTCGGGCTGGTTTGATAGTACCAAGTGGCTCCTGCAATCTGCCATCCAGAAGCGGGGTAGCTTACTTTTGTATGCCAGGGAAACGGGCCGAGGTTTTTGTCTGGGGGCCTATAGCTGGGAGTGACCGGCTGGCTCCTGAAAAGCTACGATAGGCAGGATGGTGACCAGACCCATGGTGGCACCAGTGCCAAGTTGGGCTGATTTGATAGTACCAAGTGGCTCCTGCAATCTGCCATCAAAATGTTGGCAGGCGAGTTTTGTTTTCCAGGGAAAAGCGCCGTTGATTTTGTTTGGGGGCCTGTGGCTGGGAGTGACCGGCTGGCTCCTTAGAATCCACGATACGCAGGATGGTTCCCAGACCCAAGGTGGCACCAGTGCCAAGTTGGGCTGGTTTCATAGTACCAAGTGCGTCCTGCAATCTGCCATCCAGAAGCGGGGTAGCTTACTTTTTTTTGCCAGGGAAACGGGCCGAGGTTTTTGTCTCGGGGCCTATGGCTGAGGGTGACCGGCTGGCTCCTGAAAAGCTACCATAGGCAGGATGGTGACCAGACCCATGGTGACACCAGTGCCAAGTTGGGCTGGTTTGATAGTACCAAGTGGCTCCTGCAATCTGCCCTCAAAAATTTGGCAGGCGAGTTTTGTTTTCCAGGGAAAAGCGCCGTTGTTTGTGTTTGGGGGCCTGTGGCTGGGAGTGGCCGGCTGGCTGCTTAGAATCCACGATACGCAGGATGGTTCCCAGACCAGAGGTGGCACCAGTGCCAAGTCGGGCTGGTCTGATAGTACCAAGTGCGTCCTGCAATCTGCCATCCAGAAGCGGGGCAGCTTAATTTTGTTTGCCAGGGAAACGGGCCGAGGTTTTTTTTGGGGGCCTGTGGCTGGGAGTTGCCGACTGGCTCCTTAGAACCCATGATACGCAGGATGGTTCCCAGACCAGAGGTGGCACCAGTGCCAAGTTGGGCTAGTTTGATAGTACCAAGTGGCTTCTGCAATCTGCCATCCAGAAGCGGGGCAGCTTACTTTTGTTTGCCAGGGAAACGGGCTGTTGTTTGTGTTTGGGGGCCTGTGGCTGGGAGTTGCCGACTGGCTCCTTAGAATCCACGATACGCGGGATTGTTCCCAGACCAGAGGTGGCACCAGTGCCTAGTCGGGCTGATTTGATAGTACCAAGTGGCTCCTGCAATCTGCCATCCAGAAGCGGGGCAGCTTACTTTTGTTTTCCAGGGAAAAGCGCCGTTGTTTGTGTTTGGGGGCCTGTGGGTGGGAGTGGCCGGATGGCTCCTTAGAATCCACGATACGCAGGATGGTTCCCAGACCAGAGGTGGCACCAGTGCCAAGTCGGGCTGGTTTGATAGTACCAAGTGGCTCCTGCAATCTGCCATCCAGAAGCGGGGCAGCTTACTTTTGTTTGCCAGGGAAACGGGCCGAGGTTTGTGTCTCAGGGCCTATGGCTGGGAGTGACCGGCTGGCTCCTGAAAAGTTACGATAGGCAGGATGGTGACCAGACCCATGGTGGCACCAGTGCCAAGTCGGGCTGGTTTGATAGTACCAAGTGGCTCCTGCAATCTGCCATGAAAAAGTTGGCAGGCGAGTTTTGTTTTCCAGGGAAAAGCGCCGTTGTTTGTGTTTGGGGGCCTGTGGCTGGGAGTGGCCGGCTGGCTCCTTAGAATCCACGATACGCAGCATGGTATCCAGACCCAAGGTGGCACCAGTGCCAAGTTGGGCTGGTTTGATAATACCAAGTGGTTCCTGCAAACTCCATCAAAAAGTTGGCAGGCGTGTTTTGTTTTCCAGGGAACACCGCCGTTGATTTTGTTTGGGGGCCTGTGGCTGGGAGTGGCCGGCTTGCTAATTGGAATCCACGATACGCAGCATGGTTCCCAGACCTGAGGTGGCACCAGTGACAAGTCGGGCCAGTTTGATGGTGCAAAGTGGCTCCTGCAATCTGCCATCCAGAAGCGGGGCAGCTTACTTGTGTTTTCCAGGGAAAAGGGCCGAGGTTTTTCTCTGGGGGCCTATGGCTGGGAGTGACCGGCTGGCGCCTGAACAGCTACGATAGGCAGGATGGTTCCCAGACCCATGGTGGCACCAGTGCCATGTTGGGCTGATTTGATAGTACCAAGTGCCTCCTGCAATCTGCCATCAAAATGTTGGCAGGCGAGTTTTGTTTTCCAGGGAAAAGCGCTGTTGTTGTATTTGGGGGCCTGTGGCTGGGAGTGGCCGGCTGGCTCCTTAGAATCCACGATACGCAGGATGGTTCCCAGACCCAAGGTGGCACCAGTGCCAAGTTGGGCTGGTTTGATAGTACCAAGTGGTTCCTGCAATCTGCCATCCAGAAGCGGGGCAGCTTACTTTTGTTTGCCAGGGAAACGGGCCGAGGTTTTTGTCTGGGGGCCTATGGCTGGGAGTGTTTGGCTGGCTCCTGAAAAGCTACGATAGGCAGGATGGTGACCAGACCCATGGTGGCACCAGTGCCAAGTTGGGCTGGTTTGATAGTACCAAGTGGCTCCTGCAATCTGCCATCAAAAATTTGGCAGGCGAGTTTTGATTTCCAGGGAAAAGCGCCGTTGTTTGTGTTTGGGGGCCTGTGGCTGGGAGTGGCCGGCTTGCTAATTGGAATCCACGATACGCAGGATTTTTCCCAGACCCAAGGTGGCACCAGTGCCAAGTCGGGCTAGTTTGATGCTGCAAAGTGGCTCCTGCAATCTGCCATGCAGAAGCGGGGTAGCTTACTTTTGTTTGCCAGGGAAAATGGCCGAGGTTTTTGTCTGGGGGCATATGGCTGGGAGTGACCGGCTGGCTCCTGAAAAGCTACGATAGGCAGGATGGTGACCAGACCCATGGTGGCACCAGTGCCAAGTTGGGCTGATTTGATAGTAGCAAGTGGCTCCTGCAATCTGCCCTCAAAAAGTTGGCAGGCGAGTTTTGTTTTCCAGGGAAAAGCGCCGTTGTTTGTGTTTGGGGGCCTGTGGCTGGGAGTGACCGGCTGGCTCCTTAGAATCCACGATACGCAGGATGGTTCCCAGACCAGAGGTGGCACCAGTGCCAAGTCGGGCTGGTTTGATAGTACCAAGTGGCTCCTGCAATCTGCCATCCAGAAGCGGGGTAGCTTACTTTTGTATGCCAGGGAAACGGGCCGAGGTTTTTGTCTGGGGGCCTATAGCTGGGAGTGACCGGCTGGCTCCTGAAAAGCTACGATAGGCAGGATGGTGACCAGACCCATGGTGGCACCAGTGCCAAGTTGGGCTGATTTGATAGTACCAAGTGGCTCCTGCAATCTGCCATCAAAATGTTGGCAGGCGAGTTTTGTTTTCCAGGGAAAAGCGCCGTTGATTTTGTTTGGGGGCCTGTGGCTGGGAGTGACCGGCTGGCTCCTTAGAATCCACGATACGCAGGATGGTTCCCAGACCCAAGGTGGCACCAGTGCCAAGTTGGGCTGGTTTCATAGTACCAAGTGCGTCCTGCAATCTGCCATCCAGAAGCGGGGTAGCTTACTTTTTTTGCCAGGGAAACGGGCCGAGGTTTTTGTCTCGGGGCCTATGGCTGAGGGTGACCGGCTGGCTCCTGGAAAGCTACCATAGGCAGGATGGTGACCAGACCCATGGTGACACCAGTGCCAAGTTGGGCTGGTTTGATAGTACCAAGTGGCTCCTGCAATCTGCCATCAAAAAGTTGGCAGGCGAGTTTTGTTTTCCAGGGAAAAGCGCCGTTGTTTGTGTTTGGGGGCCTGTGGCTGGGAGTGGCCGGCTGGCTGCTTAGAATCCACGATACGCAGGATGGTTCCCAGACCAGAGGTGGCACCAGTGCCAAGTCGGGCTGGTCTGATAGTACCAAGTGCGTCCTGCAATCTGCCATCCAGAAGCGGGGCAGCTTAATTTTGTTTGCCAGGGAAACGGGCCGAGGTTTTTTTTGGGGGCCTGTGGCTGGGAGTTGCCGACTGGCTCCTTAGAACCCATGATACGCAGGATGGTTCCCAGACCAGAGGTGGCACCAGTGCCAAGTTGGGCTAGTTTGATAGTACCAAGTGGCTTCTGCAATCTGCCATCCAGAAGCGGGGCAGCTTACTTTTGTTTGCCAGGGAAACGGGCTGTTGTTTGTGTTTGGGGGCCTGTGGCTGGGAGTTGCCGACTGGCTCCTTAGAATACACGATACGCGGGATTGTTCCCACACCAGAGGTGGCACCAGTGCCTAGTCGGGCTGATTTGATAGTACCAAGTGGCTCCTGCAATCTGCCATCCAGAAGCGGGGCAGCTTACTTTTGTTTTCCAGGGAAAAGCGCCGTTGTTTGTGTTTGGGGGCCTGTGGGTGGGAGTGGCCGGATGGCTCCTTAGAATCCACGATACGCAGGATGGTTCCCAGACCAGAGGTGGCACCAGTGCCAAGTCGGGCTGGTTTGATAGTACCAAGTGGCTCCTGCAATCTGCCATCCAGAAGCGGGGCAGCTTACTTTTGTTTGCCAGGGAAACGGGCCGAGGTTTGTGTCTCAGGGCCTATGGCTGGGAGTGACCGGCTGGCTCCTGAAAAGTTACGATAGGCAGGATGGTGACCAGACCCATGGTGGCATCAGTGCCAAGTCGGGCTGGTTTGATAGTACCAAGTGGCTCCTGCAATCTGCCATGAAAAAGTTGGCAGGCGAGTTTTGTTTTCCAGGGAAAAGCGCCGTTGTTTGTGTTTGGGGGCCTGTGGCTGGGAGTGGCCGGCTGGCTCCTTAGAATCCACGATACGCAGCATGGTATCCAGACCCAAGGTGGCACCAGTGCCAAGTTGGGCTGGTTTGATAATACCAAGTGGTTCCTGCAAACTCCATCAAAAAGTTGGCAGGCGTGTTTTGTTTTCCAGGGAACAGCGCCGTTGATTTTGTTTGGGGGCCTTTGGCTGGGAGTGGCCGGCTGGCTCCTTAGAATCCACGATACGCAGGATGGTTCCCAGACCCAAGGTGGCACCAGTGCCATGTCGGGCTGGTTTGATTACACCAAGTGGCTCCTGCAATCTGCCATCCAGAAGTGAGGCAGCTAAGTTTTGTTTGCGAGAAAAAAGGGCCGTGGTTTTTGTTGGGGGCCTGTGGCTGGGAGTAGCCGGCTGGCTCCTTAAAATCCACGATAGGCAGGATGGTTCCCAGACCCCAGGTGGCACCAGTGCCAGTCGGGCTGGTTTGATAGTACCAAGTGGCTCCTGCAATCTGCCATCCAGAAGCGGGGCAGCTGAGTTTTGTTTGCCAGAGAAAAAGGCTGTGGTTTTTGTTTGGGGGCCTGTGGCTGGCAGTGGCCGGCTGGCTCCTGAAAATCCACGATACGCAGCATGGTTCCCAGACCCAAGGTGGCACCAGTACAAAGTGGGGCTCGTTTGACAGTGTCAAGTGCCTCCTGCAATCTCCCATCCAGAAGCGGGGCAGCTGAGTTTTTTTTGCCAGGGAAACGGACCTTTGTTTTTGATTGGGGTCTGTGGCCGAGAGTGGTCGGCTGTCTCCTGACAATCCACAATACGCAGGATGGTTCCCAGACCCAAGGTGGCACCAGTGCCAAGTCGGGCTGATTTGATAGTACCAAGTGGCTCCTGCAATCTGCCATCAAAAAGTTGGCAGGCGAATTTTGTTTTCCAGGGAAAAGCGCCGTTGTGTGTGTTTTGGGGCCTGTGGCTGGGAGTGGCCAGCTGGCTCCTTAGAATCCACGATACGCAGGATGGTTCCCAGAGCCAAGGTGGCACCACTGCCAAGTCGGGCTCTTTTTGTAGTACCAAGTGCCTCCTGCAATTTGCCATCCAGAAGAGGGGCAGTTGAGTTTTGTTTGCCAGACAAAAAGGGCCGAGGTTTGTGTTTGGGAGCATATGGCTGGGAATGACCGGCTGGCCCCTGAAAATCCACGATACGCCGGATGGTTCCCAGATCCAAGGTGGTACCATTACCAAGTCGGGCTGGTTTGATAGTCCCAAGTGGCTCCTGCAAACTGCCATCCAGAAGCGGGGCAGCTGAGTTTTGTTTGCCAGGGAAATGGGCCGTTGTTTGTGTTTGGGGGCCTGTGGCTGGGAGTGTTTGGCTGGTTCCTGAATATGTACGATACGCAGGATTGTTCCCAGATCCAAGGTGGCAGCAGTGCCATGTTGTGCTGGTGTGATAGTCCCAAGTGGCTCCTGCAATCTGCCATCCAGAAGTGGGGCAGCTGATTTTTGTTTGCCAGAGAAAAGGTCCGTGGTTTGTGTTTGGGGGCATATGGCTGAGAGTGGCCGGCTGGCCCCTGAAAATCCACGATACACAGGATGGTTCCCAGATCCAAGGTGGCACCTGTGCCAAGTCGGGCTGATTTGATAGTACTAAGTAGCTCCTGCAATCTGCCATCCAGAAGCGGGGCAGCTTACTTTTGTTTGCCAGGGAAACGGGCCGAGGTTTGTGTTTGGGGGCCTATGGCTGGGAGTGACCGGCTGGCTCCTGAAAAGCTACAATAGGCAGGATGGTTCCCAGAGCCAAGGTGGCACCAGTGCCAAGTTGGGCTGGTTTGATAGTACCAAGTGGCTCCTGCAATCTGCCATCCAGAAGCAGGGCAGCTGAGTTTTGTTTGCCAGAGAAAAGGGCTTGGTTTGTGTTTGGGGGCATATGGCTGGGTGTGGCCAGCTGGCTCCTTAAAATGCACGATATGCAACATGGCTCCCAGACCCATAGTGGCACCAGTGCCAAGTCGGGCTGGTTTGATAGTACCAAGTGGCTCCTGCAATCTTCCATGATCACGTGGAGAAATACTTTCTGGTTTCAGCCATATGCTCTTTCTTCTCTCCCTCAACTTCTCTATCACCTCTCATCTGGTTCACATGCGCTGTCTTCAAGGTCCACAGGCTACTTTTCACAGAATCTTCTGGCCTGATGAAGTAAGAATGATGAATAGAACAGAGCTGGGATCTATTTTCCAGTTTGGATAAAATGCATTCTGCACACAAATCCAAGGAGAACGTGCTGCCTCAATGCCCAGAAAATCTTTCACTCCTGCTAGTGTTCTACGTCAACCGCAACTTAGTCTGAAAGAAAAGCTTTTTCTCTGAGAGCATCTGAGAGGTTTGCATGAAGCACTGATATCTGACATATGCAATTTTGAATAGGAGAGGAAAAAGAAAATGGCAAGGAGTTTTTAATTTTAGTGGTTTCAATTTTAATTTCCGTGCACTTTTTCAAAACTTGTCAGCTCAAATGCCCATCAACATCTTTTAGTCATCTGTAAGTCAGTATTCATATAAAATGTGCTTCAAATCCAAAGAATTTCAAATTTGCACTCCAAGCTTCTATGCCTAGATTTATGATTTCCTACACATATTAGATGAAAGGAAGGCCTTTTTTACTGTGGGAGTGCTGGAACACTGGAACAGGTTGCCCAGAGAAGTTGTGGGTGTCCCATCCCTGAAAGTATTCAAGGTCACCTTGGACGGGGCTTGGAGCAGCAACAAAGGAGAAGCTTGATGGTAGAGAAACAAAGTTGGACTATAGAAGAAACTCGGATTGAAGTATAGGATCAAGTTTTCTCTCAGCTCTTGGGGTAAATTCAAAGTTGTACAAAATGACATTTATCTGTGCTATTCACTACTGTAACAGAAAGTTTCATGAAAACTGTACAGAAGATAGTAAATTTTAAAAGAGATAAGAATTACAGCATAAAATCCATGGGATAGGTTACAACATGAGACACTCTCTAAGAGAAAATCTCTGTGTTTCAGCACTTCATCGGGGTAAGATTTCATGAAGTGCCAAAGAAGGCGGCAAAATATCATTCGGGACATTATTTACTGGAATTCAGCCTGGCCATTAGTAGGAACTGCCTTTGAACATATCATGTAGATATACCACACACGCTTTCCCTTCACTGAAAAATTACTGTTTACAACAAATAAGCAATTGACGATCAAAATTGATTGAAAGCATCTTAAACATGTCAAGTATTTCATTGTAGATGATCTGTGATCCAAATGCTTCTTCCACCTTCGAGAGGGACAGAAGAATTCTTCCATATCATGATGGTTTAAAATTGTATCAACCAATGTTTTCTGCTGAAAAGATATCATCTATTTTTTTCTATTTTTGGAAGAAAATATTCCTAGACATACAACAGGTGAGAACTAAGTAATTTTAAAGAAACAAATGAAATGAAAATATTCTGTAAATAGAATGAAATGAAAAGCTGTGTTTTAAATAGGAGCTAAATATTAAACAGAATTTTTGTACCAGGCATTTGAATTACTGCACCAGCTCTTTTGCCCATCAAGAGAGGCATTTAGCATTTCAGTCTTTTCCAAGGTGTTCATGATCTGCTATGCTGATCTCTGTGTGTGCCTAGGTGTGTGTGGAGGGGGGGGCATATGAAGGGGAGTGTGTATGTTTGCTTTACAATTGTTGTGGCAGATTCATGCCTCAGCTCCACATTTTGTTTTAAAAAGGTCACACCGAGTGGATATGAAGTTTACTATCAACAAGAGATCGATTCCCAAATCATCCATTTGACTCTCCCTTATAAATCATGTGCTTTGTTGCATATTTTATCAAATATACTTTCAAGCCAGATGGAGGAAGGAGGATGTGGGAATCCCTCCACCATCTTGCAACTTTTATGTAAGTAGGTTTTCAAGAAAATCATCATTTCTCTTTTAAATATGTCTGGAACAGGCATGATGGTAGTGTCAACCTGTTGGAGTTTTTGTTGCTGGAAGAAGTTGTACAAAAGGATTGGTTTTTACATTGACCAGTTACTGAATCAAGCGCAGGAATACATTGGAAATTTAGCTGGGGGTTCCTTTTCCCAGCAGACTACTTCTAGAACGAGCTTGTACACTGAAGCTGACTCTTTTGCTCTCTTTTTGTTTCTTTCCTATTTTCTTGGCTTCTTTGCCACTATCTAGACAATTTTGGAACTTTGTTCCCAACTAAAATGGTTTCAATAGTCTGATTGTGATCATACATTTTTACAAGGAATTTTTAAAATCTTTCCTCGAGTCCAGAAAGTCAAGGACTTAGATCTTTTTCTTCCCTTATCAATATTGCCATGAAATTGATAAATAAAGACCAACTCTTTATTTTTGTTTTTAACCCACGTAGATAATTCCCATCCATTAATCCATTTTGTGGACCAATAGCTGCCATTCTGATGGAAGCTGTCACTTCTTAACAATAGGCATTCTGTGACTATGTTGACTGCACTTTGGGTGAAGATCCTAACTGGTCTTAGATATACATAGGGAGAAATTTGCTCAGCCAGTGTCAGTCTTAAGCATGCGTATCAGAAGATCTTTCTAGAGCTGGGAATTTTCCCATGAAAGGGATTCAGTTAGGGAAGAGACACTTGTGCCAGAGTTTTACATTCTTCTTGAACACTGCTTAAGGAACTTAGATGCCATGTCCATTTGGATCTCTGTCTGCACAGAACTTTGTCATGCCAGTGCTTTGAAATGCATCTTGAAGAGAATTCACTAGCACAGAATGAAAGAGAGTGGAAGGGGTTGGTGGGGCTAACCAGGCCCAACCCCCCTGCCTAAACCAGGATACCTAGAGCCTCTTGCCCAGGATTCTATCTGGGTGTACTTTTAATGTCTTCAAAGATCCAGGCTCCACAATCTTTCTGGGCAGTCTGTGCCGTGGTTCAGTCACCCTGACAGTAAAGAAACATTTACTGATGTTCAAAGGCAATCTCCTGTATTTCAGTGTGTGCCCACTGCCTCTTGTCTTTTCCCTCAGCATCACTGAAAAGACACTGATTCCCTCCCCTTTGCACTATTGCTTCCATATGTATGTGTGATGCCATGTAGAGGTATGTCAAAAACCTCCCTGAAGCCCAGGCAGATAATATTCCCTTCATCTACCAGTCAAGTTGATTCATCAGAGGAGTTTAAAGTGATGTTCAGCATGAAATTCCCCTGAAAAATCATGCTAACAACATTATTTGGTCATCTGTCATGTGCCTGGCAAGGATTTCCAGGAAGAGCTGCTTCATCAACTTCCTGGGGATAAAAAAGAGGCTGGCTGGTTTGTACTATGGCGAGTCCTCTTAATTGCCTTTTTTGAAGATGGGTGTCATTTGCTAACATCCACTCTTTAGCTCCTCTTCTCATCTACACCTCGGCAAAAAGCTTTTCCACTATGTCTGGCTAGGAAAAACTGTGCCAGCACAGAAAACATCTCCCATCGTGTTCTAGAAGTTGCACGGATGTCTGCCAAGTGTTTGGCAGGAAGAAAAGAAAAGTTGTCCAAAACAGCTTCCAATCGAATGTTCCTGTGATTGGAAAAGTCAGGAGAGTGCAAAGGTACTGTTTTCTATCAGTTGGCAAGGTGCGCACACAATCCCAGTGTTGTACAGCTTGCTTCTTCACCTTCCCGAAGCTGCCGCTCTCGCCGGCTGCCGGAGCCCAAGAAGCGGCTTCTTCGCGCAAAGACGATTGTGCCGCTCACAGTGCTCTCCTTAGCGCGGCTTCTGCCGAAAGACGCCCGGCAGCGGCTCTTACCTCCGGAGAGCATCCTACCTTCGTCTTTCGCGTCTTTTGTAGTCTACATCTTAGCAAAACGCTTTTCCACTATGTCTGGCTAGGAAAAACTGTGCCAGCACAGAAAACATCTCCCATCGTGTTCTAGAAGTTGCACGGATGTCTGCCAAGTGTTTGGCAGGAAGAAAAGTTGTCCAAAACAGCTTCCAATCGAATGTTCCTGTGATTGGAAAAGTCAGGAGAGTGCAAAGGTACTGTTTTCTATCAGTTGGCAAGGTGCGCACACAATCCCAGTGTTGTACAGCTTGCTTCTTCACCTTCCCGAAGCTGCCGCTCTCGCCGGCTCCCGGAACCGAAGAAGCGGCTTCTTCGCGCAAAGACGATTGTGCCGCTCACAGTGCTCTCCTTAGCGCGGCTTCTGTCGAAAGACGCCCGGCAGCGGCTCTTACCTCCGGAGAGCATCCTACCTTCGTCTTTAGCTCCTCTTCTCATCTACACCTCGGCAAAAAGCTTTTCCACTATGTCTGGCTAGGAAAAACTGTGCCAGCACAGAAAACATCTCCCATCGTGTTCTAGAAGTTGCACGGATGTCTGCCAAGTGTTTGGCAGGAAGAAAAGAAAAGTTGTCCAAAACAGCTTCCAATCGAATGTTCCTGTGATTGGAAAAGTCAGGAGAGTGCAAAGGTACTGTTTTCTATCAGTTGGCAAGGTGCGCACACAATCCCAGTGTTGTACAGCTTGCTTCTTCACCTTCCCGAAGCTGCCGCTCTCGCCGGCTGCCGGAGCCCAAGAAGCGGCTTCTTCGCGCAAAGACGATTGTGCCGCTCACAGGGCTCTCCTTAGCGCGGCTTCTGCCGAAAGACGCCCGGCAGCGGCTCTTACCTCCGGAGAGCATCCTACCTTCGTCTTTAGCTCCTCTTCTCATCTACACCTCGGCAAAAAGATTTTCCACTATGTCTGGCTAGGAAAAACTGTGCCAGCACAGAAAACATCTCCCATCGTGTTCTAGAAGTTGCACGGATGTCTGCCAAGTGTTTGGCAGGAAGAAAAGAAAAGTTGTCCAAAACAGCTTCCAATCGAATGTTCCTGTGATTGGAAAAGTCAGGAGAGTGCAAAGGTACTGTTTTCTATCAGTTGGCAAGGTGCGCACACAATCCCAGTGTTGTACAGCTTGCTTCTTCACCTTCCCGAAGCTGCCGCTCTCGCCGGCTGCCGGAGCCCAAGAAGCGGCTTCTTCGCGCAAAGACGATTGTGCCGCTCACAGTGCTCTCCTTAGCGCGGCTTCTGCCGAAAGACGCCCGGCAGCGGCTCTTACCTCCGGAGAGCATCCTACCTTCGTCTTTCGCGTCTTTTGTAGTCTACATCTTAGCAAAACGCTTTTCCACTATGTCTGGCTAGGAAAAACTGTGCCAGCACAGAAAACATCTCCCATCGTGTTCTAGAAGTTGCACGGATGTCTGCCAAGTGTTTGGCAGGAAGAAAAGAAAAGTTGTCCAAAACAGCTTCCAATCGAATGTTCCTGTGATTGGAAAAGTCAGGAGAGTGCAAAGGTACTGTTTTCTATCAGTTGGCAAGGTGCGCACACAATCCCAGTGTTGTACAGCTTGCTTCTTCACCTTCCCGAAGCTGCCGCTCTCGCCGGCTGCCGGAGCCCAAGAAGCGGCTTCTTCGCGCAAAGACGATTGTGCCACTCACAGGGCTCTCCTTAGCGCGGCTTCTGCCGAAAGACGCCCGGCAGCGGCTCTTACCTCCGGAGAGCATCCTACCTTCGTCTTTCGCGTCTTTTGTAGTATTCATCTTAGCAAAACGCTTTTCCTCTATGTCTGGCTAGGAAAAACTGTGCCAGCACAGAAAACATCTCCCATCGTGTTCTAGAAGTTGCACGGATGTCTGCCAAGTGTTTGGCAGGAAGAAAAGAAAAGTTGTCCAAAACAGCTTCCAATCGAATGTTCCTGTGATTGGAAAAGTCAGGAGAGTGCAAAGGTACTGTTTTCTATCAGTTGGCAAGGTGCGCACACAATCCCAGTGTTGTACAGCTTGCTTCTTCACCTTCCCGAAGCTGCCGCTCTCGCCGGCTGCCGGAGCCCAAGAAGCGGCTTCTTCGCGCAAAGACGATTGTGCCGCTCACAGGGCTCTCCTTAGCGCGGCTTCTGCCGAAAGACGCCCGGCAGCGGCTCTTACCTCCGGAGAGCATCCTACCTTCGTCTTTCGCGTCTTTTGTAGTCTACATCTTAGCAAAACGCTTTTCCACTATGTCTGGCTAGGAAAAACTGTGCCAGCACAGAAAACATCTCCCATCGTGTTCTAGAAGTTGCACGGATGTCTGCCAAGTGTTTGGCAGGAAGAAAAGTTGTCCAAAACAGCTTCCAATCGAATGTTCCTGTGATTGGAAAAGTCAGGAGAGTGCAAAGGTACTGTTTTCTATCAGTTGGCAAGGTGCGCACACAATCCCAGTGTTGTACAGCTTGCTTCTTCACCTTCCCGAAGCTGCCGCTCTCGCCGGCTCCCGGAACCGAAGAAGCGGCTTCTTCGCGCAAAGACGATTGTGCCGCTCACAGTGCTCTCCTTAGCGCGGCTTCTGCCGAAAGACGCCCGGCAGCGGCTCTTACCTCCGGAGAGCATCCTACCTTCGTCTTTCGCGTCTTTTGTAGTCTACACCTTAGCAAAACGCTTTTCCACTATGTCTGGCTAGGAAAAACTGTGCCAGCACAGAAAACATCTCCCATCGTGTTCTAGAAGTTGCACGGATGTCTGCCAAGTGTTTGGCAGGAAGAAAAGAAAAGTTGTCCAAAACAGCTTCCAATCGAATGTTCCTGTGATTGGAAAATTCAGGAGAGTGCAAAGGTACTGTTTTCTATCAGTTGGCAAGGTGCGCACACAATCCCAGTGTTGTACAGCTTGCTTCTTCACCTTCCCGAAGCTGCCGCTCTCGCCGGCTGCCGGAGCCCAAGAAGCGGCTTCTTCGCGCAAAGACGATTGTGCCGCTCACAGTGCTCTCCTTAGCGCGGCTTCTGCCGAAAGACGCCCGGCAGCGGCTCTTACCTCCTGAGAGTGGCAGCTTCGGGAAGGTGAAGAAGCAAGCTGTACAACACTGGGATTGTGTGCGCACCTTGCCAACTGATAGAAAACAGTACCTTTGCACTCCTGACTTTTCCAATCACATGAACATTCGATTGGAAGCTGTTTTGGACAACTTTTCTTTTCTTCCTGCCAAACACTTGGCAGACATCCGTGCAACTTCTAGAACACGATGGGAGATGTTTTCTGTGCTGGCACGGTTTTTCCTAGCCAGACATAGTGGAAAAGCGTTTTGCTAAGGTGTAGACTACATAAGACGCGAAAGACGAAGGTAGGATGCTCTCCGGAGGTAAGAGCCGCTGCCGGGCGTCTTTCGGCAGAAGCCGCGCTAAGGAGAGCACTGTGAGCGGCACAATCGTCTTTGCGCGAAGAAGCCGCTTCTTGGGCTCCGGCAGCCGGCGAGAGCGGCAGCTTCGGGAAGGTGAAGAAGCAAGCTGTACAACACTGGGATTGTGTGCGCACCTTGCCAACTGATAGAAAACAGTACCTTTGCACTCTCCTGACTTTTCCAATCACAGGAACATTCGATTGGAAGCTGTTTTGGACAACTTTTCTTTTCTTCCTGCCAAACACTTGGCAGACATCCGTGCAACTTCTAGAACACGATGGGAGATGTTTTCTGTGCTGGCACAGTTTTTCCTAGCCAGACATAGTGGAAAAGCGTTTTGCCGAGGTGTAGATGAGAAGAGGAGCTAAAGACGAAGGTAGGATGCTCTCCGGAGGTAAGAGCCGCTGCCGGGCGTCTTTCGGCAGAAGCCGCGCTAAGGAGAGCCCTGTGAGCGGCACAATCGTCTTTGCGCGAAGAAGCCGCTTCTTGGGCTCCGGCAGCCGGCGAGAGCGGCAGCTTCGGGAAGGTGAAGAAGCAAGCTGTACAACACTGGGATTGTGTGCGCACCTTGCCAACTGATAGAAAACAGTACCTTTGCACTCTCCTGACTTTTCCAATCACAGGAACATTCGATTGGAAGCTGTTTTGGACAACTTTTCTTTTCTTCCTGCCAAACACTTGGCAGACATCCGTGCAACTTCTAGAACACGATGGGAGATGTTTTCTGTGCTGGCACAGTTTTTCCTAGCCAGACATAGTGGAAAAGCGTTTTGCCGAGGTGTAGATGAGAAGAGGAGCTAAAGACGAAGGTAGGATGCTCTCCGGAGGTAAGAGCCGCTGCCGGGCGTCTTTCGGCAGAAGCCGCGCTAAGGAGAGCACTGTGAGCGGCACAATCGTCTTTGCGCGAAGAAGCCGCTTCTTGGGCTCCGGCAGCCGGCGAGAGCGGCAGCTTCGGGAAGGTGAAGAAGCAAGCTGTACAACACTGGGATTGTGTGCGCACCTTGCCAACTGATAGAAAACAGTACCTTTGCACTCTCCTGACTTTTCCAATCACAGGAACATTCGATTGGAAGCTGTTTTGGACAACTTTTCTTTTCTTCCTGCCAAACACTTGGCAGACATCCGTGCAACTTCTAGAACACGATGGGAGATGTTTTCTGTGCTGGCACAGTTTTTCCTAGCCAGACATAGTGGAAAAGCTTTTTGCCGAGGTGTAGATGAGAAGAGGAGCTAAAGACGAAGGTAGGATGCTCTCCGGAGGTAAGAGCCGCTGCCGGGCGTTTTTCGGCAGAAGCCGCGCTAAGGAGAGCACTGTGAGCGGCACAATCGTCTTTGCGCGAAGAAGCCGCTTCTTGGGCTCCGGCAGCCGGCGAGAGCGGCAGCTTCGGGAAGGTGAAGAAGCAAGCTGTACAACACTGGGATTGTGTGCGCACCTTGCCAACTGATAGAAAACAGTACCTTTGCACTCTCCTGACTTTTCCAATCACATGAACATTCGATTGGAAGCTGTTTTGGACAACTTTTCTTTTCTTCCTGCCAAACACTTGGCAGACATCCGTGCAACTTCTAGAACACGATGGGAGATGTTTTCTGTGCTGGCACAGTTTTTCCTAGCCAGACATAGTGGAAAAGCGTTTTGCTAAGATGTAGACGACAAGAGAGGCTAAAGAGTGGATGTTAGCAAATGACACCCATCTTCAAAAAAGGCAATTAAGAGGACTCGCCATAGTACAAACCAGCCAGCCTCTTTTTTATCCCCAGGAAGTTGATGAAGCAGCTCTTCCTGGAAATCCTTGCCAGGCACATGACAGATGACCAAATAATGTAGTTAGCATGATTTTTCAGGGGAATTTCATGCTGAACATCACTTTAAACTCCTCTGATGAATCAACTTGACTGGTAGATGAAGGGAATATTATCTGCCTGGGCTTCAGGGAGGTTTTTGACATACCTCTACATGGCATCACACATACATATGGAAGCAATAGTGCAAAGGGGAGGGAATCAGTGTCTTTTCAGTGATGCTGAGGGAAAAGACAAGAGGCAGTGGGCACACACTGAAATACAGGAGATTGCCTTTGAACATCAGTAAATGTTTCTTTACTGTCAGGGTGACTGAACCACGGCACAGACTGCCCAGAAAGATTGTGGAGCCTGGATCTTTGAAGACATTAAAAGTACACCCAGATAGAATCCTGGGCAAGAGGCTCTAGGTATCCTGGTTTAGGCAGGGGGGTTGGGCCTGGTTAGCCCCACCAACCCCTTCCACTCTCTTTCATTCTGTGCTAGTGAATTCTCTTCAAGATGCATTTCAAAGCGCTGGCATGACAAAGTTCTGTGCAGACAGAGATCCAAATGGACATGGCATCTAAGTTCCTTAAGCAGTGTTCAAGAAGAATGTAAAACTCTGGCACAAGTGTCTCTTCCCTAACTGAATCCCTTTCATGGGAAAATTCCCAGCTCTAGAAAGATCTTCTGATACGCATGCTTAAGACTGACACTGGCTGAGCAAATTTCTCCCTATGTATATCTAAGACCAGTTAGGTTCTTCACCCAAAGTGCAGTCAACATAGTCACAGAATGCCTATTGTTAAGAAGTGACAGCTTCCATCAGAATGGCAGCTATTGGTCCACAAAATGGATTAATGGATGGGAATTATCTACGTGGGTTAAAAACAAAAATAAAGAGTTGGTCTTTATTTATCAATTTCATGGCAATATTGATAAGGGAAGAAAAAGATCTAAGTCCTTGACTTTCTGGACTCGAGGAAAGATTTTAAAAATTCCTTGTAAAAATGTATGATCACAATCAGACTATTGAAACCATTTTAGTTGGGAACAAAGTTCCAAAATTGTCTAGATAGTGGCAAAGAAGCCAAGAAAATAGGAAAGAAACAAAAAGAGAGCAAAAGAGTCAGCTTCAGTGTACAAGCTCGTTCTAGAAGTAGTCTGCTGGGAAAAGGAACCCCCAGCTAAATTTCCAATGTATTCCTGCGCTTGATTCAGTAACTGGTCAATGTAAAAACCAATCCTTTTGTACAACTTCTTCCAGCAACAAAAACTCCAACAGGTTGACACTACCATCATGCCTGTTCCAGACATATTTAAAAGAGAAATGATGATTTTCTTGAAAACCTACTTACATAAAAGTTGCAAGATGGTGGAGGGATTCCCACATCCTCCTTCCTCCATCTGGCTTGAAAGTATATTTGATAAAATATGCAACAAAGCACATGATTTATAAGGGAGAGTCAAATGGATGATTTGGGAATCGATCTCTTGTTGATAGTAAACTTCATATCCACTCGGTGTGACCTTTTTAAAACAAAATGTGGAGCTGAGGCATGAATCTGCCACAACAATTGTAAAGCAAACATACACACTCCCCTTCATATGCCCCCCCCTCCACACACACCTAGGCACACACAGAGATCAGCATAGCAGATCATGAACACCTTGGAAAAGACTGAAATGCTAAATGCCTCTCTTGATGGGCAAAAGAGCTGGTGCAGTAATTCAAATGCCTGGTACAAAAATTCTGTTTAATATTTAGCTCCTATTTAAAACACAGCTTTTCATTTCATTCTATTTACAGAATATTTTCATTTCATTTGTTTCTTTAAAATTACTTAGTTCTCACCTGTTGTATGTCTAGGAATATTTTCTTCCAAAAATAGAAAAAAATAGATGATATCTTTTCAGCAGAAAACATTGGTTGATACAATTTTAAACCATCATGATATGGAAGAATTCTTCTGTCCCTCTCGAAGGTGGAAGAAGCATTTGGATCACAGATCATCTACAATGAAATACTTGACATGTTTAAGATGCTTTCAATCAATTTTGATCGTCAATTGCTTATTTGTTGTAAACAGTAATTTTTCAGTGAAGGGAAAGCGTGTGTGGTATATCTACATGATATGTTCAAAGGCAGTTCCTACTAATGGCCAGGCTGAATTCCAGTAAATAATGTCCCGAATGATATTTTGCCGCCTTCTTTGGCACTTCATGAAATCTTACCCCGATGAAGTGCTGAAACACAGAGATTTTCTCTTAGAGAGTGTCTCATGTTGTAACCTATCCCATGGATTTTATGCTGTAATTCTTATCTCTTTTAAAATTTACTATCTTCTGTACAGTTTTCATGAAACTTTCTGTTACAGTAGTGAATAGCACAGATAAATGTCATTTTGTACAACTTTGAATTTACCCCAAGAGCTGAGAGAAAACTTGATCCTATACTTCAATCCGAGTTTCTTCTATAGTCCAACTTTGTTTCTCTACCATCAAGCTTCTCCTTTGTTGCTGCTCCAAGCCCCGTCCAAGGTGACCTTGAATACTTTCAGGGATGGGACACCCACAACTTCTCTGGGCAACCTGTTCCAGTGTTCCAGCACTCCCACAGTAAAAAAGGCCTTCCTTTCATCCAATATGTGTAGGAAATCATAAATCTAGGCATAGAAGCTTGGAGTGCAAATTTGAAATTCTTTGGATTTAAAGCACATTTTATATGAATACTGACTTACAGATGACTAAAAGATGTTGATGGGCATTTGAGCTGACAAGTTTTGAAAAAGTGCACGGAAATTAAAATTGAAACCACTAAAATTAAAAACTCCTTGCCATTTTCTTTTTCCTCTCCTATACAAAATTGCATATGTCAGATATCAGGGCTTCATGCAAACCTCTCAGATGCTCTCAGAGAAAAAGCTTTTCTTTCAGACTAAGTTGCGGTTGACGTAGAACACTAGCAGGAGTGAAAGATTTTCTGGGCATTGGGGCAGCACGTTCTCCTTGGATTTGTGTGCAGAATGCATTTTATCCAAACTGGAAAATAGATCCCAGCTCTGTTCTATTCATCATTCTTACTTCATCAGGCCAGAAGATTCTGTGAAAAGTAGCCTGTGGACCTTGAAGACAGCGCATGTGAACCAGATGAGAGGTGATAGAGAAGTTGAGGGAGAGAAGAAAGAGCATATGGCTGAAACCAGAAAGTATTTCTCCACGTGATCATGGAAGATTGCAGGAGCCACTTGGTACTATCAAACCAGCCCGACTTGGCACTGGTGCCACTATGGGTCTGGGAGCCATGTTGCATATCGTGCATTTTAAGGAGCCAGCTGGACACACCCAGCCATATGCCCCCAAACACAAACCAAGGCCCTTTTCTCTGGCAAACAAAACTCAGCTGCCCTGCTTCTGGATGGCAGATTGCAGGAGCCACTTGGTACTATCAAACCAGCCCAACTTGGCACTGGTGCCACCTTGGCTCTGGGAACCATCCTGCCTATTGTTGCTTTTCAGGACCAGCCGGTCACTCCCAGCCATAGGCCCCCAAACAGAAACCTCGGCCCGTTTCCCTGGCAAACAAAAGTAAGCTGCCCCGCTTCTGGATGGCAGATTGCAGGAGCTACTTAGTACTATCAAATCAGCCCGACTTGGCACAGGTGCCACCTTGGATCTGGGAACCATCCTGTGTATCGTGGATTTTCAGGGGCCAGCCGGCCACTCTCAGCCATATGCCCCCAAACACAAACCACGGACCTTTTCTCTGGCAAACAAAATTCAGCTGCCCCACTTCTGGATGGCAGATTGCAGGAGCCACTTGGGACTATCAAACCAGCCCGACTTGGTAATGGTACCACCTTGGATCTGGGAACCATCCGGCGTATCGTGGATTTTCAGGGGCCAGCCGGTCATTCCCAGCCATATGCTCCCAAACAAAAACCTCGGCCCTTTTCTCTGGCAAACAAAACTCAACTGCCCCTCTTCTGGATGGCAAATTGCAGGACGCACTTGGTACTACAAAAAGAGCCCGACTTGGCAGTGGTGCCACCTTGGCTCTGGGAACCATCCTGCGTATCGAGCATTTTAAGGAGCCAGCCGGCAATTCCCAGCCGTATGCCCCAAAAAGAAACCACGGACCTTTTCTCTGGCAAAAAAAACTCAGCTGTCCCGCTTCTGGATGGCAGATTGCAGGAGTCACTTTGAACCATACAACCAGCCTTACTTGGCACTGGTGCCACCTTGGATCTGGGAACCATCCTGCCTATCGTTGATTTTCAGGGGCCAGCCTACCACTCTCGGCCATAGGCCCCCAAACACAAACCACAGCCCTTTTCTCTAGCAAACAAAATTTAGCTGCCCCGCTTCTGGATGGCAAATTGCAGGAGCCACTGGGTACTACAAAAACAGCCCGACTTGGCACTGGTGCCACCTTGCGTCTGGTTACCATGCGGCGTATCGTGCATTTTAAGGAGCCAGGTGGCCACTCCCAGCCATATGCCCCCAAACACAACCCACGGCCCTTTTCTCTGGCAAACAAAACTCAGCTGCCCCGCTTCTGGATGGCAGATTGCAGGAGGCACTTGGTACTATCAAACCAGCCCGACTTGGCACTGGTGCCACCTCAGGTCTGGGAACCATCCTGCGTATTGTGGATTGTCAGGAGACAGCCGACCACTCTCGGCCACAGACCCCAATCAAAAACAAAGGTCCGTTTCCCTGGCAAAAAAAACTCAGCTGCCCCGCTTCTGGATGGGAGATTGCAGGAGGCACTTGACACTGTCAAACGAGCCCCACTTTGTACTGGTGCCACCTTGGGTCTGGGAACCATGCTGCGTATCGTGGATTTTCAGGAGCCAGCCGGCCACTGCCAGCCACAGGCCCCCAAACAAAAACCACAGCCTTTTTCTCTGGCAAACAAAACTCAGCTGCCCCGCTTCTGGATGGCAGATTGCAGGAGCCACTTGGTACTATCAAACCAGCCCGACTTGGCACTGGTGCCACCTTGGGTCTGGGAACCATCCTGCCTATCGTGGATTTTAAGGAGCCAGCCGGCTACTCCCAGCCACAGGCCCCCAACAAAAACCACGGCCCTTTTTTCTCGCAAACAAAACTTAGCTGCCTCACTTCTGGATGGCAGATTGCAGGAGCCACTTGGTGTAATCAAACCAGCCCGACTTGGCACTGGTGCCACCTTGGGTCTGGGAACCATCCTGCGTATCGTGGATTCTAAGGAGCCAGCCGGCCACTCCCAGCCACAGGCCCCCAAACAAAATCAACGGCGCTGTTCCCTGGAAAACAAAACACGCCTGCCAACTTTTTGATGGAGTTTGCAGGAACCACTTGGTATTATCAAACCAGCCCAACTTGGCACTGGTGCCACCTTGGGTCTGGATACCATGCTGCGTATCGTGGATTCTAAGGAGACAGCCGGCAACTCCCAGCCACAGGCCCCCAAACACAAACAACGGCCCGTTTCTCTGGCAAACAAAAGTAAGCTGCCCCGCTTCTGGATGGCAGATTGCAGGACGCACTTGGTACTATCAAACCAGCCCGGGATGGCACTGGTGCCACCTTGGGTCTGGGAACCATCCTGCGTATCGTGGATTCTAAGCAGCCAGCCGGCCACTCCCAGCCACAGGCCCCCAAACACAAACAACGGCGCTTTTCCCTGGAAAACAAAACTCGCCTGCCAACTTTTTGATGGCAGATTGCAGGAGCCACTTGGTACTATCAAACCAGCCCAACTTGGCACTGGTGTCACCATGGGTCTGGTCACCATCCTGCCTATGGTAGCTTTTCAGGAGCCAGCCGGTCACCCTCAGCCATAGGCCCCGAGACAAAAACCTCGGCCCGTTTCCCTGGCAAAAAAAAGTAAGCTACCCCGCTTCTGGATGGCAGATTGCAGGACGCACTTGGTACTATCAAACCAGACAACTTGGCACTGGTGCCACCTTGGGTCTGGGAACCATCCTGCGTATCGTGGATTCTAAGCAGCCAGCCGGCCACTCCCAGCCACAGGCCCCCAAATACAACAACGGCGCTTTTCCCTGGAAAACAAAACTCGCCTGCCAACTTTTTGATGGCAGATTGCAGGAGCCTCTTGGTACTATCAAATCAGCCCAACATGGCACTGGTGCCACCATGGGTCTGGGAACCATCCTGCCTATCGTAGCTGTTCACGCGCCAGCCGGTCACTCCCAGCCATAGGCCCCCAGAGAAAAACCTCGGCCCTTTTCCCTGGAAAACCAAAGTAAGCTGCCCCGCTTCTGGATGGCAGATTGCAGGAGCCACTTTGCACCATCAAACTGGCCCGACTTGTCACTGGTGCCACCTCTGGTCTGGGAACCATGCTGCGTATCGTGGATTCTAAGGAGCCAGCCGGCCACTCCCAGCCACAGGCCCCCAAACACAAACAACGGCGCTTTTCCCTGGAAAGCAAATCTCGCCTGCCAACTTTTTGATGGCAGATTGCAGGAGCCACTTGGTACTATCAAACCAGCCCAACTTGGCACTGGTGCCACCATGGGTCTGGTCACCATCCTGCCTATCGTAGCTTTTCAGGAGCCAGCCGGTCACTCCCAGCCATAGGCCCCCAGACACAAAGCTCGGCCCGTTTCCCTGGCAAACAAAAGTAAGCTGCCCCGCATCTGGACGGCAGATTGCAGGAAGCACTTGTTGCCAAGTTGGGGTGGTTTGATAGTACCAAGTGGCTCCTGCAATCTGCCATCAAAAAGTTGGCAAGCGAGTTTTGTTTTCCAGGGAAAAGCGCCGTTGTTTGTGTTTGGGGGCCTGTGGCTGGGAGTGGCCAGCTGTCTCCTTAGAATCCACGATACGCAGGATGGGTCCCAGACCAGAGGTGGCACCAGTGCCAAGTCGGGCTGGTTTGATGGTGCAAAGGGACTCCTGCAATCTGCCATCCAGAAGCGGGGCAGCTTACTTTTGTTTGCCAGGGAAACGGGCAGAGCTTTGTGTCTGGGGGCCTATGGCTGGGAGTGACCGGCTGGCTCCTGAAAAGCTACGATAGGCAGGATGGTGACCAGACCCATGGTGGCACCAGTGCCAAGTTGGGCTGGTTTGATAGTACCAAGTGGCTCCTGCAATCTGCCATCAAAAAGTTGGCAGGTGAGTTTTGTTTTCCAGGGAAAAGCGCCGTTGTTTGTGTTTGGGGGCCTGTGGCTGGGAGTGGCCAGCTGGCTCCTTAGAATCCACGATACGCAGAATGTTTCCCAGACCAGAGGTGGCACCAGTGCCAAGTCGGGCTGGTTTGATGGTACAAAGTGGCTCCTGCAATCTGCCATCCAGAAGCGGGGTAGCTTACTTTTGTTTGCCAGGGAAACGGGCCGAGGTTTGTGACTGGGCGCCTATGGCTGGGAGTGACCGGCTGGCGCCTGAAAAGCTACGATAGGCAGGATGGTGACCAGACCCATGGTGGCACCAGCGCCAAGTTGGGCTGGTTTGATAGTACCAAGTGGCTCCTGCAATCTGCCATCAAAAAGTTGGCAGGCCAGTTTTGTTTTCCAGGGAAAAGCGCCGTTATTTGTGTTTGGAGGCCTGTGGCTGGGAGTGGCCGGCTGCCTCCTTTGAACCCAGGATACGCAGGATGGTTCCCAGAGCCAAGGTGGCGTCAGTGCCAAGTTGGGCTGGTTTGATAGTACCAAGTGGCTCCTGCAATCTGCCATCCAGAAGCGGGACAGCTTAATTTTGTTTCCCAGGGAAACGGGCCGAGGTATTTTTCTGGGGGCCTATGGCTGGGAGTGACTGGCTGGCTACTGAAAAGCTACGATAGGCAGGATGGTTACCAGACTCATGGTGGCACCAGTGCCAAGTCGGGCTGGTTTGATAATACTAAATAGCTCCTGCAATCTGCCATCCAGACGGGGGGCAGCGGATTTTTGTTTGCTGGAGAAAAGTTCCGTGGTTTTTTTTTGGGGGTATATGGCTGGACGTGGCCGGCTGGCTCCTTAAAAAGCTCGATACGCAGGATTGTTCCCTGACCCAAGGTGGCATCAGTGCCAAGTCGGGCTGTTTTCGTAGTACCAAGTGCGTCCTGCAATTTGCCATCCAGAAGAGGGGCAGTTGAGTTTTGTTTGCCAGAGAAAAGGGCCGTGGTATATGTTTGGGGGCATATGGTTGAGAGTGGCCGGCTGGCCCCTGAAAATCCACGATAGGCAGGATGGTTCCCAGAACCAAGGTGGCACCAGTGCCATGTTGGCCTGGTTTGATAGTACCATGTGGCTCCTGCAATCTGCCATCCAGAAGCGGGGCTGCTTACTTTTGTTTGCCAGGGAAACGGGCCGAGATATTTGTCTGGGGGCCTATGGCTGGGAGTGAGCGGCTGGCTCCTGAAAAGCTACGATAGGCAGGATGGTGACCAGACCCATGGTGGCACCAGTGCCAAGTTGGGCTGGTTTGATAGTACCAAGTGGCTCCTGCAATCTGCCATCAAAAAGTTGTCAGGCGAGTTTTGTTTTCCAGGGAAAAGCGCCGTTGTTCTTGTTTAGAGGCCTGTGGCTGGGAGTGGCCGGCTGCCTCCTTTGAACCCAGGATACGCAGGATGGTTCCCAGAGCCAAGGTGGCACCAGTGCCAAGTTGGGCTGGTTTGATAGTACCAAGTGGCTCCTGCAATCTGCCATCCAGAAGCGGGACAGCTTACTTTTGTTTCCCAGGGAAACGGGCCGAGATATTTTTCTGGGGGCCTATGGCTGGGAGTGACCGGCTGGCTACTGAAAAGCTACGATAGGCAGGATGGTTACCAGACTCATGGTGGCACCAGTGCCAAGTCGGGCTGGTTTGATAATACTAAATAGCTCCTGAAATCTGCCATTCAGACGCGGGGCAGCGGATTTTTGTTTGCTGGAGAAAAGTTCCGTGGTTTTTTTTTGGGGGTATATGGCTGGACGTGGCCGGCTGGCTCCTTAAAAAGATCGATACGCAGGATTGTTCCCTGACCCAAGGTGGCATCAGTGCCAAGTCGGGCTGTTTTCGTAGTACCAAGTGCGTCCTGCAATTTGCCATCCAGAATAGGGGCAGTTGAGTTTTGTTTGCCAGAAAAAAGGGCCGTGGTATGTGTTTGGGGGCATATGGCTGAGAGTGGCCGGCTGGCCCCTGAAAATCCACGATAGGCAGGATGGTTCCCAGAGCCAAGGTGGCACCAGTGCCATGTTGGCCTGGTTTGATAGTACCATGTGGCTCCTGCAATCTGCCATCCAGAAGCGGGGTAGCTTACTTTTGTTTGCCAGGGAAACGGGCCGAGATATTTGTCTGGGGGCCTATGGCTGGGAGTGACCGGCTGGCTCCTGAAAAGCTACGATAGGCAGGATGGTGACCAGACCCAAAGTGGAACCAGTACCAAGTTGGGCTGGTTTGATAGTACCAAGTGGCTCCTGCAATCTGCCATCAAAAAGTTGGCAGGCGAGTTTTGTTTTCCAGGGAAAAGCGCCGTTGTTTTTGTTTAGAGGCCTGTGGCTGGGAGTGGCCGCCTGTCCTCGTAGAATCTACGTTACGCAGCATGGTTCCCAGAGCCAAGGTGGCACCAGGGCCAAGTCGGGCAGGTTTGATAGTACCAAATGCATCCTGCAATCTGCCATCCAAAAGCGGGGCAATTTACTTTTGTTTGCCAGGGAAACGGGCCGAGGTTTGTGTCTGGGGGCCTATGGCAGGGAGTGACCGTCTGGCTCCTGAAAAGCTACGATAGGCAGGATGTTTACCAGACCCATGGTGGCACCAGTGCCAAGTTGGGCTGATTTGATAGTACCAAGTGGCTCCTGCAATCTGCCATCCAGAATCGGGGCAGCTTACTTTTGTTTTCCAGGGAAACGGGCCGAGGTTTGTGTCTGGGGGTCTATGGCTGGGAGTGACCGGCTGGCTCCTGAAAAGCTACGATAGGCAGGATGGTGACCAGACCCATGGTGGCACCAGTGCCAAGTTGGGCTGGTTTGATAACACCAAGTGGCTCCTGCAATCTGCCATCAAAATGTTGGCAGGCGATTTTTGTTTTCCAGGGAAAAGCGCCGTTGTTTGTGTTTGGGCGCCTGTGGCTCAGAGTGGCCGGGTGGCTGCTTAGAATCCACGATACGCCGGATGGTTCCCAGACCCAAGGTGGCACCAGAGCCAAGTCGGGCTGGTTTGACACTAACAAGTGGCTCCTGCAATCTGCCATCCAGAATCGGGGCAGCTTAATTTTGTTTGCCAGGGAAACGGTCCGAGGTTTGTGTCTGGGGGCCTATGGCTGGGAGTGACCGGCTGGCTCCTGAAATGCTACAATAGGCAGGATGGTGACCAGACCCATAGTGGCACCAGTGCCAAGTTGGGATGATTTGATAGTACCAAGTGGCTCCTGCAATCTGCCATCAAAAAGCTGGCAGGCGAGTTTTGTTTTCCAGGGAAAAGCGCCGTTGTTTGTGTTTGGGGGCCTGTGGCTGGGAGTGGCCGGCTGGCTCCTTAGAATCCACGATATGCAGGATTGTTCCCAGACCCAAGGTGGCACCAGTGCCAAGTCGGGCTGGTTTGATGGTGCAAAGTGGCTCCTGCAATCTGCCATCCAGACGCGGGGCAGCGGATTTTTGTTTCCATGAGAAATGGTCCGTGGTTTGTTTTTGGGGGTATATGGCTGGGCGTGGCCGGCTGGCTCCTTAAAAACCTCGATATGCAGGATGGTTCCCTGACACAAGGTGGCACCAGTGCCACGTCGGGCGGTTTTCGTAGTACAAAGTGCGTCCTAAAATTTGCCATCCAGAAGAGGGGCAGTTGAGTTTTGTTTGCCAGAGAAAGGTCCGTGGTTTGTTTTTGGGGGCATATGGCTGATAGTGGCCGGCTGGCCCCTGAAAATCCACGATAGGCAGGATGGTTCCCAGACCAGAGGTGTCACCAGTGCCAAGTCGGGCTGGTTTGATAGTACTAAATAGCTCCTGCAATCTGCGATGCAGAAGCGGGGCAGCTTACTTTTGTTTGCCAGGTAAACGGGCCGAGGTTTGTGTCTGGGGGTCTATGGCTGCGAGTGACCGGCTGGCTCCTGAAAAGCTACGATAGGCAGGATGGTGACCAGACCCATGGTGGCACCAGTGCATAGTTGGGCTGGTTTGATAGTACCAAGTGGCTCCGGCAATCTGCCATCAAAAAGTTGGCAGGCGAGTTTTGTTTTCCAGGGAAAAGCGCCGTTGTTTCTGTTTGGGGGCCTGTGGCTGGGAGTGGCCAGCTGGCTCCTTAGAACCCACGATACGCATGATGGTTCCCAGACCAGAGGTGGCACCAGTGCCAAGTTGGGCTGGTTTGATGGTGCAAAGTGGCTCCTGCAATCTGCCATCCAGAAGCGGGGTAGCTTACTTTTGTTTGCCAGGGAAACGGGCCGAAATATTTGTCTAGGGGCCTCTGGCTGGGGGTGGCTGGCTGGCACCTGAAAAGCTACGATAGGCAGGATGGTGACCAGACCCATGGTGGCACCAGTGCCAAGTTGGGCTGATTTGATAAAACCAAGTGGCTCCTGCAATCTGCCATCAAATGTTTGGAAGGCGAGTTTTGTTTTCCAGGGAAAAGCACCGTTGTGTGTGTTTTGGGGCCTGTGGCTGGGAGTGGCCAGCTGGCTCCTTAGAATCCACGATACGCAGGATGGTTCCCAGACCCAAGGTGGCACCAGTGCCAAGTCAGGGTGGTTTGTTAGTACCAAGTGGTTCCTGCAATCTGCCATCCAGAAGCGGGGCAGCTGAATTTTGTTTGCCAGAGAAAAAGGCTGTTGTTTGTGTTTCGGGGCCTGTGGCTGGCAGTGGCCGGCTGGCTCCTGAAAATCCATGATACGCAGCATGGTTCCCAGACCCAAGGTGGCACCAGTGCCAAGTAGGGCTGGTTTCATAGTACCCAGTGGCTCCTGCAATCTCCCATCAGGAAGAGGGGCAGTTGAGTTTTGTTTTCCAGAGAAAAGGGCCGTGGTTTTTGTTTGGGTCCTATGGCTGAGAGTGGCCGGCTGGCCCCTGAAAATCCACGATAGGAAGGATGGTTCCCAGATCCAAGGTGGCAGCAGTGCCATGTTGTGCTGGTGTGATAGTCCCAAGTGGCTCCTGCAATCTGCCATCCAGAAGCGGGGCAGCTGAATTTTGTTTGCCAGAGAAAAAGGCTGTGGTTTGTGTTTGGGGGCCTGTGGCTGGCAGTGGCCGGCTGGCTCCTGAAAATCCATGATACGCAGCATGGTTCCCAGACCCAAGGTGGCACCAGTGCCAAGTGGGGCTGGTTTCACAGTGTCAAGTACCTCCTGCAATCTCCCATCCAGAAGCGGGGCAGCTGAGTTTTGTTTGCCTGTGAAACGGGCCGTTGTTTTTGATTGGGGTCTGTGGCCTAGAGTGTTCGGCTGGCTCCTGACAACCCACAATACGCAGGATGGTTCCCAGACCCAAGGTGGCACCAGTGCCAAGTCGGGCTGGTTTGATAGTACCAAGTGGCTCTTGCAATCTGCCATCCAGAAGCGGTGCAGTTGAGTTTTGTTTGCCAGAGAAAAGGGCCGTGGGTTGTGTTTGGGGGCATTTGGCTGGGAGTGGCCGGCTGTCTCATTAAAAAGATCGATACGCAGGATGGTTCCCAGACCCAAGGTGGCACCAGTGCCAAGTAGGGCTGATTTTATAGTACCAAGTGCGTCCTGCAATTTGCCATCCAGAAGAGGGGCAGTTGAGTTTTGTTTGCCAGAGAATAGCGCAGATGTTTGTGTTTGGGGGCTTGTGGCTGGGAGTGGCCGACTGGCGCCTTAGAATCTGTGTTACGCAGCATGGTTCCCAGACCAGAGGTGCCACCAGTGCCAAGTTGGGCTGGTTTGATAGTACCAAGTGGCTCCTGCAATCTGCCATCCAGAAGCGGGGCAGCTTACTTTTGTTTGCCAGTGAAACGGGCCGAGGTTTGTGACTTGGGACCTATGGCTGGGAGTGACCGGCTGGCTCCTGGAAAGCTACAATAGGCAGGATGGTGACCAGACCCATGGTGGCACCAGTGCCAAGTTGGGCTGGTTTGATAGTACCAAGTGGCTCCTGCAATCTGCCATCAAAAAGTTGGCAGGCGAGTTTTGTTTTCCAGGGAAAAGCGCCGTTGTTTGTATTTGGGGGCCTGTGGCTGGGAGTGGCCGGCTGGCTCCTTTGAACCCACGATACGCAGGATGGTTCCCAGACCCAAGGTGGCACCAGTGCCAAGTCGGGCTGGTTTGATACTACCAAGTGCGTCCTGCAATCTGCCATCCAGAAGCGGGGCAGCTTAATTTTGTTTGCCAGGGAAACGGGCCGTGGGTTTTGTATGGGGGCCTATAGCTGAGAGTGGCCGGCTGGCTCCTGAAAATCCACGCTAGGCAGCATGGTTCCCAGATGCAAGGTGGCACCAGTGCCAAGTCGGGCTGGTTTGATGGTGCAAAGTGGCTCCTGCAATCTGCCATCCAGAAGCGGGGCAGCTGATTTTTGTTTGCCAGAGAAAAATTCCGTGGATTGTTTTTGGGGGCATATTGCTGGGAGTGGCCGGCTGGCTCCTTAAAATGCTCGATACGCATGATGGTTCCCAGGCCCAAGGTGTCACCACTACCAAGTCGGCCTGCGGTTTTAGTATCAAGTTCATCCTGCAATTTGCCATCCAGAAGAGGGGCAGTTGAGTTTTGTTTGCCAGAGAAACGGGCCGAGGTTTCTGTTTGGGGACATATGGCTGAGAGTGGCCGGGTGGCCCCTGAATATCCACGATACACAGCATGGTTCCCAGATCCAAGGTGGCACCAGTGCCAAGTTGGGCTGGTTTGATAGTACCAAGTGTCTCCTGCAATCTGCCATCCAGAAGCGGGGCAGCTTACTTTTGTTTGCCAGAGAAATAGGCCTAGGTTTTTGTCTGGGGGCCTGTGGCTAGGAGTGGCCGGCTGGCTCCTAAGAATCCACGATACGCAGGATGTTTCCCAGACCCAAGGTGGCACCAGTGCCAAGTCGGGCTGGTTTGATAGTACCAAGTGGCTCCTGCAAACTCCATCAAAATGTTGGCAGACGTGTTTTGTTTTCCAGGGAACAGCGCCGTTGATTTTGTTTGGGGACCTGTGGCTGGGAGTGGCCGGCTGGCTCCTTAGAATCCACGATACGCAGGATGGTTCCCAGACCCAAGGTGGCACCAGTGCCAAGTCGGGCTGGTTTGATTACACCAAGTGGCTCCTGCAATCTGCCATCCAGAAGTGAGGCAGCTAAGTTTTGTTTGCCAGAAAAAAGGGCCGTGGTTTTTGTTGGGGGCCTGTGGCTGGGAGTAGCCGGCTGGCTCCTTAAAATCCACGATAGGCTGGATGGTTCCCAGACCCAAGGTGGCACCAGTGCCAAGTCGGGCTGGTTTGATAGTACCAAGTGGCTCCTGCAATCTGCCATCCAGAAGCGGTGCAGTTGAGTTTTGTTTGCCAGAGAAAAGGGCCGTGGGTTGTGTTTGGGGGCATATGGCTGGGAGTGGCCGGCTGTCTCATTAAAAAGATCGATACGCAGGATGGTTCCCAGACCCAAGGTGGCACCAGTGCCAAGTCGGGCTGTTTTTATAGTACCAAGTGCGTCCTGCAATGTGCCATCCAGAAGAGGGGCAGTGGAGTTTTGTTTGCCAGAGAATAGCGCCGTTGTTTGTGTTTGGGGGCTTGTGGCTGGGAGTGGCCGACTGGCGCCTTAGAATCTGTGTTACGCAGCATGGTTCCCAGACCAGAGGTGGCACCAGTGCCAAGTTGGGCTGGTTTGATAGTACCAAGTGGCTCCTGCAATCTGCCATCCAGAAGCGGGGCAGCTTACTTTTGTTTGCCAGGTAAACGGGCCGAGGTTTGTGACTGGGGACCTATGGCTGGGAGTGACCGGCTGGCTCCTGGAAAGCTACAATAGGCAGGATGGTGACCAGACCCATGGTGGCACCAGTGCCAAGTTGGGCTGGTTTGATAGTACCAAGTGGCTCCTGCAATCTGCCATCAAAAAGTTGGCAGGCGAGTTTTGTTTTCCAGGGAAAAGCGTCGTTGTTTGTATTTGGGGGCCTGTGGCTGGGAGTGGCCGGCTGGCTCCTTTGAACCCACGATACGCAGGATGGTTCCCAGACCCAAGGTGGCACCAGTGCCAAGTCGGGCTGGTTTGATACTACCAAGTGCGTCCTGCAATCTGCCATCCAGAAGCGGGGCAGCTTAATTTTGTTTGCCAGGGAAACGGGCCGTGGGTTTTGTTTGGGGGCCTATGGCTGAGAGTGGCCGGCTGGCTCCTGAAAATCCACGCTAGGCAGCATGGTTCCCAGATGCAAGGTGGCACCAGTGCCAAGTCGGGCTGGTTTGATGGTGCAAAGTGGCTCCTGCAATCTGCCATCCAGAAGCGGGGCAGCTGATTTTTGTTTGCCAGAGAAAAATTCCGTGGATTGTTTTTGGGGGCATATTGCTGGGAGTGGCCGGCTGGCTCCTTAAAATGCTCGATACGCATGATGGTTCCCAGGTCCAAGGTGTCACCACTACCAAGTCGGCCTGCGGTTTTAGTATCAAGTTCATCCTGCAATTTGCCATCCAGAAGAGGGGCAGTTGAGTTTTGTTTGCCAGAGAAACGGGCCGAGGTTTCTGTTTGGGGACATATGGCTGAGAGTGGCCGGGTGGCCCCTGAATATCCACGATACACAGCATGGTTCCCAGATCCAAGGTGGCACCAGTGCCAAGTTGGGCTGGTTTGATAGTACCAAGTGTCTCCTGCAATCTGCCATCCAGAAGCGGGGCAGCTTACTTTTGTTTGCCAGAGAAATAGGCCTAGGTTTTTGTTTGGGGGCCTGTGGCTAGGAGTGGCCGGCTGGCTCCTAAGAATCCACGATACGCAGGATGTTTCCCAGACCCAAGGTGGCACCAGTGCCAAGTCGGGCTGGTTTGATAGTACCAAGTGGCTCCTGCAAACTCCATCAAAATGTTGGCAGGCGTGTTTTGTTTTCCAGGGAACAGCGCCGTTGATTTTGTTTGGGGGCCTGTGGCTGGGAGTGGCCGGCTGGCTCCTTAGAATCCACGATACGCAGGATGGTTCCCAGACCCAAGGTGGCACCAGTGCCAAGTCGGGCTGGTTTGATTACACCAAGTGGCTCCTGCAATCTGCCATCCAGAAGTGAGGCAGCTAAGTTTTGTTTGCCAGAAAAAAGGGCCGTGGTTTTTGTTGGGGGCCTGTGGCTGGGAGTGGCCGGCTGGCTCCTTAGAATCCACCATACGCAGGATGGTTCCCAGACCCAAGGTGGCACCAGTGCCAAGTCGGGCTGGTTTGATAGTCCCAAGTGACTCCTGCAAACTGCCATCCAGAAGCGGGGCAGCTGACTTTTGTTTGCCAGGGAAATGGGCCGTTGTTTGTGTTTGGGGGCCTGTGGCTGGGAGTGTTCGGCTGGTTCCTGAATATGTACGATACGCAGGATTGTTCCCAGACCCAAGGTGGCACCAGTGCCAAGTCGGGCTGGTTTGATGGTGCAAAGTGGCTCCTGCAATCTGCCATCCAGACGCGGGGCAGCGGATTTTTGTTTCCATGAGAAATGGTCCGTGGTTTGTTTTTGGGGTTATATGGCTGGGCGTGGCCGGCTGGCTCCTTAAAAAGCTCGATATGCAGGATGGTTCCCTGACACAAGGTGGCACCAGTGCCACGTCGGGCGGTTTTCGTAGTACAAAGTGCGTCCTAAAATTTGCCATCCAGAAGAGGGGCAGTTGAGTTTTGTTTGCCAGAGAAAAGGTCCGTGGTTTGTTTTTGGGGGCATATGGCTGAGAGTGGCTGGCTGGCCCCTGAAAATCCACGATACACAGGATGGTTCCCAGATCCAAGGTGGCACCTGTGCCAAGTCGGGCTGATTTGATAGTACTAAGTAGCTCCTGCAATCTGCCATCCAGAAGCGGGGCAGCTTACTTTTGTTTGCCAGGGAAACGGGCCGAGGTTTGTGTTTGGGGGCCTATGGCTGAGAGTGACCGGCTGGCTGCTGAAAAGCTACGATAGGCAGGATGGTGACCAGACCCATGGTGGCACCAGTGCCAAGTTGGGCTGGTTTGATAGTACCAAGTGGTTCCTGCAATCTGCCATCCAGAAGCAGGGCAGCTGAGTTTTGTTTGCCAGAGAAAAGGGCCTTGGTTTGTGTTTGGGGGCATATGGCTGGGTGTGGCCAGCTGGCTCCTTAAAATGCACGATATGCAACATGGCTCCCAGACCCAAGGTGGCACCAGTGCCAAGTTGGGCTGGTTTGATAGTACCAAGTGGCTCCTGCAATCTTCCATGATCACGTGGAGAAATACTTTCTGGTTTCAGCCTCATGCTCTTTCTTCTCTCCCTCAACTTCTCTATCACCTCTCATCTGGTTCACATGCGGTGTCTTCAAGGTCCACAGGCTACTTTTCACAGAATCTTCTGGCCTGATGAAGTAAGAATGATGAATAGAACAGAGCTGGGATCTATTTTCCAGTTTGGATAAAATGCATTCTGCACACAAATCCAAGGAGAACGGGCTGCCCCGATGCCCAGAAAATCTTTCACTCCTGCTAGTGTTCTACGTCAACCGCAACTTAGTCTGAAAGAAAAGCTTTTTCTCTGAGAGCATCTGAGAGGTTTGCATGAAGCACTGATATCTGACATATGCAATTTTGAATAGGAGAGGAAAAAGAAAATGGCAAGGAGTTTTTAATTTTAGTGGTTTCAATTTTAATTTCCGTGCACTTTTTCAAAACTTGTCAGCTCAAATGCCCATCAACATCTTTTAGTCATCTGTAAGTCAGTATTCATATAAAATGTGCTTCAAATCCAAAGAATTTCAAATTTGCACTCCAAGCTTCTATGCCTAGATTTATGATTTCCTACACATATTAGATGAAAGGAAGGCCTTTTTTACTGTGGGAGTGCTGGAACACTGGAACAGGTTGCCCAGAGAAGTTGTGGGTGTCCCATCCCTGAAAGTATTCAAGGTCACCTTGGACGGGGCTTGGAGCAGCAACAAAGGAGAAGCTTGATGGTAGAGAAACAAAGTTGGACTATAGAAGAAACTCGGATTGAAGTATAGGATCAAGTTTTCTCTCAGCTCTTGGGGTAAATTCAAAGTTGTACAAAATGACATTTATCTGTGCTATTCACTACTGTAACAGAAAGTTTCATGAAAACTGTACAGAAGATAGTAAATTTTAAAAGAGATAAGAATTACAGCATAAAATCCATGGGATAGGTTACAACATGAGACACTCTCTAAGAGAAAATCTCTTTGTTTCAGCACTTCATCGGGGTAAGATTTCATGAAGTGCCAAAGAAGGCGGCAAAATATCATTCGGGACATTATTTACTGGAATTCAGCCTGGCCATTAGTAGGAACTGCCTTTGAACATATCATGTAGATATACCACACACACTTTCCCTTCACTGAAAAATTACTGTTTACAACAAATAAGCAATTGACGATCAAAATTGATTGAAAGCATCTTAAACATGTCAAGTATTTCATTGTAGATGATCTGTGATCCAAATGCTTCTTCCACCTTCGAGAGGGACAGAAGAATTCTTCCATATCATGATGGTTTAAAATTGTATCAACCAATGTTTTCTGCTGAAAAGATATCATCTATTTTTTTCTATTTTTGGAAGAAAATATTCCTAGACATACAACAGGTGAGAACTAAGTAATTTTAAAGAAACAAATGAAATGAAAATATTCTGTAAATAGAATGAAATGAAAAGCTGTGTTTTAAATAGGAGCTAAATATTAAACAGAATTTTTGTACCAGGCATTTGAATTACTGCACCAGCTCTTTTGCCCATCAAGAGAGGCATTTAGCATTTCAGTCTTTTCCAAGGTGTTCATGATCTGCTATGCTGATCTCTGTGTGTGCCTAGGTGTGTGTGGAGGGGGGGGCATATGAAGGGGAGTGTGTATGTTTGCTTTACAATTGTTGTGGCAGATTCATGCCTCAGCTCCACATTTTGTTTTAAAAAGGTCACACCGAGTGGATATGAAGTTTACTATCAACAAGAGATCGATTCCCAAATCATCCATTTGACTCTCCCTTATAAATCATGTGCTTTGTTGCATATTTTATCAAATATACTTTCAAGCCAGATGGAGGAAGGAGGATGTGGGAATCCCTCCACCATCTTGCAACTTTTATGTAAGTAGGTTTTCAAGAAAATCATCATTTCTCTTTTAAATATGTCTGGAACAGGCATGATGGTAGTGTCAACCTGTTGGAGTTTTTGTTGCTGGAAGAAGTTGTACAAAAGGATTGGTTTTTACATTGACCAGTTACTGAATCAAGCGCAGGAATACATTGGAAATTTAGCTGGGGGTTCCTTTTCCCAGCAGACTACTTCTAGAACGAGCTTGTACACTGAAGCTGACTCTTTTGCTCTCTTTTTGTTTCTTTCCTATTTTCTTGGCTTCTTTGCCACTATCTAGACAATTTTGGAACTTTGTTCCCAACTAAAATGGTTTCAATAGTCTGATTGTGATCATACATTTTTACAAGGAATTTTTAAAATCTTTCCTCGAGTCCAGAAAGTCAAGGACTTAGATCTTTTTCTTCCCTTATCAATATTGCCATGAAATTGATAAATAAAGACCAACTCTTTATTTTTGTTTTTAACCCACGTAGATAATTCCCATCCATTAATCCATTTTGTGGACCAATAGCTGCCATTCTGATGGAAGCTGTCACTTCTTAACAATAGGCATTCTGTGACTATGTTGACTGCACTTTGGGTGAAGATCCTAACTGGTCTTAGATATACATAGGGAGAAATTTGCTCAGCCAGTGTCAGTCTTAAGCATGCGTATCAGAAGATCTTTCTAGAGCTGGGAATTTTCCCATGAAAGGGATTCAGTTAGGGAAGAGACACTTGTGCCAGAGTTTTACATTCTTCTTGAACACTGCTTAAGGAACTTAGATGCCATGTCCATTTGGATCTCTGTCTGCACAGAACTTTGTCATGCCAGCGCTTTGAAATGCATCTTGAAGAGAATTCACTAGCACAGAATGAAAGAGAGTGGAAGGGGTTGGTGGGGCTAACCAGGCCCAACCCCCCTGCCTAAACCAGGATACCTAGAGCCTCTTGCCCAGGATTCTATCTGGGTGTACTTTTAATGTCTTCAAAGATCCAGGCTCCACAATCTTTCTGGGCAGTCTGTGCCGTGGTTCAGTCACCCTGACAGTAAAGAAACATTTACTTATGTTCAAAGGCAATCTCCTGTATTTCAGTGTGTGCCCACTGCCTCTTGTCTTTTCCCTCAGCATCACTGAAAAGACACTGATTCCCTCCCCTTTGCACTATTGCTTCCATATGTATGTGTGATGCCATGTAGAGGTATGTCAAACACCTCCCTGAAGCCCAGGCAGATAATATTCCCTTCATCTACCAGTCAAGTTGATTCATCAGAGGAGTTTAAAGTGATGTTCAGCATGAAATTCCCCTGAAAAATCATGCTAACTACATTATTTGGTCATCTGTCATGTGCCTGGCAAGGATTTCCAGGAAGAGCTGCTTCATCAACTTCCTGGGGATAAAAAAGAGGCTGGCTGGTTTGTACTATGGCGAGTCCTCTTAATTGCCTTTTTTGAAGATGGGTGTCATTTGCTAACATCCACTCTTTAGCTCCTCTTCTCATCTACACCTCGGCAAAAAGCTTTTCCACTATGTCTGGCTAGGAAAAACTGTGCCAGCACAGAAAACATCTCCCATCGTGTTCTAGAAGTTGCACGGATGTCTGCCAAGTGTTTGGCAGGAAGAAAAGAAAAGTTGTCCAAAACAGCTTCCAATCGAATGTTCCTGTGATTGGAAAAGTCAGGAGAGTGCAAAGGTACTGTTTTCTATCAGTTGGCAAGGTGCGCACACAATCCCAGTGTTGTACAGCTTGCTTCTTCACCTTCCCGAAGCTGCCGCTCTCGCCGGCTGCCGGAGCCCAAGAAGCGGCTTCTTCGCGCAAAGACGATTGTGCCGCTCACAGTGCTCTCCTTAGCGCGGCTTCTGCCGAAAGACGCCCGGCAGCGGCTCTTACCTCCGGAGAGCATCCTACCTTCGTCTTTAGCTCCTCTTCTCATCTACACCTCGGCAAAACGCTTTTCCACTATGTCTGGCTAGGAAAAACTGTGCCAGCACAGAAAACATCTCCCATCGTGTTCTAGAAGTTGCACGGATGTCTGCCAAGTGTTTGGCAGGAAGAAAAGAAAAGTTGTCCAAAACAGCTTCCAATCGAATGTTCCTGTGATTGGAAAAGTCAGGAGAGTGCAAAGGTACTGTTTTCTATCAGTTGGCAAGGTGCGCACACAATCCCAGTGTTGTACAGCTTGCTTCTTCACCTTCCCGAAGCTGCCGCTCTCGCCGGCTGCCGGAGCCCAAGAAGCGGCTTCTTCGCGCAAAGACGATTGTGCCGCTCACAGTGCTCTCCTTAGCGCGGCTTCTGCCGAAAGACGCCCGGCAGCGGCTCTTACCTCCGGAGAGCATCCTACCTTCGTCTTTAGCTTTTCTTCTCATCTACACCTCGGCAAAACGCTTTGCCACTATGTCTGGCTAGGAAAAACTGTGCCAGCACAGAAAACATCTCCCATCGTGTTCTAGAAGTTGCACGGATGTCTGCCAAGTGTTTGGCAGGAAGAAAAGAAAAGTTGTCCAAAACAGCTTCCAATCGAATGTTCCTGTGATTGGAAAAGTCAGGAGAGTGCAAAGGTACTGTTTTCTATCAGTTGGCAAGGTGCGCACACAATCCCAGTGTTGTACAGCTTGCTTCTTCACCTTCCCGAAGCTGCCGCTCTCGCCGGCTCCCGGAACCGAAGAAGCGGCTTCTTCGCGCAAAGACGATTGTGCCGCTCACAGGGCTCTCCTTAGCGCGGCTTCTGCCGAAAGACGCCCGGCAGCGGCTCTTACCTCCGGAGAGCATCCTACCTTCGTCTTTCGCGTCTTATGTAGTCTACATCTTAGCAAAACGCTTTTCCACTATGTCTGGCTAGGAAAAACTGTGCCAGCACAGAAAACATCTCCCATCGTGTTCTAGAAGTTGCACGGATGTCTGCCAAGTGTTTGGCAGGAAGAAAAGAAAAGTTGTCCAAAACAGCTTCCAATCGAATGTTCATGTGATTGGAAAAGTCAGGAGAGTGCAAAGGTACTGTTTTCTATCAGTTGGCAAGGTGCGCACACAATCCCAGTGTTGTACAGCTTGCTTCTTCACCTTCCCGAAGCTGCCGCTCTCGCCGGCTGCCGGAGCCCAAGAAGCGGCTTCTTCGCGCAAAGACGATTGTGCCGCTCACAGTGCTCTCCTTAGCGCGGCTTCTGCCGAAAGACGCCCGGCAGCGGCTCTTACCTCCGGAGAGCATCCTACCTTCGTCTTTCGCGTCTTTTGTAGTCTACATCTTAGCAAAACGCTTTTCCACTATGTCTGGCTAGGAAAAACTGTGCCAGCACAGAAAACATCTCCCATCGTGTTCTAGAAGTTGCACGGATGTCTGCCAAGTGTTTGGCAGGAAGAAAAGAAAAGTTGTCCAAAACAGCTTCCAATCGAATGTTCCTGTGATTGGAAAAGTCAGGAGAGTGCAAAGGTACTGTTTTCTATCAGTTGGCAAGGTGCGCACACAATCCCAGTGTTGTACAGCTTGCTTCTTCACCTTCCCGAAGCTGCCGCTCTCGCCGGCTGCCGGAGCCCAAGAAGCGGCTTCTTCGCGCAAAGACGATTGTGCCGCTCACAGTGCTCTCCTTAGCGCGGCTTCTGCCGAAAGACGCCCGGCAGCGGCTCTTACCTCCGGAGAGCATCCTACCTTCGTCTTTCGCGTCTTTTGTAGTCTACATCTTAGCAAAACGCTTTTCCACTATGTCTGGCTAGGAAAACTGTGCCAGCACAGAAAACATCTCCCATCGTGTTCTAGAAGTTGCACGGATGTCTGCCAAGTGTTTGGCAGGAAGAAAAGAAAAGTTGTCCAAAACAGCTTCCAATCGAATGTTCCTGTGATTGGAAAAGTCAGGAGAGTGCAAAGGTACTGTTTTCTATCAGTTGGCAAGGTGCGCACACAATCCCAGTGTTGTACAGCTTGCTTCTTCACCTTCCCGAAGCTGCCGCTCTCGCCGGCTGCCGGAGCCCAAGAAGCGGCTTCTTCGCGCAAAGACGATTGTGCCGCTCACAGGGCTCTCCTTAGCGCGGCTTCTGCCGAAAGACGCCCGGCAGCGGCTCTTACCTCCTGAGAGTGGCAGCTTCGGGAAGGTGAAGAAGCAAGCTGTACAACACTGGGATTGTGTGCGCACCTTGCCAACTCATAGAAAACAGTACCTTTGCACTCTCCTGACTTTTCCAATCACAGGAACATTCGATTGGAAGCTGTTTTGGACAACTTTTCTTTTCTTCCTGCCAAACACTTGGCAGAAATCCGTGCAACTTCTAGAACACGATGGGAGATGTTTTCTGTGCTGGCACAGTTTTTCCTAGCCAGACATAGTGGAAAAGCGTTTTGCTAAGATGTAGACTACAAAAGACGCGAAAGACGAAGGTAGGATGCTCTCCGGAGGTAAGAGCCGCTGCCGGGCGTCTTTCGGCAGAAGCCGCGCTAAGGAGAGCCCTGTGAGCGGCACAATCGTCTTTGCGCGAAGAAGCCGCTTCTTGGGCTCCGGCAGCCGGCGAGAGCGGCAGCTTCGGGAAGGTGAAGAAGCAAGCTGTACAACACTGGGATTGTGTGCGCACCTTGCCAACTGATAGAAAACAGTACCTTTGCACTCTCCTGACTTTTCCAATCACAGGAACATTCGATTGGAAGCTGTTTTGGACAACTTTTCTTTTCTTCCTGCCAAACACTTGGCAGACATCCGTGCAACTTCTAGAACACGATGGGAGATGTTTTCTGTGCTGGCACAGTTTTTCCTAGCCAGACATAGTGGAAAAGCGTTTTGCTAAGATGTAGACTACAAAAGACGCGAAAGACGAAGGTAGGATGCTCTCCGGAGGTAAGAGCCGCTGCCGGGCGTCTTTCGGCAGAAGCCGCGCTAAGGAGAGCCCTGTGAGCGGCACAATCGTCTTTGCGCGAAGAAGCCGCTTCTTGGGCTCCGGCAGCCGGCGAGAGCGGCAGCTTCGGGAAGGTGAAGAAGCAAGCTGTACAACACTGGGATTGTGTGCGCACCTTGCCAACTGATAGAAAACAGTACCTTTGCACTCTCCTGACTTTTCCAATCACAGGAACATTCGATTGGAAGCTGTTTTGGACAACTTTTCTTTTCTTCCTGCCAAACACTTGGCAGACATCCGTGCAACTTCTAGAACACGATGGGAGATGTTTTCTGTGCTGGCACAGTTTTTCCTAGCCAGACATAGTGGAAAAGCGTTTTGCCGAGGTGTAGATGAGAAGAGGAGCTAACGACGAAGGTAGGATGCTCTCCGGAGGTAAGAGCCGCTGCCGGGCGTCTTTCGGCAGAAGCCGCGCTAAGGAGAGCACTGTGAGCGGCACAATCGTCTTTGCGCGAAGAAGCCGCTTCTTGGGCTCCGGCAGCCGGCGAGAGCGGCAGCTTCGGGAAGGTGAAGAAGCAAGCTGTACAACACTGGGATTGTGTGCGCACCTTGCCAACTGATAGAAAACAGTACCTTTGCACTCTCCTGACTTTTCCAATCACAGGAACATTCGATTGGAAGCTGTTTTGGACAACTTTTCTTTTCTTCCTGCCAAACACTTGGCAGACATCCGTGCAACTTCTAGAACACGATGGGAGATGTTTTCTGTGCTGGCACAGTTTTTCCTAGCCAGACATAGTGGCAAAGCTTTTTGCCGAGGTGTAGATGAGAAGAGGAGCTAAAGAGTGGATGTTAGCAAATGACACCCATCTTCAAAAAAGGCAATTAAGAGGACTCGCCATAGTACAAACCAGCCAGCCTCTTTTTTATCCCCAGGAAGTTGATGAAGCAGCTCTTCCTGGAAATCCTTGCCAGGCACATGACAGATGACCAAATAATGTAGTTAGCATGATTTTTCAGGGGAATTTCATGCTGAACATCACTTTAAACTCCTCTGATGAATCAACTTGACTGGTAGATGAAGGGAATATTATCTGCCTGGGCTTCAGGGAGGTTTTTGACATACCTCTACATGGCATCACACATACATATGGAAGCAATAGTGCAAAGGGGAGGGAATCAGTGTCTTTTCAGTGATGCTGAGGGAAAAGACAAGAGGCAGTGGGCACACACTGAAATACAGGAGATTGCCTTTGAACATCAGTAAATGTTTCTTTACTGTCAGGGTGACTGAACCACGGCACAGACTGCCCAGAAAGATTGTGGAGCCTGGATCTTTGAAGACATTAAAAGTACACCCAGATAGAATCCTGGGCAAGAGGCTCTAGGTATCCTGGTTTAGGCAGGGGGGTTGGGCCTGGTTAGCCCCACCAACCCCTTCCACTCTCTTTCATTCTGTGCTAGTGAATTCTCTTCAAGATGCATTTCAAAGCACTGGCATGACAAAGTTCTGTGCAGACAGAGATCCAAATGGACATGGCATCTAAGTTCCTTAAGCAGTGTTCAAGAAGAATGTAAAACTCTGGCACAAGTGTCTCTTCCCTAACTGAATCCCTTTCATGGGAAAATTCCCAGCTCTAGAAAGATCTTCTGATACGCATGCTTAAGACTGACACTGGCTGAGCAAATTTCTCCCTATGTATATCTAAGACCAGTTAGGATCTTCACCCAAAGTGCAGTCAACATAGTCACAGAATGCCTATTGTTAAGAAGTGACAGCTTCCATCAGAATGGCAGCTATTGGTCCACAAAATGGATTAATGGATGGGAATTATCTACGTGGGTTAAAAACAAAAATAAAGAGTTGGTCTTTATTTATCAATTTCATGGCAATATTGATAAGGGAAGAAAAAGATCTAAGTCCTTGACTTTCTGGACTCGAGGAAAGATTTTAAAAATTCCTTGTAAAAATGTATGATCACAATCAGACTATTGAAACCATTTTAGTTGGGAACAAAGTTCCAAAATTGTCTAGATAGTGGCAAAGAAGCCAAGAAAATAGGAAAGAAACAAAAAGAGAGCAAAAGAGTCAGCTTCAGTGTACAAGCTCGTTCTAGAAGTAGTCTGCTGGGAAAAGGAACCCCCAGCTAAATTTCCAATGTATTCCTGCGCTTGATTCAGTAACTGGTCAATGTAAAAACCAATCCTTTTGTACAACTTCTTCCAGCAACAAAAACTCCAACAGGTTGACACTACCATCATGCCTGTTCCAGACATATTTAAAAGAGAAATGATGATTTTCTTGAAAACCTACTTACATAAAAGTTGCAAGATGGTGGAGGGATTCCCACATCCTCCTTCCTCCATCTGGCTTGAAAGTATATTTGATAAAATATGCAACAAAGCACATGATTTATAAGGGAGAGTCAAATGGATGATTTGGGAATCGATCTCTTGTTGATAGTAAACTTCATATCCACTCGGTGTGACCTTTTTAAAACAAAATGTGGAGCTGAGGCATGAATCTGCCACAACAATTGTAAAGCAAACATACACACTCCCCTTCATATGCCCCCCCCTCCACACACACCTAGGCACACACAGAGATCAGCATAGCAGATCATGAACACCTTGGAAAAGACTGAAATGCTAAATGCCTCTCTTGATGGGCAAAAGAGCTGGTGCAGTAATTCAAATGCCTGGTACAAAAATTCTGTTTAATATTTAGCTCCTATTTAAAACACAGCTTTTCATTTCATTCTATTTACAGAATATTTTCATTTCATTTGTTTCTTTAAAATTACTTAGTTCTCACCTGTTGTATGTCTAGGAATATTTTCTTCCAAAAATAGAAAAAAATAGATGATATCTTTTCAGCAGAAAACATTGGTTGATACAATTTTAAACCATCATGATATGGAAGAATTCTTCTGTCCCTCTCGAAGGTGGAAGAAGCATTTGGATCACAGATCATCTACAATGAAATACTTGACATGTTTAAGATGCTTTCAATCAATTTTGATCGTCAATTGCTTATTTGTTGTAAACAGTAATTTTTCAGTGAAGGGAAAGTGTGTGTGGTATATCTACATGATATGTTCAAAGGCAGTTCCTACTAATGGCCAGGCTGAATTCCAGTAAATAATGTCCCGAATGATATTTTGCCGCCTTCTTTGGCACTTCATGAAATCTTACCCCGATGAAGTGCTGAAACAAAGAGATTTTCTCTTAGAGAGTGTCTCATGTTGTAACCTATCCCATGGATTTTATGCTGTAATTCTTATCTCTTTTAAAATTTACTATCTTCTGTACAGTTTTCATGAAACTTTCTGTTACAGTAGTGAATAGCACAGATAAATGTCATTTTGTACAACTTTGAATTTACCCCAAGAGCTGAGAGAAAACTTGATCCTATACTTCAATCCGAGTTTCTTCTATAGTCCAACTTTGTTTCTCTACCATCAAGCTTCTCCTTTGTTGCTGCTCCAAGCCCCGTCCAAGGTGACCTTGAATACTTTCAGGGATGGGACACCCACAACTTCTCTGGGCAACCTGTTCCAGTGTTCCAGCACTCCCACAGTAAAAAAGGCCTTCCTTTCATCTAATATGTGTAGGAAATCATAAATCTAGGCATAGAAGCTTGGAGTGCAAATTTGAAATTCTTTGGATTTGAAGCACATTTTATATGAATACTGACTTACAGATGACTAAAAGATGTTGATGGGCATTTGAGCTGACAAGTTTTGAAAAAGTGCACGGAAATTAAAATTGAAACCACTAAAATTAAAAACTCCTTGCCATTTTCTTTTTCCTCTCCTATTCAAAATTGCATATGTCAGATATCAGTGCTTCATGCAAACCTCTCAGATGCTCTCAGAGAAAAAGCTTTTCTTTCAGACTAAGTTGCGGTTGACGTAGAACACTAGCAGGAGTGAAAGATTTTCTGGGCATCGGGGCAGCCCGTTCTCCTTGGATTTGTGTGCAGAATGCATTTTATCCAAACTGGAAAATAGATCCCAGCTCTGTTCTATTCATCATTCTTACTTCATCAGGCCAGAAGATTCTGTGAAAAGTAGCCTGTGGACCTTGAAGACAGCGCATGTGAACCAGATGAGAGGTGATAGAGAAGTTGAGGGAGAGAAGAAAGAGCATGAGGCTGAAACCAGAAAGTATTTCTCCACGTGATCATGGAAGATTGCAGGAGCCACTTGGTACTATCAAACCAGCCCAACTTGGCACTGGTGCCACCTTGGGTCTGGGAGCCATGTTGCATATCGTGCATTTTAAGGAGCCAGCTGGCCACACCCAGCCATATGCCCCCAAACACAAACCAAGGCCCTTTTCTCTGGCAAACAAAACTCAGCTGCCCTGCTTCTGGATGGCAGATTGCAGGAACCACTTGGTACTATCAAACCAGCCCAACTTGGCACTGGTGCCACCATGGGTCTGGTCACCATCCTGCCTATTGTAGCTTTTCAGGAGCCAGCCGGTCACTCTCAGCCATAGGCCCCCAAACACAAACCTCGGCCCGTTTCCCTGGCAAACAAAAGTAAGCTGCCCCGCTTCTGGATGGCAGATTGCAGGAGCTACTTAGTACGATCAAATCAGCCCGACTTGGCACAGGTGCCACCTTGGATCTGGGAACCATCCTGTGTATCGTGGATTTTCAGGGGCCAGCCAGCCACTCTCAGCCATATGCCCCCAAAAACAAACCACGGACCTTTTCTCTGGCAAACAAAACTCAACTGCCCCTCTTCTGGATGGCAAATTTTAGGACGCACTTTGTACTACGAAAACCGCCCGACGTGGCACTGGTGCCACCTTGTGTCAGGGAACCATCCTGCATATCGAGCTTTTTAAGGAGCCAGCCGGCCACGCCCAGCCATATACCCCCAAAAACAAACCACGGACCATTTCTCATGGAAACAAAAATCCGCTGCCCCGCGTCTGGATGGCAGATTGCAGGAGCCACTTTGCACCATCAAACCAGCCCGATTTGGCACTGGTGCCACCTTGGGTCTGGGAACCATCCTGCCTATTGTAGCATTTCAGGAGCCAGCCGGTCACTCCCAGCCATAGGCCCCCAGACACAAACCTCGGCCCGTTTCCCTGGCAAACCAAATTAAGCTGCCCCGATTCTGGATGGCAGATTGCAGGAGCCACTTGGTAGTGTCAAACCAGCCCGACTTGGCACTGGTGCCACCTTGGGTCTGGGAACCATCCGGCGTATCGTGGATTCTAAGCAGCCACCCGGCCACTCCCAGCCACAGGCGCCCAAACACAAAGAACGGCGCTTTTCCCTGGAAAACAAAAATCGCCTGCCAACATTTTGATGGCAGATTGCAGGAGCCACTTGGTGCTATCAAACCAGCCCAACTTGGCACTGGTGCCACCATGGGTCTGGTCACCATCCTGCCTATCGTAGCTTTTCAGGAGCCAGCCGGTCACTCCCAGCCATAGACCCCCAGACACAAACCTCGGCCCGTTTCCCTGGAAAACAAAAGTAAGCTGCCCCGATTCTGGATGGCAGATTGCAGGAGCCACTTGGTACTATCAAACCAGCCCAACTTGGCACTGGTGCCACCATGGGTCTGGTAAACATCCTGCCTATCGTAGCTTTTCAGGAGCCAGACGGTCACTCCCTGCCATAGGCCCCCAGACACAAACCTCGGCCCGTTTCCCTGGCAAACAAAAGTAAATTGCCCCGCTTTTGGATGGCAGATTGCAGGATGCATTTGGTACTATCAAACCTGCCCGACTTGGCCCTGGTGCCACCTTGGCTCTGGGAACCATGCTGCGTAACGTAGATTCTACGAGGACAGGCGGCCACTCCCAGCCACAGGCCTCTAAACAAAAACAACGGCGCTTTTCCCTGGAAAACAAAACTCGCCTGCCAAATTTTTGATGGCAGATTGCAGGAGCCACTTGGTACTATCAAACCAGCCCAACTTGGTACTGGTTCCACTTTGGGTCTGGTCACCATCCTGCCTATCGTAGCTTTTCAGGAGCCAGCCGGTCACTCCCAGCCATAGGCCCCCAGACAAATATCTCGGCCCGTTTCCCTGGCAAACAAAAGTAAGCTGCCCCGCTTCTGGATGGCAGATTGCAGGAGCCACATGGTACTATCAAACCAGGCCAACATGGCACTGGTGCCACCTTGGGTCTGGGAACCATCCTGCCTATCGTGGATTTTCAGGGGCCAGCCGGCCACTCTCAGCCATATGCCCCCAAACACATACCACGGCCCTTTGCTCTGGCAAACAAAACTCAACTGCCCCTATTCTGGATGGCAAATTGCAGGACGCACTTGTTACTACGAAAACAGCCCGACTTGGCACTGATGCCACCTTGGGTCAGGGAACAATCCTGCATATCGAGCTTTTTAAGGAGCCAGCCGGCCACGTCCAGCCATATAACCCCAAAAAAAAACCACGGAACTTTTGTCCAGCAAACAAAAATCCGCTGCCCCGCGTCTGAATGGCAGATTTCAGGAGCTATTTAGTATTATCAAACCAGCCCGACTTGGCACTGGTGCCACCATGAGTCTGGTAACCATCCTGCCTATCGTAGCTTTTCAGTAGCCAGCCGGTCACTCCCAGCCATAGGCCCCCAGAAAAATACCTCGGCCCGTTTCACTGGGAAACAAAAGTAAGCTGTCCCGCTTCTGGATGGCAGATTGCAGGAGCCACTTGGTACTATCAAACCAGCAAAACTTGGCACTGGTGCCACCTTGGCTCTGGGAACCATCCTGCGTATCCTGGGTTCAAAGGAGGCAGCCGGCCACTCCCAGCCACAGGCCTCTAAACAAGAACAACGGCGCTTTTCCCTGGAAAACAAAACTCGCCTGACAACTTTTTGATGGCAGATTGCAGGAGCCACTTGGTACTATCAAACCAGCCCAACTTGGCACTGGTGCCACCATGGGTCTGGTCACCATCCTGCCTATCGTAGCTTTTCAGGAGCCAGCCGCTCACTCCCAGCCATAGGCCCCCAGACAAATATCTCGGCCCGTTTCCCTGGCAAACAAAAGTAAGCAGCCCCGCTTCTGGATGGCAGATTGCAGGAGCCACATGGTACTATCAAACCAGGCCAACATGGCACTGGTGCCACCTTGGTTCTGGGAACCATCCTGCCTATCGTGGATTTTCAGGGGCCAGCCGGCCACTCTCAACCATATGCCCCCAAACATATACCACGGCCCTTTTCTCTGGCAAACAAAACTTCAACTGCCCCTCTTCTGGATGGCAAATTGCAGGACGCACTTGGTACTACGAAAACAGCCCGACTTGGCACTGATGCCACCTTGGGTCAGGGAACAATCCTGCGTATCAAGCTTGTTAAGGAGCCAGCCCGCCACGTCCAGCCATATACCCCCAAAAAAAACCCACGGAACTTTTCTCCAGCAACCAAAAATCCGCTGCCCCCCGTCTGGATGGCAGATTGCAGGAGCTATTTAGTATTATCAAACCAGCCCGACTTGGCACTGGTGCCACCATGAGTCTGGTAACCATCCTGCCTATCGTAGCTTTTCAGTAGCCAGCCAGTCACTCCCAGCCATAGGCCACCAGACAAATACCTCGGCCCGTTTCCCTGGGAAACAAAATTAAGCTGTCCCGCTTCTGGATGGCAGATTGCAGGAGCCACTTGGTACTATCAAACCAGCCCAACTTGGCACTGACGCCACCTTGGCTCTGGGAACCATCCTGCGTATCCTGGGTTCAAAGGAGACAGCCGGCCACTCCCAGCCACAGGCCTCCAAACACAAACAACGGCGCTTTTCCCTGGAAAACAAAACTGGCCTGCCAACTTTTTGATGGCAGATTGCAGGAGACACTTGGTACTATCAAACCAGCCCAACTTGGCACTGGTGCCACCATGGGTCTGGTCACCATCCTGCCTATCGTAGCTTTTCAGGTGCCAGCCGGTCACTCCCAGCCATAGGCCCCCAGAGAAAAACCTCGGCCCTTTTCCCTGGCAAACAAAAGTAAGCTACCCCGCTTCTGGATGGCAGATTGCAGGAGCCACTTTGTACCATCAAACCAGCCCGACTTGGCACTGGTGCCACCTCTGGTCTGGGAACCATCCTGCGTATCGTGGATTCTAAGGAGCCAGCTGGCCACTCCCAGCCACAGGCCCCCAAACACAAACAACGGTGCTTTTCCCTGGAAAACAAAACTCACCTGCCAACTTTTTGATGGCAGATTGCAGGAGCCACTTGGTACTATCAAACCAGCCCAACTTGGCACTGGTGCCACCATGGGTCTGGTCACCATCCTGCCTATCGTAGCTTTTCAGGAGCCAGCCGGTCACTCCCAGCCATAGGCCCCCAGACACAAACCTCTGCCCGTTTCCCTGGCAAACAAAAGTAAGCTGCCCCGCTTCTGGATGGCAGATTGCAGGAGTCACTTTGCACCATCAAACCAGCCCGACTTGGCACTGGTGCCACCTCTGGTCTGGGACCAATCCTGCGTATCGTGGATTCTAAGGAGACAGCTGGCCACTCCCAGCCACAGGCCCCCAAACACAAACAACGGCGCTTTTCCCTGGAAAACAAAACTCGCTTGCAAACTTTTTGATGGCAGATTGCAGGAGCCACTTGGTACTATCAAACCACCCCAACTTGGCAACAAGTGGTTCCTGCAATCTGACATCCAGAAGCGGGGCAGCTTACTTTTGTTTGCCAGGGAAACGGACCGTTGTTTGTGTTTGGAGGCGTATGGCTGGGAGTGGCCGACTGGCTCCTTAAAATCCACGATACGCAGCATGGTTCCCAGACCAGAGGTGGCACCAGTGCCAAGTCGGGCTGGTTTGATAGTACCAAGTGGCTCCTGCAATCTGCCATCCAGAAGCGGGGCAGCTTACTTTTGTTTGCCAGGGAAACGGGCCGAGGTTTGTGACTGGGGACCTATGGCTGGGAGTGACCGGCTGGCTCCCGAAAAGTTACGATAGGCAGGATGGTGACCAGACCCATGGTGGCACCAGTGCCAAGTTGGGCTGGTTTGATAGTACCAAGTGGCTCCTGTAATCTGCCATCAAAATGTTGGTAGGCGAGTTTTGTTTTCCAGGGAAAAGCGCCGTTGTTTGTGTTTGGGGGCCTGTGGTAGGGAGTGGCCGGCTGGCTAATTAGAATCCACGATACGCAGGATGGTTCCCAGACCCAAGGTGGGACCAGTGCCAAGACGGGCTAGTTTGATGGTGCAAAGTGGCTCCTGCAATCTGCCATCCAGAAGCGGGGTAGCTTACTTTTGTTTGCCAGGGAAACGGGCCGAGGTATTTGTCTGGGGGCGTATGGCTGGGAGTGACCGGCTGGCTCCTGAAAATCTACGATAGGCAGGATGGTGACCAGACCCATGGTGGCACCAGTGCCAAGTTGGGCTGATTTGATAAAACCAAGTGGCTCCTGCAATCTGCCATCAAAAAGTTGGCAGGAGAGTTTTGTTTTCCAGGGAAAAGCGCCGTTGTTTGTGTTTGGGGGCCTGTGGCTGGGAGTGGCCGGCTGGCTCCTTAGAATCCACGATACGCAGCATGGTATCCAGACCCAAGGTGGCACCAGTGCCAAGTTTTGCTGGTTTGATCGTACCAAGTCGTTCCTGCAATCTGCCATCCAGAAGCAGGGCAGCTTACTTTTGTTTGTCAGGGAAACGGGCCGAGGTTTTTCTCTGGGGGCCTATGGCAGGGAGGGACCGGCTGGCTCCTGAAAAGCTACGATAGGCAGGATGGTGACCAGACCCATGGTGGCACCAGTGCCAAGTTGGGCTGGTTTGATAGTACCAAGTGGCTCCTGCAATCTGCCATCAAAATGTTGGCAGGCGAGTTTTGTTTTCCAGGGAAAAGCGCCGTTGTTTGTTTTTGGGGGCCTGTGGCTGGGAGTGACCGGCTGGCTCCTTAGAATCCACGATACGCAGGATGGTTCCCAGACCCAAGGTGGAACCACTGCCAAGTTGGGCTGGTTTGATAGTACCAAGTGATTCCTGCAATCTGCCGTCCAGATGCGGGGCAGCTTACTTTTGTTTGCCAGGGAAACGGGCCGAGCTTTGTGTCTGGGGGCCTATGGCTGGGAGTGACCGGCTGGCTCCTGAAAAGCTACGATAGGCAGGATGGTGACCAGACCCATGGTGGCACCAGTGCCAAGTTGGGCTGGTTTGATAGTACCAAGTGGCTCCTGCAATCTGCCATCAAAAGTTGGCAGGCGAGTTTTGTTTTCCAGGGAAAAGCGCCGTTGTTTGTGTTTGGGGGCCTGTGGCTGGGAGTGGCCGGCTGGCTCCTTAGAATCCACGATACGCAGCATGGTTCCCAGACCAGAGGTGGCACCAGTGACAAGTCGGGCCAGTTTCATGGTGCAAAGTGGCTCCTGCAATCTGCCATCCAGAAGCGGGGCAGCTTACTTTTGTTTTCCAGGGAAAAGGGCCGAGGTTTTTGTCTGGGGGCCTATGGCTGGGAGTGACCGGCTGGCGCGTGAACAGCTACGATAGGCAGGATGGTTCCCAGACCCATGGTGGCACCAGTGCCATGTTGGGCTGATTTGATAGTACCAAGTGGCTCCTGCAATCTGCCATCAAAATGTTGGCAGGCGAGTTTTGTTTTCCAGGGAAAAGCGCCGTTGTTGTATATGGGGCCTGTGGCTGGGAGTGGCCGGCTGGCTGCTTAGAATCCACGATACGCAGGATGGTTCCCAGACCCAAGGTGGCACCAGTGCCAAGTTGTCTGGTTTGATGGTGCAAAGTGGCTCCTGCAATCTGCCATCCAGAAGCGGGGCAGCTTACTTTTGTTTGCCAGGGAAACGGGCCGAGATTTGTGTCTGGGGGCCTATGGCTGCGAGTGACCGGCTGGCTCCTGAAAAGCTAGGATAGGCAGGATGGTGACCAGACCCATGGTGGCACCAGTGCCAAGTTGGGCTGGTTTGATAGTACCAAGTGGCTCCTGCAATCTGCCATCAAAAATTTGGCAGGCGAGTTTTGATTTCCAGGGAAAAGCGCCGTTGTTTGTGTTTGGGGGCCTGTGGCTGGGAGTGGCCGGCTTGCTAATTGGAATCCACGATACGCAGGATGGTTCCCAGACCTGACGTGGCACCAGTGCCAAGTCGGGCTAGTTTGACACTACCAAGTGGCTCCTGCAATCTGCCATGCAGAAGCGGGGTAGCATACTTTTGTTTGCCAGGGAAAATGGCCGAGGTTTTTGTCTGGGGCCTATGGCTGGGAGTGACCGGCTGGCTCCTGAAAAGCTACGATAGGCAGGATGGTGACCAGACCCATGGTGGCACCAGTGCCAAGTTGGGCTGATTTGATAGTAGCAAGTGGCTCCTGCAATCTGCCATCAAAAAGTTGGCAGGCGAGTTTTGTTTTCCAGGGAAAAGCGCCGTTGTTTGTGTTTGGGGGCCTGTGGCTGGGAGTGACCGGCTGGTTCCTTAGAATCCACGATACGCAGGATGGTTCCCAGACCAGAGGTGGCACCAGTGCCAAGTCGGGCTGGTTTGATAGTACCAAGTGGCTCCTGCAATCTGCCATCCAGAAGCGGGGTAGCTTACTTTTGTATGCCAGGGAAAGGGGCCGAAGTTTTTGTCTGGGGGCCTATAGCTGGGAGTGACCGGCTGGCTCCTGAAAAGCTACGATAGGCAGGATGGTGACCAGACCCATGGTGGCACCAGTGCCATGTTGGGCTGATTTGATAGTACCAAGTTGCTCCTGCAATCTGCCATCAAAATGTTGGCAGGCGAGTTTTGTTTTCCAGGGAAAAGCGCCGTTGATTTTGTTTGGGGGCCTGTGGCTGGGAGTGACCGGCTGGCTCCTTAGAATCCACGATAAGCAGGATGGTTCCCAGACCCAAGGTGGCACCAGTGCCAAGTTGGGCTGGTTTGATAGTACCAAGTGCGTCCTGCAATCTGCCATCCAGAAGCGGGGTAGCTTACTTTTTTTTGCCAGGGAAACGGGCCGAGGTTTTTGTCTCGGGGCCTATGGCTGAGGGTGACCGGCTGGCCCCTGAAAAGCTACGATAGGCAGGATGGTGACCAGACCCATGGTGACACCAGTGCCAAGTTTGGCTGGTTTGATAGTACCAAGTTGCTCCTGCAATCTGCCATCAAAAAGTTGGCAGGCGAGTTTTGTTTTCCAGGGAAAAGCGCCGTTGTTTGTGTTTGGGGGCCTGTGGGTGGGAGTGGCCGGCTGGCTCCTTAGAATCCACGATACGCAGCATGGTATCCAGACCCAAGGTGGCACCAGTGCCAAGTCGGGCTGGTTTGATAATACCAAGTGGCTCCTGCAATCTGCCATCCAGAAGCGGGGCAGCTTACTTTTGTTTGCCAGGGAAACGGGCCGAGGTTTGTGTCTCAGGGCCTATGGCTGGGAGTGACCGGCTGGCTCCTGAAAAGTTACGATAGGCAGGATGGTGACCAGACCCATGGTGGCACCAGTGCCAAGTCGGGCTGGTTTGATAGTACCAAGTGGCTCCTGCAATCTGCCATGAAAATGTTGGCAGGCGAGTTTTGTTTTCCAGGGAAAAGCGCCGTTGTTTGTGTTTGGGGGCCTGTGGCTGGGAGTGGCCGGCTGGCTCGTTAGAATCCACGATACGCAGCATGGTATCCAGACCCAAGGTGGCACCAGTGCCAAGTTGGGCTGGTTTGATAATACCAAGTGGTTCCTGCAAACTCCATCAAAATTTGGCAGGCGTGTTTTGTTTTCCAGGGAACAGCGCCGTTGATTTTGTTTGGGGGCCTGTGTCTGGGAGTGGCCGGCTGGCTCCTTAGAATCCACGATACGCAGGATGGTTCCCAGACCCAAGGTGGCACCAGTGCCAAGTCGGGCTGGTTTGATTACACCAAGTGGCTCCTGCAATCTGCCATCCAGAAGTGAGGCAGCTAAGTTTTGTTTGCGAGAAAAAAGGGCCGTGGTTTTTGTTGGGGGCCTGTGGCTGGGAGTAGCCGGCTGGCTCCTTAAAATCCACGATAGGCAGGATGGTTCCCAGACCCAAGGTGGCACCAGTGCCAAGTCGGGCTGGTTTGATAGTACCAAGTGGCTCCTGCAATCTGCCATCCAGAAGCGGGGAAGCTGAGTTTTGTTTGCCAGAGAAAAAGGCTGTGGTTTTTGTTTGGGGGCCTGTGGCTGGCAGTGGCCGGCTGGCTCCTGAAAATCCACGATACGCAGCATGGTTCCCAGACCCAAGGTGGCACCAGTACAAAGTGGGGCTCGTTTGACAGTGTCAAGTGCCTCCTGCAATCTCCCATCCAGAAGCGGGGCAGCTGAGTTTTTTTTGCAAGGGAAACGGACCTTTGTTTTTGATTGGGGTCTGTGGCCGAGAGTGGTCGGCTGTCTCCTGACAATCCACAATACGCAGGATGGTTCCCAGACCAAAGGTGGCACCAGTGCCAAGTCGGGCTGGTTTGATAGTACCAAGTGCCTCCTGCAATCTGCCATCCAGAAGCGGGGCAGCTGAGTTTTGTTTGCCAGAGAAAAGGGCCGTGGGTTGTGTTTGGGGGCATATGGCTGGGAGTGGCCACCTGGCTCCTTAAAATGCACGATACGCCGCATGGTAACCAGACGCAAGGTGGCACCAGTGCCAAGTCGGGCTGGTTTTTGTAGTACCCAGTGGCTCCTGCAATTTGCCATCCAGAAGCGGGGCAGCTAAATTTTGTTTGCTAGAGAAAAGGGCTGTGGTTTGTGTTTGGGGGCCTATGGCCGAGAGTGGTAGGCTGGCCCCTGAAAATCAACGATAGGCAGGATGGTTCCCAGATCCAAGGTGGCACCAGTGCCAAGTAAGGCTGGTTGTATGGTTCAAAGTGACTCCTGCAATCTGCCATCCAGAAGCGGGACAGCTGAGTTTTTTTTGCCAGAGAAAAGGTCCGTGGTTTCTTTTTGGGGCATACGGCTGGGAATTGCCGGCTGGCTCCTTAAAATTCTCGATACGCAGGATGGTTCCCAGAGCCAAGGTGGCACCACTGCCAAGTCGGGCTCTTTTTGTAGTACCAAGTGCGTCCTGCAATTTGCCATCCAGAAGAGGGGCAGTTGAGTTTTGTTTGCCAGAGAAAAGGGCCGAGGTTTGTGTTTGGGAGCATATGGCTGGGAATGACCGGCTGGCCCCTGAAAATCCACGATACGCCGGATGGTTCCCAGATCCAAGGTGGTACCATTACCAAGTCGGGCTGGTTTGATAGTCCCAAGTGGCTCCTGCAAACTGCCATCCAGAAGCGGGGCAGCTGAGTTTTGTTTGCCAGGGAAATGGGCCGTTGTTTGTGTTTGGGGGCCTGTGGCTGGGAGTGTTCGGCTGGTTCCTGAATATGTACGATACGCAGGATTGTTCCCAGATCCAAGGTGGCAGCAGTGCCATGTTGTGCTGGTGTGATAGTCCCAAGTGGCTCCTGCAATCTGCCATCCAGAAGTGGGGCAGCTGAGTTTTGTTTGCCAGAGAAAAGTTCCGTGGTTTGTGTTTGGGGGCATATGGCTGAGAGTGGCCGGCTGGCCCCTGAAAATCCACGATACACAGGATGGTTCCCAGATCCAAGGTGGCACCTGTGCCAAGTCGGGCTGATTTGATAGTACTAAGTAGCTCCTGCAATCTGCCATCCAGAAGCGGGGCAGCTTACTTTTGTTTGCCAGGGAAACGGGCCGAGGTTTCTGTTTGGGGGCCTATGGCTGGGAGTGACCGGCTGGCTCCTGAAAAGCTACAATAGGCAGCATGGTTCCCAGAGCCAAGGTGGCACCAGTGCCAAGTTGGGCTGGTTTGATAGTACCAAGTGGCTCCTGCAATCTGCCATCCAGAAGCAGGGCAGCTGAGTTTTGTTTGCCAGAGAAAAGGGCTTGGTTTGTGTTTGGGGGCATATGGCTGGGTGTGGCCAGCTGGCTCCTTAAAATGCACGATATGCAACATGGCTCCCAGACCCATAGTGGCACCAGTGCCAAGTCGGGCTGGTTTGATAGTACCAAGTGGCTCCTGCAATCTTCCATGATCACGTGGAGAAATACTTTCTGGTTTCAGCCATATGCTCTTTCTTCTCTCCCTCAACTTCTCTATCACCTCTCATCTGGTTCACATGCGCTGTCTTCAAGGTCCACAGGCTACTTTTCACAGAATCTTCTGGCCTGATGAAGTAAGAATGATGAATAGAACAGAGCTGGGATCTATTTTCCAGTTTGGATAAAATGCATTCTGCACACAAATCCAAGGAGAACGTGCTGCCCCAATGCCCAGAAAATCTTTCACTCCTGCTAGTGTTCTACGTCAACCGCAACTTAGTCTGAAAGAAAAGCTTTTTCTCTGAGAGCATCTGAGAGGTTTGCATGAAGCACTGATATCTGACATATGCAATTTTGAATAGGAGAGGAAAAAGAAAATGGCAAGGAGTTTTTAATTTTAGTGGTTTCAATTTTAATTTCCGTGCACTTTTTCAAAACTTGTCAGCTCAAATGCCCATCAACATCTTTTAGTCATCTGTAAGTCAGTATTCATATAAAATGTGCTTCAAATCCAAAGAATTTCAAATTTGCACTCCAAGCTTCTATGCCTAGATTTATGATTTCCTACACATATTAGATGAAAGGAAGGCCTTTTTTACTGTGGGAGTGCTGGAACACTGGAACAGGTTGCCCAGAGAAGTTGTGGGTGTCCCATCCCTGAAAGTATTCAAGGTCACCTTGGACGGGGCTTGGAGCAGCAACAAAGGAGAAGCTTGATGGTAGAGAAACAAAGTTGGACTATAGAAGAAACTCGGATTGAAGTATAGGATCAAGTTTTCTCTCAGCTCTTGGGGTAAATTCAAAGTTGTACAAAATGACATTTATCTGTGCTATTCACTACTGTAACAGAAAGTTTCATGAAAACTGTACAGAAGATAGTAAATTTTAAAAGAGATAAGAATTACAGCATAAAATCCATGGGATAGGTTACAACATGAGACACTCTCTAAGAGAAAATCTCTGTGTTTCAGCACTTCATCGGGGTAAGATTTCATGAAGTGCCAAAGAAGGCGGCAAAATATCATTCGGGACATTATTTACTGGAATTCAGCCTGGCCATTAGTAGGAACTGCCTTTGAACATATCATGTAGATATACCACACACGCTTTCCCTTCACTGAAAAATTACTGTTTACAACAAATAAGCAATTGACGATCAAAATTGATTGAAAGCATCTTAAACATGTCAAGTATTTCATTGTAGATGATCTGTGATCCAAATGCTTCTTCCACCTTCGAGAGGGACAGAAGAATTCTTCCATATCATGATGGTTTAAAATTGTATCAACCAATGTTTTCTGCTGAAAAGATATCATCTATTTTTTTCTATTTTTGGAAGAAAATATTCCTAGACATACAACAGGTGAGAACTAAGTAATTTTAAAGAAAGAAATGAAATGAAAATATTCTGTAAATAGAATGAAATGAAAAGCTGTGTTTTAAATAGGAGCTAAATATTAAACAGAATTTTTGTACCAGGCATTTGAATTACTGCACCAGCTCTTTTGCCCATCAAGAGAGGCATTTAGCATTTCAGTCTTTTCCAAGGTGTTCATGATCTGCTATGCTGATCTCTGTGTGTGCCTAGGTGTGTGTGGAGGGGGGGGCATATGAAGGGGAGTGTGTATGTTTGCTTTACAATTGTTGTGGCAGATTCATGCCTCAGCTCCACATTTTGTTTTAAAAAGGTCACACCGAGTGGATATGAAGTTTACTATCAACAAGAGATCGATTCCCAAATCATCCATTTGACTCTCCCTTATAAATCATGTGCTTTGTTGCATATTTTATCAAATATACTTTCAAGCCAGATGGAGGAAGGAGGATGTGGGAATCCCTCCACCATCTTGCAACTTTTATGTAAGTAGGTTTTCAAGAAAATCATCATTTCTCTTTTAAATATGTCTGGAACAGGCATGATGGTAGTGTCAACCTGTTGGAGTTTTTGTTGCTGGAAGAAGTTGTACAAAAGGATTGGTTTTTACATTGACCAGTTACTGAATCAAGCGCAGGAATACATTGGAAATTTAGCTGGGGGTTCCTTTTCCCAGCAGACTACTTCTAGAACGAGCTTGTACACTGAAGCTGACTCTTTTGCTCTCTTTTTGTTTCTTTCCTATTTTCTTGGCTTCTTTGCCACTATCTAGACAATTTTGGAACTTTGTTCCCAACTAAAATGGTTTCAATAGTCTGATTGTGATCATACATTTTTACAAGGAATTTTTAAAATCTTTCCTCGAGTCCAGAAAGTCAAGGACTTAGATCTTTTTCTTCCCTTATCAATATTGCCATGAAATTGATAAATAAAGACCAACTCTTTATTTTTGTTTTTAACCCACGTAGATAATTCCCATCCATTAATCCATTTTGTGGACCAATAGCTGCCATTCTGATGGAAGCTGTCACTTCTTAACAATAGGCATTCTGTGACTATGTTGACTGCACTTTGGGTGAAGATCCTAACTGGTCTTAGATATACATAGGGAGAAATTTGCTCAGCCAGTGTCAGTCTTAAGCATGCGTATCAGAAGATCTTTCTAGAGCTGGGAATTTTCCCATGAAAGGGATTCAGTTAGGGAAGAGACACTTGTGCCAGAGTTTTACATTCTTCTTGAACACTGCTTAAGGAACTTAGATGCCATGTCCATTTGGATCTCTGTCTGCACAGAACTTTGTCATGCCAGCGCTTTGAAATGCATCTTGAAGAGAATTCACTAGCACAGAATGAAAGAGAGTGGAAGGGGTTGGTGGGGCTAACCAGGCCCAACCCCCCTGCCTAAACGAGGATACCTAGAGCCTCTTGCCCAGGATTCTATCTGGGTGTACTTTTAATGTCTTCAAAGATCCAGGCTCCACAATCTTTCTGGGCAGTCTGTGCCGTGGTTCAGTCACCCTGACAGTAAAGAAACATTTACTGATGTTCAAAGGCAATCTCCTGTATTTCAGTGTGTGCCCACTGCCTCTTGTCTTTTCCCTCAGCATCACTGAAAAGACACTGATTCCCTCCCCTTTGCACTATTGCTTCCATATGTATGTGTGATGCCATGTAGAGGTATGTCAAAAACCTCCCTGAAGCCCAGGCAGATAATATTCCCTTCATCTACCAGTCAAGTTGATTCATCAGAGGAGTTTAAAGTGATGTTCAGCATGAAATTCCCCTGAAAAATCATGCTAACTACATTATTTGGTCATCTGTCATGTGCCTGGCAAGGATTTCCAGGAAGAGCTGCTTCATCAACTTCCTGGGGATAAAAAAGAGGCTGGCTGGTTTGTACTATGGCGAGTCCTCTTAATTGCCTTTTTTGAAGATGGGTGTCATTTGCTAACATCCACTCTTTAGCCTCTCTTGTCGTCTACATCTTAGCAAAACGCTTTTCCACTATGTCTGGCTAGGAAAAACTGTGCCAGCACAGAAAACATCTCCCATCGTGTTCTAGAAGTTGCACGGATGTCTGCCAAGTGTTTGGCAGGAAGAAAAGAAAAGTTGTCCAAAACAGCTTCCAATCGAATGTTCCTGTGATTGGAAAAGTCAGGAGAGTGCAAAGGTACTGTTTTCTATCAGTTGGCAAGGTGCGCACACAATCCCAGTGTTGTACAGCTTGCTTCTTCACCTTCCCGAAGCTGCCGCTCTCGCCGGCTGCCGGAGCCCAAGAAGCGGCTTCTTCGCGCAAAGACGATTGTGCCGCTCACAGGGCTCTCCTTAGCGCGGCTTCTGCCGAAAGACGCCCGGCAGCGGCTCTTACCTCCGGAGAGCATCCTACCTTCGTCTTTAGCTCCTCTTCTCATCTACACCTCGGCAAAACGCTTTTCCACTATGTCTGGCTAGGAAAAACTGTGCCAGCACAGAAAACATCTCCCATCGTGTTCTAGAAGTTGCACGGATGTCTGCCAAGTGTTTGGCAGGAAGAAAAGAAAAGTTGTCCAAAACAGCTTCCAATCGAATGTTCCTGTGATTGGAAAAGTCAGGAGAGTGCAAAGGTACTGTTTTCTATCAGTTGGCAAGGTGCGCACACAATCCCAGTGTTGTACAGCTTGCTTCTTCACCTTCCCGAAGCTGCCGCTCTCGCCGGCTGCCGGAGCCCAAGAAGCGGCTTCTTCGCGCAAAGACGATTGTGCCGCTCACAGGGCTCTCCTTAGCGCGGCTTCTGCCGAAAGACGCCCGGCAGCGGCTCTTACCTCCGGAGAGCATCCTACCTTCGTCTTTCGCGTCTTATGTAGTCTACATCTTAGCAAAACGCTTTTCCACTATGTCTGGCTAGGAAAAACCGTGCCAGCACAGAAAACATCTCCCATCGTGTTCTAGAAGTTGCACGGATGTCTGCCAAGTGTTTGGCAGGAAGAAAAGAAAAGTTGTCCAAAACAGCTTCCAATCGAATGTTCATGTGATTGGAAAAGTCAGGAGTGCAAAGGTACTGTTTTCTATCAGTTGGCAAGGTGCGCACACAATCCCAGTGTTGTACAGCTTGCTTCTTCACCTTCCCGAAGCTGCCACTCTCAGGAGGTAAGAGCCGCTGCCGGGCGTCTTTCGGCAGAAGCCGCGCTAAGGAGAGCACTGTGAGCGGCACAATCGTCTTTGCGCGAAGAAGCCGCTTCTTGGGCTCCGGCAGCCGGCGAGAGCGGCAGCTTCGGGAAGGTGAAGAAGCAAGCTGTACAACACTGGGATTGTGTGCGCACCTTGCCAACTGATAGAAAACAGTACCTTTGCACTCTCCTGAATTTTCCAATCACAGGAACATTCGATTGGAAGCGTTTTGGACAACTTTTCCTTTCTTCCTGCCAAACACTTGGCAGACATCCGTGCAACTTCTAGAACACGATGGGAGATGTTTTCTGTGCTGGCACAGTTTTTCCTAGCCAGACATAGTGGAAAAGCGTTTTGCTAAGATGTAGACTACAAAAGACGCGAAAGACGAAGGTAGGATGCTCTCCGGAGGTAAGAGCCGCTGCCGGGCGTCTTTCGGCAGAAGCCGCGCTAAGGAGAGCACTGTGAGCGGCACAATCGTCTTTGCGCGAAGAAGCCGCTTCTTCGGTTCCGGGAGTCGGCGAGAGCGGCAGCTTCGGGAAGGTGAAGAAGCAAGCTGTACAACACTGGGATTGTGTGCGCACCTTGCCAACTGATAGAAAACAGTACCTTTGCACTCTCCTGACTTTTCCAATCACAGGAACATTCGATTGGAAGCTGTTTTGGACAACTTTTCTTCCTGCCAAACACTTGGCAGACATCCGTGCAACTTCTAGAACACGATGGGAGATGTTTTCTGTGCTGGCACAGTTTTTCCTAGCCAGACATAGTGGAAAAGCGTTTTGCTAAGATGTAGACTACAAAAGACGCGAAAGACGAAGGTAGGATGCTCTCCGGAGGTAAGAGCCGCTGCCGGGCGTCTTTCGGCAGAAGCCGCGCTAAGGAGAGCCCTGTGAGTGGCACAATCGTCTTTGCGCGAAGAAGCTGCTTCTTGGGCTCCGGCAGCCGGCGAGAGCGGCAGCTTCGGGAAGGTGAAGAAGCAAGCTGTACAACACTGGGATTGTGTGCGCACCTTGCCAACTGATAGAAAACAGTACCTTTGCACTCTCCTGACTTTTCCAATCACAGGAACATTCGATTGGAAGCTGTTTTGGACAACTTTTCTTTTCTTCCTGCCAAACACTTGGCAGACATCCGTGCAACTTCTAGAACACGATGGGAGATGTTTTCTGTGCTGGCACAGTTTTTCCTAGCCAGACATAGTGGAAAAGCGTTTTGCTAAGATGTAGACTACATAAGACGCGAAAGACGAAGGTAGGATGCTCTCCGGAGGTAAGAGCCGCTGCCGGGCGTCTTTCGGCAGAAGCTGCGCTAAGGAGAGCCCTGTGAGTGGCACAATCGTCTTTGCGCGAAGAAGCCGCTTCTTGGGCTCCGGCAGCCGGCGAGAGCGGCAGCTTCGGGAAGGTGAAGAAGCAAGCTGTACAACACTGGGATTGTGTGCGCACCTTGCCAACTGATAGAAAACAGTACCTTTGCACTCTCCTGACTTTTCCAATCACAGGAACATTCGATTGGAAGCTGTTTTGGACAACTTTTCTTTTCTTCCTGCCAAACACTTGGCAGACATCCGTGCAACTTCTAGAACACGATGGGAGATGTTTTCTGTGCTGGCACAGTTTTTCCTAGCCAGACATAGTGGAAAAGCGTTTTGCCGAGGTGTAGATGAGAAGAGGAGCTAAAGACGAAGGTAGGATGCTCTCCGGAGGTAAGAGCCGCTGCCGGGCGTCTTTCGGCAGAAGCCGCGCTAAGGAGAGCACTGTGAGCGGCACAATCGTCTTTGCGCGAAGAAGCCGCTTCTTGGGCTCCGGCAGCCGGCGAGAGCGGCAGCTTCGGGAAGGTGAAGAAGCAAGCTGTACAACACTGGGATTGTGTGCGCACCTTGCCAACTGATAGAAAACAGTACCTTTGCACTCTCCTGACTTTTCCAATCACAGGAACATTCGATTGGAAGCTGTTTTGGACAACTTTTCTTTTCTTCCTGCCAAACACTTGGCAGACATCCGTGCAACTTCTAGAACACGATGGGAGATGTTTTCTGTGCTGGCACAGTTTTTCCTAGCCAGACATAGTGGAAAAGCGTTTTGCCGAGGTGTAGATGAGAAGAGGAGCTAAAGACGAAGGTAGGATGCTCTCCGGAGGTAAGAGCCGCTGCCGGGCGTCTTTCGGCAGAAGCCGCGCTAAGGAGAGCACTGTGAGCGGCACAATCGTCTTTGCGCGAAGAAGCCGCTTCTTGGGCTCCGGCAGCCGGCGAGAGCGGCAGCTTCGGGAAGGTGAAGAAGCAAGCTGTACAACACTGGGATTGTGTGCGCACCTTGCCAACTGATAGAAAACAGTACCTTTGCACTCTCCTGACTTTTCCAATCACAGGAACATTCGATTGGAAGCTGTTTTGGACAACTTTTCTTTTCTTCCTGCCAAACACTTGGCAGACATCCGTGCAACTTCTAGAACACGATGGGAGATGTTTTCTGTGCTGGCACAGTTTTTCCTAGCCAGACATAGTGGAAAAGCGTTTTGCTAAGATGTAGACGACAAGAGAGGCTAAAGAGTGGATGTTAGCAAATGACACCCATCTTCAAAAAAGGCAATTAAGAGGACTCGCCATAGTACAAACCAGCCAGCCTCTTTTTTATCCCCAGGAAGTTGATGAAGCAGCTCTTCCTGGAAATCCTTGCCAGGCACATGACAGATGACCAAATAATGTAGTTAGCATGATTTTTCAGGGGAATTTCATGCTGAACATCACTTTAAACTCCTCTGATGAATCAACTTGACTGGTAGATGAAGGGAATATTATCTGCCTGGGCTTCAGGGAGGTTTTTGACATACCTCTACATGGCATCACACATACATATGGAAGCAATAGTGCAAAGGGGAGGGAATCAGTGTCTTTTCAGTGATGCTGAGGGAAAAGACAAGAGGCAGTGGGCACACACTGAAATACAGGAGATTGCCTTTGAACATCAGTAAATGTTTCTTTACTGTCAGGGTGACTGAACCACGGCACAGACTGCCCAGAAAGATTGTGGAGCCTGGATCTTTGAAGACATTAAAAGTACACCCAGATAGAATCCTGGGCAAGAGGCTCTAGGTATCCTCGTTTAGGCAGGGGGGTTGGGCCTGGTTAGCCCCACCAACCCCTTCCACTCTCTTTCATTCTGTGCTAGTGAATTCTCTTCAAGATGCATTTCAAAGCACTGGCATGACAAAGTTCTGTGCAGACAGAGATCCAAATGGACATGGCATCTAAGTTCCTTAAGCAGTGTTCAAGAAGAATGTAAAACTCTGGCACAAGTGTCTCTTCCCTAACTGAATCCCTTTCATGGGAAAATTCCCAGCTCTAGAAAGATCTTCTGATACGCATGCTTAAGACTGACACTGGCTGAGCAAATTTCTCCCTATGTATATCTAAGACCAGTTAGGATCTTCACCCAAAGTGCAGTCAACATAGTCACAGAATGCCTATTGTTAAGAAGTGACAGCTTCCATCAGAATGGCAGCTATTGGTCCACAAAATGGATTAATGGATGGGAATTATCTACGTGGGTTAAAAACAAAAATAAAGAGTTGGTCTTTATTTATCAATTTCATGGCAATATTGATAAGGGAAGAAAAAGATCTAAGTCCTTGACTTTCTGGACTCGAGGAAAGATTTTAAAAATTCCTTGTAAAAATGTATGATCACAATCAGACTATTGAAACCATTTTAGTTGGGAACAAAGTTCCAAAATTGTCTAGATAGTGGCAAAGAAGCCAAGAAAATAGGAAAGAAACAAAAAGAGAGCAAAAGAGTCAGCTTCAGTGTACAAGCTCGTTCTAGAAGTAGTCTGCTGGGAAAAGGAACCCCCAGCTAAATTTCCAATGTATTCCTGCGCTTGATTCAGTAACTGGTCAATGTAAAAACCAATCCTTTTGTACAACTTCTTCCAGCAACAAAAACTCCAACAGGTTGACACTACCATCATGCCTGTTCCAGACATATTTAAAAGAGAAATGATGATTTTCTTGAAAACCTACTTACATAAAAGTTGCAAGATGGTGGAGGGATTCCCACATCCTCCTTCCTCCATCTGGCTTGAAAGTATATTTGATAAAATATGCAACAAAGCACATGATTTATAAGGGAGAGTCAAATGGATGATTTGGGAATCGATCTCTTGTTGATAGTAAACTTCATATCCACTCGGTGTGACCTTTTTAAAACAAAATGTGGAGCTGAGGCATGAATCTGCCACAACAATTGTAAAGCAAACATACACACTCCCCTTCATATGCCCCCCCCTCCACACACACCTAGGCACACACAGAGATCAGCATAGCAGATCATGAACACCTTGGAAAAGACTGAAATGCTAAATGCCTCTCTTGATGGGCAAAAGAGCTGGTGCAGTAATTCAAATGCCTGGTACAAAAATTCTGTTTAATATTTAGCTCCTATTTAAAACACAGCTTTTCATTTCATTCTATTTACAGAATATTTTCATTTCATTTCTTTCTTTAAAATTACTTAGTTCTCACCTGTTGTATGTCTAGGAATATTTTCTTCCAAAAATAGAAAAAAATAGATGATATCTTTTCAGCAGAAAACATTGGTTGATACAATTTTAAACCATCATGATATGGAAGAATTCTTCTGTCCCTCTCGAAGGTGGAAGAAGCATTTGGATCACAGATCATCTACAATGAAATACTTGACATGTTTAAGATGCTTTCAATCAATTTTGATCGTCAATTGCTTATTTGTTGTAAACAGTAATTTTTCAGTGAAGGGAAAGCGTGTGTGGTATATCTACATGATATGTTCAAAGGCAGTTCCTACTAATGGCCAGGCTGAATTCCAGTAAATAATGTCCCGAATGATATTTTGCCGCCTTCTTTGGCACTTCATGAAATCTTACCCCGATGAAGTGCTGAAACACAGAGATTTTCTCTTAGAGAGTGTCTCATGTTGTAACCTATCCCATGGATTTTATGCTGTAATTCTTATCTCTTTTAAAATTTACTATCTTCTGTACAGTTTTCATGAAACTTTCTGTTACAGTAGTGAATAGCACAGATAAATGTCATTTTGTACAACTTTGAATTTACCCCAAGAGCTGAGAGAAAACTTGATCCTATACTTCAATCCGAGTTTCTTCTATAGTCCAACTTTGTTTCTCTACCATCAAGCTTCTCCTTTGTTGCTGCTCCAAGCCCCGTCCAAGGTGACCTTGAATACTTTCAGGGATGGGACACCCACAACTTCTCTGGGCAACCTGTTCCAGTGTTCCAGCACTCCCACAGTAAAAAAGGCCTTCCTTTCATCTAATATGTGTAGGAAATCATAAATCTAGGCATAGAAGCTTGGAGTGCAAATTTGAAATTCTTTGGATTTGAAGCACATTTTATATGAATACTGACTTACAGATGACTAAAAGATGTTGATGGGCATTTGAGCTGACAAGTTTTGAAAAAGTGCACGGAAATTAAAATTGAAACCACTAAAATTAAAAACTCCTTGCCATTTTCTTTTTCCTCTCCTATTCAAAATTGCATATGTCAGATATCAGTGCTTCATGCAAACCTCTCAGATGCTCTCAGAGAAAAAGCTTTTCTTTCAGACTAAGTTGCGGTTGACGTAGAACACTAGCAGGAGTGAAAGATTTTCTGGGCATTGGGGCAGCCCGTTCTCCTTGGATTTGTGTGCAGAATGCATTTTATCCAAACTGGAAAATAGATCCCAGCTCTGTTCTATTCATCATTCTTACTTCATCAGGCCAGAAGATTCTGTGAAAAGTAGCCTGTGGACCTTGAAGACAGCGCATGTGAACCAGATGAGAGGTGATAGAGAAGTTGAGGGAGAGAAGAAAGAGCATATGGCTGAAACCAGAAAGTATTTCTCCACGTGATCATGGAAGATTGCAGGAGCCACTTGGTACTATCAAACCAGCCCGACTTGGCACTGGTGCCACTATGGGTCTGGGAGCCATGTTGCATATCGTGCATTTTAAGGAGCCAGCTGGCCACACCCAGCCATATGCCCCCAAACACAAACCAAGCCCTTTTCTCTGGCAAACAAAACTCAGCTGCCCTGCTTCTGGATGGCAGATTGCAGGAGCCACTTGGTACTATCAAACCAGCCCAACTTGGCACTGGTGCCACCTTGGCTCTGGGAACCATCCTGCCTATTGTAGCTTTTCAGGAGCCAGCCGGTCACTCCCAGCCATAGGCCCCCAAACAGAAACCTCGGCCCGTTTCCCTGGCAAACAAAAGTAAGCTGCCCCGCTTCTGGATGACAGATTGCAGGAGCTACTTAGTACTATCAAATCAGCCCGACTTGGCACAGATGCCACCTTGGATCTGGGAACCATCCTGTGTATCGTGGATTTTCAGGGGCCAGCCGGCCACTCTCAGCCATATGCCCCCAAACACAAACCACGGACCTTTTCTCTGGCAAACAAAAATCAGCTGCCCCACTTCTGGATGGCAGATTGCAGGAGCCACTTGGGACTATTACAGCAGCACAACATGGCACTGCTGCCACCTTGGATCTGGGAACAATCCTGCGTATCGTACATATTCAGGAACCAGCCGAACACTCCCAGCCACAGGCCCCCAAACACAAACAACGGCCTATTTCCCTGGCAAACAAAACTCAGCTGCCCCGCTTCTGGATGGCAGTTTGCAGGAGCCACTTGGGACTATCAAACCAGCCCGACTTGGTAATGTTACCACCTTGGATCTGGGAACCATCCGGCGTATCGTGGATTTTCAGGGGCCAGCCGGTCATTCCCAGCCATATGCTCCCAAACACAAACCTCGGCCCTTTTCTCTGGCAAACAAAACTCAACTGCCCCTCTTCTGGATGGCAAATTGCAGGACGCACTTGGTACTACAAAAAGAGCCCGACTTGGCAGTGGTGCCACCTTGGCTCTGGGAACCATCCTGCGTATCGAGAATTTTAAGGAGCCAGCCGGCAATTCCCAGCCGTATGCCCCAAAAAGAAACCACGGACCTTTTCTCTGGCAAAAAAAACTCAGCTGTCCCGCTTCTGGATGGCAGATTGCAGGAGTCACTTTGAACCATACAACCAGCCTTACTTGGCACTGGTGCCACCTTGGATCTGGGAACCATCCTGCCTATCGTTGATTTTCAGGGGCCAGCCTACCACTCTCGGCCATAGGCCCCCAAACACAAACCACAGCCCTTTTCTCTAGCAAACAAAATTTAGCTGCCCCGCTTCTGGATGGCAAATTGCAGGAGCCACTGGGTACTACAAAAACAGCCCGACTTGGCACTGGTGCCACCTTGCGTCTGGTTACCATGCGGCGTATCGTGCATTTTAAGGAGCCAGGTGGCCACTCCCAGCCATATGCCCCCAAACACAACCCATGGCCCTTTTCTCTGGCAAACAAAACTCAGCTGCCCCGCTTCTGGATGGCAGATTGCAGGAGGCACTTGGTACTATCAAACCAGCCCGACTTGGCACTGGTGCCACCTTTGGTCTGGGAACCATCCTGCGTATTGTGGATTGTCAGGAGACAGCCGACCACTCTCGGCCACAGACCCCAATCAAAAACAAAGGTCCGTTTCCCTGGCAAAAAAAACTCAGCTGCCCCGCTTCTGGATGGGAGATTGCAGGAGGCACTTGACACTGTCAAACGAGCCCCACTTTGTACTGGTGCTACCTTGGGTCTGGGAACCATGCTGCGTATCGTGGATTTTCAGGAGCCAGCCGGCCACTGCCAGCCACAGGCCCCCAAACAAAAACCACAGCCTTTTTCTCTGGCAAACAAAACTCAGCTGCCCCGCTTCTGGATGGCAGATTGCAGGAGCCACTTGGTACTATCAAACCAGCCCGACTTGGCACTGGTGCCACCTTGGGTCTGGGAACCATCCTGCCTATCGTGGATTTTAAGGAGCCAGCCGGCTACTCCCAGCCACAGGCCCCCAACAAAAACCACGGCCCTTTTTTCTCGCAAACAAAACTTAGCTGCCTCACTTCTGGATGGCAGATTGCAGGAGCCACTTGGTGTAATCAAACCAGCCCGACTTGGCACTGGTGCCACCTTGGGTCTGGGAACCATCCTGCGTATCGTGGATTCTAAGGAGCCAGCCGGCCACTCCCAGCCACAGGCCCCCAAACAAAATCAACGGCGCTGTTCCCTGGAAAACAAAACACGCCTGCCAACTTTTTGATGGAGTTTGCAGGAACCACTTGGTATTATCAAACCAGCCCAACTTGGCACTGGTGCCACCTTGGCTCTGGATACCATGCTGCGTATCGTGGATTCTAAGGAGCCAGCCGGCCACTCCCAGCCACAGGCCCCCAAACACAAACAACGGCGCTTTTCCCTGGAAAACAAAACTCGTCTGCCAACTTTTTCATGGCAGATTGCAGGAGCCACTTGGTACTATCAAACCAGCCCGACTTGGCACTGGTGCCACCATGGGTCTGGTCAACATCCTGCCTATTGTAACTTTTCAGGAGCCAGCCGGTCACTCCCAGCCATAGGCCCTGAGACACAAACCTCGGCCCGTTTCCCTGGCAAACAAAAGTAAGCTGCCCCGCTTCTGGATGGCAGATTGCAGGAGCCACTTGGTACTATCAAACCAGCCCGACTTGGCACTGGTGCCACCTCTGGTCTGGGAACCATCCTGCGTATCGTGGATTCTAAGGAGCCATCCGGCCACTCCCACCCACAGGCCCCCAAACACAAACAACGGCGCTTTTCCCTGGAAAACAAAAGTAAGCTGCCCCGCTTCTGGATGGCAGATTGCAGGAGCCACTTGGTACTATCAAACCAGCCCGACTAGGCACTGGTGCCACCTCTGGTCTGGGAACCATTCCGCGTATCGTGGATTCTAAGGAGCCAGTCGGCAACTCCCAGCCACAGGCCCCCAAACACAAACAACGGCCCGTTTCCCTGGCAAACAAAAGTAAGCTGCCCCGCTTCTGGATGGCAGATTGCAGAAGCCACTTGGTACTATCAAACTAGCCCAACTTGGCACTGGTGCCACCTCTGGTCTGGGAACCATCCTGCGTATCATGGGTTCTAAGGAGCCAGTCGGCAACTCCCAGCCACAGGCCCCCAAACACAAACCTCGGCCCGTTTCCCTGGCAAACAAAATTAAGCTGCCCCGCTTCTGGATGGCAGATTGCAGGACGCACTTGGTACTATCAGACCAGCCTGACTTGGCACTGGTGCCACATCTGGTCTGGGAACCATCCTGCGTATCGTGGATTCTAAGGAGCCAACCGGCCACTCCCAGCCACAGGCCCCCAAACACAAACAACTGCGCTTTTCCCTAAATAACAAACTCGCCTGCCAACTTTTTGATGGCAGATTGCAGGAGCCACTTGGTACTATCAAACCAGCCCAACTTGGCACTGGTGCCACCATGGGTCTGGTCACCATCCTGCCTATCGTAGCTTTTCAGGAGCCAGCCGGTCACTCCCAGCCATAGGCCCCCAGACACAAACCTCGGCCCGTTTCCCTGGCAAACAAAAGTAAGCTGTCCCGCTTCTGGATGGCAGATTGCAGGACGCACTTGGTAGTATCAAACCAGCCCGACTTGGCACTGGTGCCACCTCTGGTCTGGGAACCATCCTGCGTATCGTGGATTCTAATTAGCCAGCCGGCCACTCCCAGCCACAGGCCCCCAAACACAAACAACGGCGCTTTTCCCTGGAAAACAAAACTCGCCTGCCAACTTTTTGATGGCAGATTGCAGGAGCCACTTGGTACTATCAAATAAGCCCAACTTGGCACTGGTGCCACCATGGGTCTGGTCACCATCCTGCCTATCGTAGCTTTTCAGAAGCCAGCAGGTCACCCCCAGCCATAGGCCCCGAGAAAAAAACCTCGGCCCGTTTCCCTGGCAAAAAAAAGTAAGCTACCCCGCTTCTGGATGGCAGTTTGCAGGACGCACTTGGTAGTATCAAACCAGCCCAACTTGGCACTGGTGCCACCTTGGGTCTGGGAACCATCCTGCGTATCGTGGATTCTGAGGAGCCCGCCGGCCACTCCCTGCCACAGGCACCCAAACACAAACAACGGCGCTTTTCCCTGGAAAACAAAACTCGCCTGCCAACTTTTTGATGGCAGATTGCAGGAGCCACTTGGTACTATCAAACCAGCCCAACTTGGCACTGGTGCCACCATGGATATGGTAACCATCCTGCCTATCGTAGCTTTTCAGGACCTAGCAGGTCACTCCCAGCCATAGGCCCCCAGACAAAAACCTCGGCCCGTTTCCCTGGCAAACAAAAGTAAGCTGCCCCGCTTCTGGATGGCAGATTGCAGGAACCACTTGGTACTATAAAACCAGCCCGACTTGGCACTGGTGCCACGTCAGGTCTGGGAACCATCCTGCATATCGTGGATTCTAAGGAGCCAGCCGGCCACTCCCACCCACAGGCACCCAAACACAAACAACGGCGCTTTTCCCTGGAAAACAAAACTCGCCTGCCAACTTTTTGAGGGCAGATTGCAGGAGCCACTTGGTACTATCAAACCAGCCCAACTTGGCACTGGTGCCACCATGGGTCTGCTCCCCATCCTGCCTATCGTAGCTTTTCAGGAGCCAGCCGGTCACTCCCAGCCATAGGCCCGCAGACACAAACCTCGGCCCGTTTCCCTGGCAAACAAAAGTAAGCTGCCCCGCTTCTGGATGGCAGATTGCAGGACGCACTTGGTACTATCAAACCAGCCCGACTTGTCACTGGTGCCACCTCTGGTCTGGGAACCATGCCGCGTATCGTGGATTCTAAGGAGCCAGCCGGCCACTCCCAGCCACAGGCCCCCAAACACAAACAACGGCGCTTTTCCCTGGAAAACAAAACTCGCCTGCCAACTTTTTGATGGCGGATTGCAGGAGCCACTTGGTACTATCAAAGCAGCCCAACTTGTCACTGGTGCCACAATGGATGTGGTCACCATCCTGCCTATCGTAGCTTTTCAGGACCTCGCCGGTCACTCCCAGCCATAGGCGCCCAGACACAAAGCTCGGCCCGTTTCCCTGGCAAACAAAATTAAGCTGCCCCGCTTCTGGATGGCAGATTGCAGGAACCACTTGGTACTATAAAACCAGCCCGACTTGGCGCTGGTGCCACCTCTGGTCTGGGAACCATCCTGCGTATCGTGGATTCTAAGGAGCCAGCCGGTCACTCCAGCCACAGGCCCCCAGACACAAACAACGGCGCTTTTCCCTGGAAAACAAAACTCGCCTGCCAACTTTTTGATGGCAGATTGCAGGAGCCTCTTGGTACTATCAAACCAGCCCAACTTGGCACTGGTGCCACCATGGGTCTGGTCACCATCCTGCCTATCGTAGCTTTCCAGGAGCCAGCCGGTCACTCCCAGCCATAGGCCCCCAGTCACAAACCTCGGCCCGTTTCCCTGGCAAACAAAAGTAAGCTACCCCGCTTCTGGTTGGCAGATTGCAGGAGCCACTTGCTACTATCAAACCAGCCCAACTTGGAACTGGTGCCACCTTGGGTCTGGGAACCATGCTGCGTATCGCAGATTCTAAGGCGCCAGTCGGCCACTCCCAGCCACAAGCCCCCAAACACAAACAACGGCGCTTTTCTCTGGCAAACAAAACTCAACTGCCCCTCTTCTGGATGGCAAATTGCAGGACGCACTTGGTACTATAAAAACAGCCCGACTTGGCACTGGTGCCACCTTGGGTCTGGGAACCATCGTGCGTATCGATCTTTTTAATGAGACAGCCGGCCACTCCCAGCCATATGCCCCCGAACACAACCCACGGCCCTTTCCTCTGGCAAACAAAACTCAGCTGCACCGCTTCTGGATGGCAGATTGCAGGAGCCACTTGGTACTATCAAACCAGCACGACTTGGCACTGGTGCCACCTTGGGTCTGGGAACCATCCTGCGTATTGTGGATTGTCAGGAGCCAGCTGAACACTCTCGGCCACAGACCCCAATCAAAAACAACGGCCCGTTTCACAGGCAAACAAAACTCAGCTGCCCCGCTTCTGGATGGGAGATTGCAGGAGGCACTTGACACTGTGAAACCAGCCCCACTTGGCACTGGTGCCACCTTGGGTCTGGGAACCATGCTGCGTATCATGGATTTTCAGGAGCCAGCCGGCCACTCCCAGCCATAGGCCCCCAAACAAAAACCACAGCCTTTTTCTCTGGCAAACAAAATTCAGCTGCCCCACTTCTGGATGGCAGATTGCAGGAGCCACTTGGGACTATCACACCAGCACAACATGGCACTGGTGCCACCTTGGATCTGGGAACCATCCGGCGTATAGTGGATTTTCAGGGGTCAGCCGGTCACTCTCAGCCATAGGCCCCAAACACAAACCACGGCCCTTTTCTCTGGAAAACAAAACTCAACTGCCCCTCTTCTGGATGGCAGATTGCAGGAGCCACTGGGTACTATGAAACCAGCCCTACTTGGCACTGGTGCCACCTTGGGTCTGGGAACCATGCTGCGTATCATGGATTTTCAGGAGCCAGCCGTCCACTGCCAGCCACAGGCCCCGAAACACAAACAACAGCCTTTTTCTCTGGCAAACAAAATTCAGCTGCCCCGCTTCTGGATGGCAGATTGCAGGAACCACTTGGTACTAACAAACCAGCCCGACTTGGCACTGGTGCCACCTTGGGTCTGGGAACCATCCTGCGTATCGTGGATTCTAAGGAGCCAGCTGGCCACTCCCAGCCACAGGCCCAAAAACACACACAACGGCGCTTTTCCCTGGAAAACAAAACTCGCCTGCCAACTTTTTGATGGCAGATTGCAGGAGCCACTTGGTACTATCAAACCAGCCCAACTTGGCACTGGTGCCACCATGGGTCTGGTCACCATCCTGCCTATCGTAGCTTTTCAGGAGCCAGCCGGTCACTCCCAGCCATAGGCCCCCAGACACAAACCTCGGCCTGTTTCCCTGGCACACAAAAGTAAGCTACCGCATTTCTGGATGGCAGATTGCAGGAGCCACTTTGCACCATCAAACCAGCCCGACTTGGCACTGGTGCCACCTCTGGTCTGGGAACCATGCTGCGTATCGTGTGTTCTAGGCAGCCAGCCGGCCACTCCCAGCCACAGTCCCCCAAACAAAAACAACGGCGCTTTTCCCTGGAAAACAAAACTGGCCTGCCAACTTTTTGATGGCAGATTGCAGGAGCCACTTGGTACTATCAAACCAGCCCAACTTGGCACTGGTGCCACCATGGGTCTGGACACCATCCTGCCTATCGTAGCTTTTCAGGAGCCAGCCGGTCACTCCCAGCCATAGGTCCCCAGACAAATACCTCGGCCCGTTTCCCTGGCAAACAAAAGTAAGCTGCCCCGCTTCTGGATGGCAGATTGCAGGAGCCACTTGGTACTATCAAACCAGCCCAACTTGACACTGGTGCCACCTTGGCTCTGGGAACCATGCTGCGTAACCCGGATTCTAAGACGACAGGCAGCCACTGCCAGCCACCGGCCGCCAAACAAAATCAATGGCGCTTTTCCCTGGAAAACAAAACTCGCCTGACAACTTTTAGATGGCAGATTGCAGGAGCCAGTTGGTACCATCAAACCAGCCCAACTTGGCACTGGTGCCACCTTGGGTCTGGGAACCATCCTGCCTATCGTAGCTTTTCAGGAGCCAGCCGGTCACTCCTAGCCCTAGGCCCCCAGTCATAAACCTCGGCCCGTTTCCCTGGTACACAAATGTAAGCTACCCCGCTCCAGGATGGCAGATTGCAGGAGCCACTTTTCACCATCAAACCAGCCCGACGTGGCACTGGTGCCACCTTGGGTCTGGGAACCATCCTGCGTATCGTGTGTTCTAAGGAGCCAGCCGGCCACTCCCACCCACAGACCCCCAAACACAAACAACGGCGCTTTTCCCTGGAAAACAAAACTCTCCTGCCAACTTTTTGATGGCAGATTGCAGGAGCCACTTGGTACTATCAAACCAGCCCAACTTGGCACTGGTGCCACCATGGGTCTGGTCACCATCCTGCCTATCGTAGCTTTTCAGGAGCCAGCCGGTCACTCCCAGCCATAGGCCCCCAGACACAAACCTCGGCCCGTTTCCCTGGCAAACAAAAGTAAGCTGTCCCGCTTTTGGATGGCTGATTGCAGGATGCACTTGGTACTATCAAACCAGCCCGACTTGGCCCTGGTGCCACCTTGGCTCTGGGAACCATGCTGCGTAACGTAGATTCTACGAGGACAGGCGGCCACTCCCTGCCACAGGCCTCTAAACAAAAGCAACGGCGCTTTTCCCTGGAAAACAAAACTCGCCTGCCAACTTTTTGATGGCAGATTGCAGGAGCCACTTGGTACTATCAAACCAGCCCAACTTGGCACTGGTGCCACCATGGGTCTGGTCACCATCCTGCCTATCGTAGCTTTTCAGGAGCCAGCCGGTCACTCCCAGCCATAGGCCCCCAGACAAATACCTCGGCCCGTTTCCCTGGCAAACAAAAGTAAGCTGCCCCGCTTCTGGATGGCAGATTGCAGGAGCCACATGGTACTATCAAACCAGGCCAACATGGCACTGGTGCCACCTTGGCTCTGGGAACCATCCTGCCTATCTTGGATTTTCAGGGGCCAGCCGGCCACTCTCAGCCATATGCCCCCAAACACATACCACGGCCCTTTTCTCTGGCAAACAAAACTCAACTGCCCCTCTTCTGGATGGCAAATTGCAGGACGCACTTGGTACTACGAAAACAGCCCGACTTGGCACTGATGCCACCTTGGGTCAGGGAACAATCCTGCGTATCGATCATTTTAAGGAGCCAGCCGGCCACGTCCAGCCATATACCCCCAAAAAACAACCACGGAACTTTTCTCCAGCAGACAAAAATCCGCTGCCCCGCGTCTGAATGGCAGATTTCAGGAGCTATTTAGTATTATAAACCAGCCCGACTTAGCACTGGTGCTACCATGAGTCTGGTAACCATCCTGCCTATCGTAGCTTTTCAGTAGCCAGCCGGTCACTCCCAGCCATAGGCCCCCAGACAAATACCTCGGCCCGTTTCCCTGGGAAACAAAAGTAAGCTGCCCCGCTTCTGGATGGCAGATTGCAGGAGCCACTTGGTACTATCAAACCAGCCCAATTTTGCACTGGTGCCACCTTGGCTCTGGGAACCATCCTACGTATCCTGGGTTCAAAGGAGGCAGCCGGCCACTCCCAGCCACAGGCCTCTAAACAAAAACAACGGCGCTTTTCCCTGGAAAACAAAACTCGCCTGCCAACATTTTGATGGCAGATTGCAGGAGCCACTTGGTACTATCAAACCAGCCCAACTTGGCACTGGTGCCACCATGGGTCTGGTCACCATCCTGCCTATCGTAGCTTTTCAGGAGCCAGCCGGTCACTCCCAGCCATAGGCCCCCTGACAAATACCTCGGCCCGTTTCCCTGGCAAACAAAAGTAAGCAGCCCCGCTTCTGGATGGCAGATTGCAGGAGCCACATGGTACTATCAAACCAGGCCAACATGGCACTGGTGCCACCTTGGTTCTGGGAACCATCCTGCCTATCGTGGATTTTCAGGCGCCAGCCGGCCACTCTCAACCATATGCCCCCAAACACATACCACGGCCCTTTTCTCTGGCAAACAGAACTCAACCGCCCCTCTTCTGGATGGCAAATTGCAGGACGCACTTGGTACTACGAAAACAGCCCGATTTGGCACTGATGCCACCTTGGGTCAGGGAACAATCCTGCGTATCGAGCTTTTTAAGGAGCCAGCCGGCCACGTCCAGCCATATACCCCCAAAAAAAAACCACGGAACTTTTCTCCAGTAAACAAAAATCCGCTACCCCGCGTCTGGATGGCAGATTGCAGGAGCTATTTAGTATCATCAAACCAGCCCGACTTGGCACTGGTGCCACCATGAGTCTGGTAACCATCCTGCCTATCGTAGCTTTTCAGTAGCCAGCCAGTCACTCCCAGCCATAGGCCCCCAGACAAAATCCTCGGACCGTTTCCCTGGCAAACAAAAGTAAGCTACCCCGCTTCTGGATGGCAGATTGCAGGAGCCACTTTGCACCATCAAACCAGCCCGACTTGGCACTGGTGCCACCTCTGGTCTGGGAACCATCCTGCGTATCGTGGATTCTAAGGAGACAGCCGGCCACTCCCAGCCACAGGCCCCCAAACACAAACAACGGCGCTTTTCCCTGGAAAACAAAACTCGCCTGCCAACTTTTTGATGGCAGATTGCAGGAGCCACTTGGTACTATCAAACCAGCCCAACTTGGCACTGGTGCCACCATGGGTCTGGTCACCATCCTGCCTATCGTAGCTTTTCAGGCGCCAGCCGGTGCTCCCAGCCATAGGCCCCCAGACAAAAACCTCGGCCCGTTTCCCTGGCAAACAAAAGTAAGTTATCCCGCTTCTGGATGGCAGATTGCAGGAGCCACTTTTCAACATCAAACCAGCCCGACTTGGCACTGGTGCCACCTCTGGTCTGGGAACCATCCTGCGTATCGTGGATTCTAAGGAGCCAGCCGGCCACTCCCAGCCACAGGCCCCCAAACACAAACAACGGCGCTTTTCCCTGGATAACAAACTCGCCTGCCAACTTTTTGATGGCAGATTGCAGGAGCCACTTGGTACTATCAAACCAGCCCAACTTGGCACTGGTGCCACCATGGGTCTGGTCACCATCCTGCCTATCGTAGCTTTTCAGGAGCCAGCCGGTCACTCCCAGCCATAGGCCCTGAGACACAAACCTCGGCCCGTTTCCCTGGCAAACAAAAGTAAGCTGCCCCGCTTCTGGATGGCAGATTGCAGGACGCACTTGGTACTATCAAACCAGCCCAACTTGGCACTGGTGCCACCTCTGGTCTGGGAACCATGCCGCGTATCGTGGATTCTAAGGAGCCAGCCGGCCACTCCCAGCCACAGGCCCCCAAACACAAACAACGGCGCTTTTCCCTGGAAAACAAAACTCGCCTGCCAACTTTTTGATGGCAGATTGCAGGAGCCACTTGGTACTATCAAATCAGCCCAACTTGGCACTGGTGCCACCATGGGTCTGGTCACCATCCTGCCTATCGTAGCTTTTCAGGACCTAGCCGGTCACTCCAAGCCATAGGCGCCCAGACACAAAGCTCGGCCCGTTTCCCTGGCAAACAAAAGTAAGCTACCCCGCTTCTGGATGGCAGATTGCAGGAGCCACTTTGCACCATCAAACTAGCCCGACTTGGCACTGGTGCCACCTCAGGTCTGGGAACCATCCTGCGTATCGTTCATTGTAAGGAGCCAGCCGGCCACTCCAGCCACAGGCCCCCAGACACAATCAACGGCGCTTTTCCCTGGAAAACAAAACTCGCCTGCCAACTTTTTGATGGCAGATTGCAGGAGCCACTTGGTACTATCAAATCAGCCCAACTTGGCACTGGTGCCACCATGGGTCTGGTCACCATCCTGCCTATCGTAGTTTTCAGGAGCCAGCCGGTCACTCGCAGCCATAGGCCCCCAGACACAATACTCGGCCCGTTTCCCTGGCAAACAAAAGTAAGCTACCGCGCTTCTGGATGGCAGATTGCAGGAACCACTTGGTACTATCAAACCAGCCCAACTTGGCACTGGTGCCACCTTGGGTCTGGGAACCATCCTGCGTATCGTGGATTCTAAGCAGGTAGCCGGCCACTCCCTGCCACAGGCACCCAAACACAAACAACGGCGCTTTTCCCTGGAAAACAAAACTCGCCTTCCCAATTTTGATGGCGGATTGCAGGAGCCACTTGGTACTATCAAACCAGCCCAACTTGGCACTGGTGCCACCATGGGTCTGGTCACCATCCTGCCTATCGTAGCTTTTCAGGACCTAGCAGGTCACTCCCAGCCATAGGCCCCCAGACACAAAGCTCGGCCCGTTTCCCTGGCAAACAAAAGTAAGCTGCCCCGCTTCTGGATGGCAGATTGCAGGAGCCACTTGGTACTATCAAACCAGCCCGACTTGGCACTGGTGCCACCTCTGGTCTGGGAACCATGCTGCGTATCGTGGATTCTAAGGAGCCAGCCGGCCACTCCCAGCCACAGGCCCCCAAACACAAACAACGGCGCTTTTCCCTGGAAAACAAAACTCGCCTGCCAACATTTTGATGGCAGATTGCAGGAGCCACTTGCTACTATCAAATCAGCCCAACTTGGCACTGGTGCCACCATGGGTCTGGTCACCATCCTGCCTATCGTAGCTGTTCAGGCGCCAGCCGGTCACTCCCAGCCATAGTCCCCCAGAGAAAAACCTCGGCCCGTTTCCCTGGGAAACAAAAGTAAGCTGCCCCGCTTCTGGATGGCAGATTGCAGGAGCCACTTTGCACCATCAAACCAGCCCAACTTGGCACTGGTGCCACCTCTGGTCTGGGAACCATGCTGCGTATCGTGGATTCTAAGGAGCCAGCGGGCCACTCCCAGCCACAGGCCCCCAAACACAAACAACGGCGCTTTTCCCTGGAAAACAAAACTCGCCTGCCAACTTTTTGATGGCAGATTGCAGGAGCCACTTGGTACTATCAAATCAGCCCAACTTGGCACTGGTGCCACCATGGGTCTGGTCACCATCCTGCCTATCGTAGATTTTCAGGACCTAGCCGGTCACTCCAAGCCATAGGCGCCCAGACACAAAGCTCGGCCCGTTTCCCTGGCAAACAAATGTAAGCTGTCCCGCTTCTGGATGGCAGATTGCAGGATCCACTAGGTATTATCAAACCAGCCCGACTTGGCACTGGTGCCACGTCAGGTCTGGGAACCATCCTGCGTATCGTGGATTCTAAGGAGCCAGCCGGCCACTCCCAGCCACAGGCCCCCAAACACAAACAACGGCGCTTTTCCCTGGAAAACAAAACTCGCCTGCCAACATTTTGATGGCAGATTGCAGGAGCCACTTGGTACTATCAAACCAGCCCAACTTGGCACTGCTGCCACCATGGGTCTGCTCACCATCCTGCCTATCTTAGCTTTTCAGGTCCTAGCTGGTCACTCCCAGCCATAGGCCCCCAGACACAAAGCTCGACCCGTTTCCCTGGCAAACAAAATTAAGCTGCCCCGCTTCTGGATGGCAGATTTCAGGAGCCACTTGGTACTATCAAACCAGCCCAACTTGGCACTGGTGCCACCTTGGGTCTGGGAACCATCCTGCGTATCGTGGATTCTAAGGAGCCAGCCGGTCACTCCCAGCCACAGGCCCCCAAACACAAACAACGGCGCTTTTCCCTGGAATACAAAACCCGCCTGCCAACATTTTGATGGCAGATTGCAGGAGCCACTTGGTACTATCAAATCAGCCCAACTCGGCACTGGTGCCACCATGGGTCTGGTCACCATCCTGCCTATCATAGCTTTTCAGGAGCCAGCCGGTCCCTCTCTGCCATAGGGCCCCAGAGAAATCCTCGGCCAGTTTCCCTGGCAGAAAAAATAACCTACCCCGCTTCTGGATGGCAGATTGCAGGAGCCACTTTACACCATCAAACTAGCCCGACTTGGCACTGGTGCCACCTCAGGTCTGGGAACCATCCTGCGTATCGTGGATTCTAAGGAGCCAGCCGGCCACTCCAGCCACAGGCCCCCAGACACAATCAACGGCGCTTTTCCCTGGAAAACAAAACTCGCCTGCCGACTTTTTGATGGCAGATTGCAGGAGCCACTTGGTACTATCAAATCAGCCCAACTTGGCACTGGTGCCACCATGGGTCTGGTCACCATCCTGCCTATCGTAGCTTTTCAGGAGCCAGCCGGTCACTCCCAGCCATAGGCCCCCAGACACAAAGCTCGGCCCGTTTCCCTGGCAAACAAAAGCAAGCTGCCCCGCTTCTGGATGGCATATTGCAGGAGCCACTTTGCACCATCAAACTAGCCCGACTCGGCACTGGTGCCACCTCAGGTCTGGGAACCATGCTGCGTATCGTGGATTCTAATTAGCCATCCGGCCACTCCCAGCCACAGGCCCCCAAACAAAAACAACGGCGCTTTTCCCTGGAAAACAAAACTCGCCTGCCAAATTTTGATGGCAGATTGCAGGAGCCACTTGGTACTATCAAACCAGCCCAACTTGACACTGGTGCCACCATGGGTCTGGTCACCATCCTGCCTATCGTAGCATTTCAGGAGCCAGCCGGTCACTCCCAGCCATAGGCCCCCAGACAAAAACCTCGGCCCGTTTCCCTGGCAAACAAAAGTAAGCTGCCCCGCTTCTGGATGGCAGATTGCAGGACGCACTTGGTACTATAAAACCAGCCCAACTTGGCACTGGTGCCCCCTCTGGTCTGGGAACCATGCTGCGTATCGTGGATTCTAAGGAGCCAGCCGGCCACTCCCAGCCACAGGCCCCCAAACACAAACAACGGCGCTTTTCCCTGGAAAACAAAACTCGCCTGCCAACATTTTGATGGCAGATTGCAGGAGCCACTTGGTACTATCAAACCAGCCCAACTTGACACTGGTGCCACCATGGGTCTGGTCACCATCCTGCCTATCGTAGCTTTTCAGGAGCCAGCCGGTCACTCCCAGCCATAGGCCCCCAGACACAAAGCTCGGCCCGTTTCCCTGAGAAACAAAAGTAAGCTGTCCCGCTTCTGGATGGCAGATTCCAGGAGCCACTTGGTACTATCAAATCAGCCCAATTTGGCACTGGTGCCACCTCTGGTCTGGGAACCATTCTGCATATCGTGGATTCTAATTAGCCATCCGTCCACTCCCAGCCACAGGCCCCCAAACGCAAACAACGGCGCTTTACCCTGGAAAACAAAACTCGTCTGCCAACTTTTTGATGGCAGATTGCCGGAGCCACTTGGTACTATCAAACCAGCCCACCTTGGCACTGTTGCCACCTTGGGTCTGGGAACCATGCTGCGTATAGTGGATTATAAGGAGCCAGCCGGCCACTCCCTGCCACAGGCCCCCAAACAGAAACAGCGGCGCTTTTCCCTGGAAAACATAATTCGCCGGCCAACTATTTGATGGCAGATTGCAGGAGCCACTTGGTACTATCAAATCAGCCCAACTTGGCACTGGTTGCACCTCAGGTCTGGGAACCATCCTGCCTATCGTAGCTTTTCAGGAGCCAGCCGGTCACTCCCAGCCATAGGCGCCCAGACACAAAGCTCGGCCCGTTTCCCTGGCAAACCAAAGTAAGCTGCCCCGCTTCTTGATGGCAGATTGCAGGAGCCACTTTTCACCATCAAAGTAGCCCGACTTGGAACTGGTGCCACCTCTGGTCTGGGAACCATGCTGCGTATCGTGGATTCTAAGCAGCCAGCCGGCCACTCCCAGCCACAGGCCCCCAAACACAAACAACGGCGCTTTTCCCTGGAAAACAAAACTCGCCTGCCAACTATTTGATGGCAGATTGCAGGAGCCACTTGCTACTATCAAATCAGCCCAACTTGGCACTGGTGCCACCATGGGTCTGGTCACCATCCTGCCTATCGTAGCTTTTCAGGAGCCAGCCGGTCACTCCCAGCCATAGGCCCCCAGACAAAAACCTCGGCCCGTTTCCCTGGCAAACAAAAGAAAGCTGCCCCGCTTCTGCATGGCAGATTGCAGGAACCAGTTGGTATTATAAAACCAGCCCGACTTTGCACTGGTGCCACCTCTGGTCTGGGAACCATGCTGCGTATCTGGGATTCTAAGGAGCCAGCCGGCCACTCCCACCCAAAGGCCCCCAAACACATACCACGGCCCTTTGCTCTGGCAAACAAAACTCAACTGCCCCTCTTCTGGATGGCAAATTGCAGGACGCACTTGGTACTACGAAAACAGCCCGACTTGGCACTGATGCCACCTTGGGTCAGGGAACAATCCTGCGTATCGATCTTTTTAAGGAGCCAGCCGGCCACGTCCAGCCATATACCCCCAAAAAAAAACCACGGAACTTTTCTCCAGCAAACAAAAATGCGCTGCCCCGCGTCTGAATGGCAGATTTCAGGAGCTATTTAGTATTATCAAACCAGCCCGACTTGGCACTGGTGCCACCATGAGTCTGGTAACCATCCTGCCTATCGTAGCTTTTCAGTAGCCAGCCGGTCACTCCCAGCCATAGGCCCCCAGACAAATACCTCAGCCCGTTTCCCTGGGAAACAAAAGTAAGCTGTCCCGCTTCTGGATGGCAGATTGCAGGAGCCGCTTGGTATTATCAAACCAGCCCAACTTGGCACTGGTGCCACTTTGGCTCTGGGAACCATCCTGCGTATCCTGGGTTCAAAGGAGGCAGCCGGCCACTCCTAGCCACAGGCCTCTAAACAAGAACAACGGCGCTTTTCCCTGGAAAACAAAACTCGCCTGACAACTTTTTGATGGCAGATTGCAGGAGCCACTTGGTACTATCAAACCAGCCCAACTTGGCACTGGTGCCACCATGGGTCTGGTCACCATCCTGCATATTGTAGCTTTTCAGGAGACAGCCGCTCACTCCCAGCCATAGGCCCCCAGACAAATATCTCGGCCCGTTTCCCTGGCAAACAAAAGTAAGCAGCCCCGCTTCTGGATGGCAGATTGCAGGAGCCACATGGTACTATCAAACCAGGCCAACATGGCACTGGTGCCACCTTGGTTCTGGGAACCATCCTGCCTATCGTGGATTTTCAGGGGCCAGCCGGCCACTCTCAACCATATGCCCCCAAACAAATACCACGGCCCTTTTCTCTGGCAAACAAAACTCAACTGCCCCTCTTCTGGATGGCAAATTGCAGGACGCACTTGGTACTACGAAAACAGCCCGACTTGGTACTGATGCCACCTTGGGTCAGGGAACAATCCTGCGTATCGAGCTTTTTAAGGAGCCAGCCGGCCATGTCCAGCCATATACCCCCAAAAAAAAACCACGGAACTTTACTCCAGCAAACAAAAATGCGCTGCCCCGCGTCTGGATGGCAGATTGCAGGAGCTATTTAGTATTATCAAACCAGCCCGACTTGGCACTGGTGCCACCATGAGTCTGGTAACCATCCTGCCTATCGTAGATTTTCAGTAGCCAGCCAGTCATTCCCAGCCATAGGCCCCCAGACAAATACCTCGGCCCGTTTCCCTGGGAAACAAAAGTAAGCTGTCCCGCTTCTGGATGGCAGATTGCAGGAGCCACTTGGTACTATCAAACCAGCCCAACTTGGCACTGGCGCCACCTTGGCTCTGGGAACCATCTTGCGTATCCTGGGTTCAAAGGAGGCAGCCGGCCACTCCCAGCCACAGGCCTCCAAACACAAACAACGGCGCTTTTCCCTGGAAAACAAAACTGGCCTGCCAACTTTTTGATGGCAGATTGCAGGAGCCACTTGGTACTATCAAACCAGCCCAACTTGGCACTGGTGCCACCATGGGTCTGGTCACCATCCTGCCTATCGTAGCTTTTCAGGCGCCAGCCGGTGCTTCCAGCCATTGGCCCCCAGTCACAAACCTCGGCCCGTTTCCCTGGCAAACAAAAGTAAGCTACCCCGCTTCTGGATGGCAGATTGCAGGAGCCACTTTGCACCATCAAACCAGCCCGACTTGGCACTGGTGCCACCTCTGGTCTGGGAACCATCCTGCGTATCGTGGATTCTAAGGAGCCAGCCGGCCACTCCCAGCCACAGGCCCCCAAACACAAACAACGGCGCTTTTCCCTGGATAACAAACTCGCCTGCCAACTTTTTGATGGCAGATTGCAGGAGCCACTTGGTACTATCAAACCAGCCCAACTTGGCACTGGTGCCACCATGGGTCTGGTCACCATCCTGCCTATCGTAGCTTTTCAGGAGCCAGCCGGTCACTCCCAGCCATAGGCCCCCAGACAAAAACCTCGGCCCGTTTCCCTGGCAAACAAAAGTAAGCTGCCCCGCTTCTGGATGGCAGATTGCAGGACGCACTTGGTACTATCAAACCAGCCCAACTTGGCACTGGTGCCACCTCTGGTCTGGGAACCATGCCGCGTATCGTGGATTCTAAGGAGCCAGCCGGCCACTCCCAGCCACAGGCCCCCAAACACAAACAACGGCGCTTTTCCCTGGAAAACAAAACTCGCCTGCCAACTTTTTGATGGCAGATTGCAGGAGCCACTTGGTACTATCAAATCAGCCCAACTTGGCACTGGTGCCACCATGGGTCTGGTCACCATCCTGCCTATCGTAGCTTTTCAGGACCTAGCCGGTCACTCCAAGCCATAGGCGCCCAGACACAAAGCTCGGCCCGTTTCCCTGGCAAACAAAAGTAAGCTACCCCGCTTCTGGATGGCAGATTGCAGGAGCCACTTTGCACCATCAAACTAGCCCGACTTGGCACTGGTGCCACCTCAGGTCTGGGAACCATGCTGCGTATCGTTCATTGTAAGGAGCCAGCCGGCCACTCCAGCCACAGGCCCCCAGACACAATCAACGGCGCTTTTCCCTGGAAAACAAAACTCGCCTGCCAAGTTTTCGATGGCAGACTGCAGGAGCCACTTGGTACTATCAAATCAGCCCAACTTGGCACTGGTGCCACCATGGGTCTGGTCACCATCCTGCCTATCGTAGTTTTCAGGAGCCAGCCGGTCACTCGCAGCCATAGGCCCCCAGACACAATACTCGGCCCGTTTCCCTGGCAAAAAAAAGTAAGCTACCCCGCTTCTGGATGGCAGATTGCAGGAACCACTTGGTACTATCAAACCAGCCCAACTTGGCACTGGTGCCACCATGGGTCTGGTAAACCTCCTGCCTATCGTAGCTTTTCAGGAGCCAGACGGTCACTCCCTGCCATAGGCCCCCAGACACAAACCTCGGCCCGTTTCCCTGGCAAACAAAAGTAAACTGCCCCGCTTTTGGATGGCAGATTGCAGGATGCATTTGGTACTATCAAACCTGCCCGACTTGGCCCTCGTGCCACCTTGGCTCTGGGAACCATGCTGCGTAACGTAGATTCTACGAGGACAGGCGGCCACTCCCAGCCACAGGCCTCTAAACAAAAACAACGGCGCTTTTCCCTGGAAAACAAAACTCGCCTGCCAACTTTTTGATGGCAGATTGCAGGAGCCACTTGGTACTATCAAACCAGCCCAACATGGCACTGGTGCCACCTTGGCTCTGGGAACCATCCTGCCTATCGTGGATTTTCAGGGGCCAGCCGGCCACTCTCAGCCATATGCCCCCAAACACATACCACGGCCCTTTGCTCTGGCAAACAAAACTCAACTGCCCCTCTTCTGGATGGCAAATTGCAGGACGCACTTGGTACTACGAAAACAGCCCGACTTGGCACTGATGCCACCTTGGGTCAGGGAACAATCCTGCGTATCGATCTTTTTAAGGAGCCAGCCGGCCACGTCCAGCCATATACCCCCAAAAAAAAACCACGGAACTTTTCTCCAGCAAACAAAAATCCGCTGCCCCGCGTCTGAATGGCAGATTTCAGGAGCTATTTAGTATTATCAAACCAGCCCGACTTGGCACTGGTGCCACCATGAGTCTGGTAACCATCCTGCCTATCGTAGCTTTTCAGTAGCCAGCCGGTCACTCCCAGCCATAGGCCCCCAGACAAATACCTCAGCCCGTTTCCCTGGGAAACAAAAGTAAGCTGTCCCGCTTCTGGATGGCAGATTGCAGGAGCCACTTGGTATTATCAAACCAGCCCAACTTGGCACTGGTGCCACTTTGGCTCTGGGAACCATCCTGCGTATCCTGGGTTCAAAGGAGGCAGCCGGCCACTCCTAGCCACAGGCCTCTAAACAAGAACAACGGCGCTTTTCCCTGGAAAACAAAACTCGCCTGACAACTTTTTGATGGCAGATTGCAGGAGCCACTTGGTACTATCAAACCAGCCCAACTTGGCACTGGTGCCACCATGGGTCTGGTCACCATCCTGCCTATCGTAGCTTTTCAGGAGCCAGCCGCTCACTCCCAGCCATAGGCCCCCAGACAAATATCTCGGCCCGTTTCCCTGGCAAACAAAAGTAAGCAGCCCCGCTTCTGGATGGCAGATTGCAGGAGCCACATGGTACTATCAAACCAGGCCAACATGGCACTGGTGCCACCTTGGTTCTGGGAACCATCCTGCCTATCGTGGATTTTCAGGGGCCAGCCGGCCACTCTCAACCATATGCCCCCAAACATATACCACGGCCCTTTTCTCTGGCAAACAAAACTCAACTGCCCCTCTTCTGGATGGCAAATTGCAGGACGCACTTGGTACTACGAAAACAGCCCGACTTGGCACTGATGCCACCTTGGGTCAGGGAACAATCCTGCGTATCGAGCTTTTTAAGGAGCCAGCCGGCCACGTCCAGCCATATACCCCCAAAAAAAAACCACGGAACTTTTCTCCAGCAAACAAAAATCCGCTGCCCCGCGTCTGGATGGCAGATTTCAGGAGCTATTTAGTATTATCAAACCAGCCCGACTTGGCACTGGTGCCACCATGAGTCTGGTAACCATCCTGCCTATCGTAGCTTTTCAGTAGCCAGCCAGTCACTCCCAGCCATAGGCCCCCAGACAAATACCTCGGCCCGTTTCCCTGGGAAACAAAAGTAAGCTGTCCCGCTTCTGGATGGCAGATTGCAGGAGCCACTTGGTACTATCAAACCAGCCCAACTTGGCACTGGCGCCACCTTGGCTCTGGGAACCATCCTGCGTATCCTGGGTTCAAAGGAGGCAGCCGGCCACTCCCAGCCACAGGCCTCCAAACACAAACAACGGCGCTTTTCCCTGGAAAACAAAACTGGCCTGCCAACTTTTTGATGGCAGATTGCAGGAGCCACTTGGTACTATCAAACCAGCCCAACTTGGCACTGGTGCCACCATGGGTCTGGTCACCATCCTGCCTATCGTAGCTTTTCAGGCGCCAGCCGGTGCTCCCAGCCATTGGCCCCCAGACAAAAACCTCGGCCCGTTTCCCTGGCAAACAAAAGTAAGCTACCCCGCTTCTGGATGGCAGATTGCAGGAGCCACTTTGCACCATCAAACCAGCCCGACTTGGCACTGGTGCCACCTCTGGTCTGGGAACCATCCTGCGTATCGTGGATTCTAAGGAGCCAGCCGGCCACTCCCAGCCACAGGCCCCCAAACACAAACAACGGCGCTTTTCCCTGGATAACAAACTCGCCTGCCAACTTTTTGATGGCAGATTGCAGGAGCCACTTGGTACTATCAAACCAGCCCAACTTGGCACTGGTGCCACCATGGGTCTGGTCACCATCCTGCCTATCGTAGCTTTTCAGGAGCCAGCCGGTCACTCCCAGCCATAGGCCCCCAGACAAAAACCTCGGCCCGTTTCCCTGGCAAACAAAAGTAAGCTGCCCCGCTTCTGGATGGCAGATTGCAGGACGCACTTGGTACTATCAAACCAGCCCAACTTGGCACTGGTGCCACCTCTGGTCTGGGAACCATGCCGCGTATCGTGGATTCTAAGGAGCCAGCCGGCCACTCCCAGCCACAGGCCCCCAAACACAAACAACGGCGCTTTTCCCTGGAAAACAAAACTCGCCTGCCAACTTTTTGATGGCAGATTGCAGGAGCCACTTGGTACTATCAAATCAGCCCAACTTGGCACTGGTGCCACCATGGGTCTGGTCACCATCCTGCCTATCGTAGCTTTTCAGGACCTAGCCGGTCACTCCAAGCCATAGGCGCCCAGACACAAAGCTCGGCCCGTTTCCCTGGCAAACAAAAGTAAGCTACCCCGCTTCTGGATGGCAGATTGCAGGAGCCACTTTGCACCATCAAACTAGCCCGACTTGGCACTGGTGCCACCTCAGGTCTGGGAACCATGCTGCGTATCGTTCATTGTAAGGAGCCAGCCGGCCACTCCAGCCACAGGCCCCCAGACACAATCAACGGCGCTTTTCCCTGGAAAACAAAACTCGCCTGCCAAGTTTTCGATGGCAGACTGCAGGAGCCACTTGGTACTATCAAATCAGCCCAACTTGGCACTGGTGCCACCATGGGTCTGGTCACCATCCTGCCTATCGTAGTTTTCAGGAGCCAGCCGGTCACTCGCAGCCATAGGCCCCCAGACACAATACTCGGCCCGTTTCCCTGGCAAAAAAAAGTAAGCTACCCCGCTTCTGGATGGCAGATTGCAGGAACCACTTGGTACTATCAAACCAGCCCAACTTGGCACTGGTGCCACCATGGGTCTGGTAAACCTCCTGCCTATCGTAGCTTTTCAGGAGCCAGACGGTCACTCCCTGCCATAGGCCCCCAGACACAAACCTCGGCCCGTTTCCCTGGCAAACAAAAGTAAACTGCCCCGCTTTTGGATGGCAGATTGCAGGATGCATTTGGTACTATCAAACCTGCCCGACTTGGCCCTCGTGCCACCTTGGCTCTGGGAACCATGCTGCGTAACGTAGATTCTACGAGGACAGGCGGCCACTCCCAGCCACAGGCCTCTAAACAAAAACAACGGCGCTTTTCCCTGGAAAACAAAACTCGCCTGCCAACTTTTTGATGGCAGATTGCAGGAGCCACTTGGTACTATCAAACCAGCCCAACATGGCACTGGTGCCACCTTGGCTCTGGGAACCATCCTGCCTATCGTGGATTTTCAGGGGCCAGCCGGCCACTCTCAGCCATATGCCCCCAAACACATACCACGGCCCTTTGCTCTGGCAAACAAAACTCAACTGCCCCTCTTCTGGATGGCAAATTGCAGGACGCACTTGGTACTACGAAAACAGCCCGACTTGGCACTGATGCCACCTTGGGTCAGGGAACAATCCTGCGTATCGATCTTTTTAAGGAGCCAGCCGGCCACGTCCAGCCATATACCCCCAAAAAAAAACCACGGAACTTTTCTCCAGCAAACAAAAATCCGCTGCCCCGCGTCTGAATGGCAGATTTCAGGAGCTATTTAGTATTATCAAACCAGCCCGACTTGGCACTGGTGCCACCATGAGTCTGGTAACCATCCTGCCTATCGTAGCTTTTCAGTAGCCAGCCGGTCACTCCCAGCCATAGGCCCCCAGACAAATACCTCAGCCCGTTTCCCTGGGAAACAAAAGTAAGCTGTCCCGCTTCTGGATGGCAGATTGCAGGAGCCACTTGGTATTATCAAACCAGCCCAACTTGGCACTGGTGCCACTTTGGCTCTGGGAACCATCCTGCGTATCCTGGGTTCAAAGGAGGCAGCCGGCCACTCCTAGCCACAGGCCTCTAAACAAGAACAACGGCGCTTTTCCCTGGAAAACAAAACTCGCCTGACAACTTTTTGATGGCAGATTGCAGGAGCCACTTGGTACTATCAAACCAGCCCAACTTGGCACTGGTGCCACCATGGGTCTGGTCACCATCCTGCCTATCGTAGCTTTTCAGGAGCCAGCCGCTCACTCCCAGCCATAGGCCCCCAGACAAATATCTCGGCCCGTTTCCCTGGCAAACAAAAGTAAGCAGCCCCGCTTCTGGATGGCAGATTGCAGGAGCCACATGGTACTATCAAACCAGGCCAACATGGCACTGGTGCCACCTTGGTTCTGGGAACCATCCTGCCTATCGTGGATTTTCAGGGGCCAGCCGGCCACTCTCAACCATATGCCCCCAAACATATACCACGGCCCTTTTCTCTGGCAAACAAAACTCAACTGCCCCTCTTCTGGATGGCAAATTGCAGGACGCACTTGGTACTACGAAAACAGCCCGACTTGGCACTGATGCCACCTTGGGTCAGGGAACAATCCTGCGTATCGAGCTTTTTAAGGAGCCAGCCGGCCACGTCCAGCCATATACCCCCAAAAAAAAACCACGGAACTTTTCTCCAGCAAACAAAAATCCGCTGCCCCGCGTCTGGATGGCAGATTTCAGGAGCTATTTAGTATTATCAAACCAGCCCGACTTGGCACTGGTGCCACCATGAGTCTGGTAACCATCCTGCCTATCGTAGCTTTTCAGTAGCCAGCCAGTCACTCCCAGCCATAGGCCCCCAGACAAATACCTCGGCCCGTTTCCCTGGGAAACAAAAGTAAGCTGTCCCGCTTCTGGATGGCAGATTGCAGGAGCCACTTGGTACTATCAAACCAGCCCAACTTGGCACTGGCGCCACCTTGGCTCTGGGAACCATCCTGCGTATCCTGGGTTCAAAGGAGGCAGCCGGCCACTCCCAGCCACAGGCCTCCAAACACAAACAACGGCGCTTTTCCCTGGAAAACAAAACTGGCCTGCCAACTTTTTGATGGCAGATTGCAGGAGCCACTTGGTACTATCAAACCAGCCCAACTTGGCACTGGTGCCACCATGGGTCTGGTCACCATCCTGCCTATCGTAGCTTTTCAGGCGCCAGCCGGTGCTCCCAGCCATTGGCCCCCAGACAAAAACCTCGGCCCGTTTCCCTGGCAAACAAAAGTAAGCTACCCCGCTTCTGGATGGCAGATTGCAGGAGCCACTTTGCACCATCAAACCAGCCCGACTTGGCACTGGTGCCACCTCTGGTCTGGGAACCATCCTGCGTATCGTGGATTCTAAGGAGCCAGCCGGCCACTCCAAGCCACAGGCCCCCAAACACAAACAACGGCGCTTTTCCCTGGATAACAAACTCGCCTGCCAACTTTTTGATGGCAGATTGCAGGAGCCACTTGGTACTATCAAACCAGCCCAACTTGGCACTGGTGCCACCATGGGTCTGGTCACCATCCTGCCTATCGTAGCTTTTCAGGAGCCAGCCGGTCACTCCCAGCCATAGGCCCCCAGACAAAAACCTCGGCCCGTTTCCCTGGCAAACAAAAGTAAGCTGCCCCGCTTCTGGATGGCAGATTGCAGGACGCACTTGGTACTATCAAACCAGCCCAACTTGGCACTGGTGCCACCTCTGGTCTGGGAACCATGCCGCGTATCGTGGATTCTAAGGAGCCAGCCGGCCACTCCCAGCCACAGGCCCCCAAACACAAACAACGGCGCTTTTCCCTGGAAAACAAAACTCGCCTGCCAACTTTTTGATGGCAGATTGCAGGAGCCACTTGGTACTATCAAATCAGCCCAACTTGGCACTGGTGCCACCATGGGTCTGGTCACCATCCTGCCTATCGTAGCTTTTCAGGACCTAGCCGGTCACTCCAAGCCATAGGCGCCCAGACACAAACTCGGCCCGTTTCCCTGGCAAACAAATGTAAGCTGTCCCGCTTCTGGATGGCAGATTGCAGGACCCACTAGGTATTATCAAACCAGCCCGACTTGGCACTGGTGCCACCTCTGGTCTGGGAACCATCCTGCGTATCGTGGATTCTAAGGAGCCAGCCGGCCACTCCCAGCCACAGGCCCCCAAACACAAACAACGGCGCTTTTCCCTGGAAAACAAAACTCGCCTGCCAACATTTTGATGGCAGATTGCAGGAGCCACTTGGTACTATCAAACCAGCCCAACTTGGCACTGGTGCCACCATGGGTCTGGTCACCATCCTGCCTATCGTAGCTTTTCAGGAGCCAGCCGGTCACTCCAAGCCATAGGCCCCCAGACAAAAACCTCCGCACGTTTCCCTGGCAAAGAAAAGTAAGCTGCCCCGCTTCTGGATGGCAGATTGCAGGAGCCACTTTGCACCATCAAACTAGCCAGACTTGGCACTTGTGCCACCTCTGGTCTGGGAACCATGCTGCGTATCGTGGATTCTAAGGAGCCAGCCGGCCACTCCAAGCCACAGGCCCCCAAACACAAACAACGGCGCTTTTCCCTGGAAAACAAAACTCGCCTGCCAAATTTTGATGGCAGATTGCAGGAGCCACTTGGTACTATCAAACCAGCCCAACTTGGCACTGCTGCCACCATGGGTCTGGTCCCCATCCTGCCTATCTTAGCTTTTCAGGTCCTAGCCGGTCACTCCCAGCCATAGGCCCCCAGACACAAAGCTCGACCCGTTTCCCTGGCAAACAAAATTAAGCTGCCCCGCTTCTGGATGGCAGATTGCAGGAGCCACTTGGTACTATCAAACCAGCCCAACTTGGCACTGGTGCCACCTTGGGTCTGGGAACCATCCTGCGTATCGTGGATTCTAAGGAGCCAGCCGGTCACTCCCAGCCACAGGCCCCCAAACACAAACAACGGCGCTTTTCCCTGGAATACAAAACCCGCCTGCCAACATTTTGATGGCAGATTGCAGGAGCCACTTGGTACTATCAAATCAGCCCAACTCGGCACTGGTGCCACCATGGGTCTGGTCACCATCCTGCCTATCATAGCTTTTCAGGAGCCAGCCGGTCCCTCTCTGCCATAGGGCCCCAGAGAAATCCTCGGCCAGTTTCCCTGGCAAAAAAAAGTAACCTACCCCGCTTCTGGATGGCAGATTGCAGGAGCCACTTTACACCATCAAACTAGCCCGACTTGGCACTGGTGCCACCTCAGGTGTGGGAACCATCCTGCGTATCGTGGATTCTAAGGAGCCAGCCGGCCACTCCAGCCACAGGCCCCCAGACCCAATCAACGGCGCTTTTCCCTGGAAAACAAAACTCGCCTGCCGACTTTTTGATGGCAGATTGCAGGAGCCACTTGGTACTATCAAATCAGCCCAATTTGGCACTGGTGCCACCATGGGTCTGGTCACCATCCTGCCTATCGTAGCTTTTCAGGAGCCAGCCGGTCACTCCCAGCCATAGGCCCCCAGACACAAAGCTCGGCCAGTTTCCCTGGCAAACAAAAGCAAGCTGCCCCGCTTCTGGATGGCATATTGCAGGAGCCACTTTGCACCATCAAACTAGCGCGACTCGGCACTGGTGCCACCTCAGGTCTGGGAACCATGCTGCGTATCGTGGATTCTAATTAGCCATCCGGCCACTCCCACCCACAGGCCCCCAAACAAAAGCAACGGCGCTTTTCCCTGGAAAACAAAACTCGCCTGCCAAATTTTGATGGCAGATTGCAGGAGCCACTTGGTACTATCAAACCAGCCCAACTTGACACTGGTGCCACCATGGGTCTGGTCACCATCCTGCCTATCGTAGCTTTTCAGGAGCCAGCCGGTCAATCCCAGCCATAGGCCCCCAGACACAAACCTCGGCCCGTTTCCCTGGCAAACAAAAGTAAGCTACCCCGCTTCTGGATGGCAGATTGCAGGACGCACTTGGTACTATCAAACCAGCCCAACTTGGCCCTGGTGCCACCTTGGGTCTGGGAACCATCCTGCGTATCGTGGATTCTAATTAGCCATCCGTCCACTCCCAGCCACAGGCCCCCAAACAGAAACAACGGCGCTTTTCCCTGGAAATCAAAACTCGCCTGCCAACATTTTGATGGCAGATTGCCGGAGCCACTTGGTACTATCAAACCAGCCCAACCTTACACTGGTGCCACCATGGGTCTGGTCACCATCCTGCCTATCGTAGCATTTCAGGAGCCAGCCGGTCACTCCCAGCCATAGGCCCCCAGACAAAAACCTTGGCCCGTTTCCCTGGCAAACAAAAGTAAGTTATCCCGCTACTGGATGGCAGATTGCAGGAGCCACTTTTCACCATCAAACCAGCCCGACTTGGCACTGGTGCCAACTCAGGTCTGGGAACCATGCTGCGTATCGTGGATTCTAAGGAGCCAGCCGGCCACTCCCAGCCACAGGCCCCCAAACACAAACAACGGCGCATTTCCCTGGATAACAAACTCGCCTGCCAACTTTTTGATGGCAGATTGCAGGAGCCACTTGGTACTATCAAACCAGCCCAACTTGGCACTGGTGCCACCATGGGTCTGGTCACCATCCTGCCTATCGTAACTTTTCAGGAGCCAGCCGGTCACTCCCAGCCATAGGCCCCCAGACAAAAACCTCGGCCCGTTTCCCTGGCAAACAAAAGTAAGCTGCCCCGCTTCTGGATGGCAGATTGCAGGACGCACTTGGTACTATAAAACCAGCCCAACTTGGCACTGGTGCCACCTCTGGTCTGGGAACCATGCTGCGTATCGTGGATTCTAAGGAGCCAGCCGGCCACTCCCAGCCACAGGCCCCCAAACAAAAACAACGGCGCTTTTCCCTGGAAAACAAAACTCGCCTGCCAACTTTTTGATGGCAGATTGCAGGAGCCACTTGGTACTATCAAACCAGCCCAACTTGACACTGGTGCCACCATGGGTCTGGTCACCATCCTGCCTATCGTAGCTTTTCAGGCGCCAGCCGGTCACTCCAAGCCATAGGCGCCCAGACACAAAGCTCGGCCCGTTTCCCTGACAAACAAAAGTAAGCTGTCCCGCTTCTGGATGGCAGATTCCCGGAGCCACTTGGTACTATCAAATCAGCCCAATTTGGCACTGGTGCCACCTCTGGTCTGGGAACCATCCTGCATATCGTGGATTCTAATTAGCCATCCGTCCACTCCCAGCCACAGGCCCCCAAACGCAAACAACGGCGCTTTACCCTGGAAAACAAAACTCGTCTGCCAACTTTTTGATGGCAGATTGCCGGAGCCACTTGGTACTATCAAACCAGCCCAACTTGGCACTGTTGCCACCTTGGGTCTGGGAACCATGCTGCGTATCGTGGATTATAAGGAGCCAGCCGGCCACTCCCTGCCACAGGCCCCCAAACAGAAACAACGGCGCTTTTCCCTGGAAAACATAATTCGCCGGCCAACTATTTGATGGCAGATTGCAGGAGCCACTTGGTACTATCAAATCAGCCCAACTTGGCACTGGTTGCACCTCAGGTCTGGGAACCATCCTGCCTATCGTAGCTTTTCAGGACCTCGCCGGTCACTCCCAGCCATAGGCGCCCAGACACAAAGCTCGGCCCGTTTCCCTGGCAAACCAAAGTAAGCTGCCCCGCTTCTTGATGGCAGATTGCAGGAACCACTTTTCACCATCAAAGTAGCCCGACTTGGAACTGGTGCCACCTCTGGTCTGGGAACCATGCTGCGTATCGTGGATTCTAAGGAGCCAGCCGGCCACTCCCAGCCACAGGCCCCCAAACACAAACAACGGCGCTTTTCCCTGGAAAACAAAACTCGCCTGCCAACTTTTTGATGGCAGATTGCAGGAGCCACTTGCTACTATCAAATCAGCCCAACTTGGCACTGGTGCCACCATGGGTCTGGTCACCATCCTGCCTATCGTAGCTTTTCAGGAGCCAGCCGGTCACTCCCAGCCATAGGCCCCCAGACAAAAACCTCGGCCCGTTTCCCTGGCAAACAAAAGTAAGCTGCCCCGCTTCTGCATGGCAGCTTGCAGGAACCACTTGGTATTATAAAACCAGCCCGACTTGGCACTGGTGCCACCTCTGGTCTGGGAACCATGCTGCGTATCGGGGATTCTAAGGAGCCAGCCGGCCACTCCCACCCTAAGGCCCCCAAACACAAACAACGGCGCTTTTCCCTGGAAAACAAAACTCGCCTGCCAACTTTTTGATGGCAGATTGCAGGAGCCACTTGGTACTATCAAACCAGCTCAACTTGGCACTGGTGCCACCATGGGTCTGGTCACCATCCTGCCTATCTTAGCTTTTCAGGACCTAGCCGGTCACTCCCAGCCATAGGCCCGCAGACACAAAGCTCGGCCCGTTTCCCTGGCAAACAAAAGTAAGCTGCCCTGCTTCTGGATGGCAGATTGCAGGAACCACTTGGTACTATCAAACCAGCCCAATTTTGCACTGGTGCCACCTTGGCTCTGGGAACCATCCTACGTATCCTGGGTTCAAAGGAGGCAGCCGGCCACTCCCAGCCACAGGCCTCTAAACAAAATCAACGGCGCTTTTCCCTGGAAAACAAAACTCGCCTGACAACTTTTTGATGGCAGATTGCAGGAGCCACTTGGTACTATCAAATCAGCCCGACTTGGCACTGGTGCCACCATGGGTCTGGTAAACCTCCTGCCTATCGTAGCTTTTCAGGAGCCAGACGGTCACTCCCTGCCATAGGCCCCCAGACACAAACCTCGGCCCGTTTCCCTGGCAAACAAAAGTAAACTGCCCCGCTTTTGGATGGCAGATTGCAGGATGCATTTGGTACTATCAAACCTGCCCGACTTGGCCCTGGTGCCACCTTGGCTCTGGAAACCATGCTGCGTAACGTAGATTCTACGAGGACAGGCGGCCACTCCCAGCCACAGGCCTCTAAACAACAACAACGGCGCTTTTCCCTGGAAAACAAAACTCGCCTGCCAACTTTTTGATGGCAGATTGCAGGAGCCACTTGGTACTATCAAACCAGCCCAACTTGGTACTGGTTCCACTTTGGGTCTGGTCACCATCCTGCCTATCGTAGCTTTTCAGGAGCCAGCCGGTCACTCCCAGCCATAGGCCCCCAGACAAAAACCTCGGCCCGTTTCCCTGGCAAACAAAAGTAAGCAGCCCCGCTTCTGGATGGCAGATTGCAGGAGCCACATGGTACTATCAAACCAGGCCAACATGGCACTGGTGCCACCTTGGATCTGGGAACCATCCTGCCTATTGTTGCTTTTCAGGAGCCAGCCGGTCACTCCTAGCCCTAGGCCCCCAGTCATAAACCTCGGCCCGTTTCCCAGGCACACAAATGTAAGCTACCCCGCTTCAGGATGGCAGATTGCAGGAGCCACTTTTCACCATCAAACCAGCCCGACGTGGCACTGGTGCCACCTTGGGTCTGGGAACCATCCTGCGTATCGTGTGTTCTAAGGAGCCAGCCGGCCACTCCCACCCACAGACCCCCAAACACAAACAACGGCGCTTTTCCCTGGAAAACAAAACTCTCCTGCCAACTTTTTGATGGCAGATTGCAGGAGCCACTTGGTACTATCAAACCAGCCCAACTTGGCACTGGTGCCACCATGGGTCTGGTCACCATCCTGCCTATCGTAGCTTTTCAGGATCCAGGCGGTCACTCCCAGCCATAGGCCCCCAGACACAAACCTCGGCCCGTTTCCCTGGCAAACAAAAGTAAGCTGCCCCGCTTCTGCATGGCAGATTGCAGGTGCTATTTAGTACTATCAAACCAGCCTGACTTGGCACTGGTGCCACCTCTGGTCTGGGAACCATCCTGCCTATCGTGGATTTTCAGGGGCCAGACGGCCACTATCAGCCATATGCCCCCAAAAACAAACCACGGCCCTTTTCTCTGGTAAACAAAACTCAACTGACCCTCTTCTGGATGGCAAATTTTAGGACGCACTTTGTACTACGAAAACCGCCCGACTTGGCACTGGTGCCACCTTGGGTCAGGGAACCATCCTGCCTATCGTAGCTTTTTAAGGAGCCAGCAGGCCACGCCCAGCCATATAGCCCCAAAAACAAACCACGGACCATTTCTCTTGGAAACAAAAATCCGCTGCCCCGCGTCAGGATGGCAGATTGCAGGAGCCACTTTGCACCATCAAACCACCCCGACTTGGCACTGGTGCCATCTTGGATCTGGGAACCATCCTGCCTATTGTAGCTTTTCAGGAGCCAGCCGGTCACTCCCAGCCATAGGCCCCCAGACACAAACCTCGGACCGTTTCCCTGGCAAACAAAATTAAGCTGCCCCGATTCTGGATGGCAGAGTTCAGGAGCCACTTGGTAGTGTCAAACCAGCCCGACTTGGCACTGGTGCCACCTTGGGTCTGGGAACCATCCTGCGTATCGTGGATTCTAAGCAGCCACCCGGCCACTCTGAGCCACAGGCCCCCAAACACAAACAACGGCGCTTTTCCCTGGAAAACAAAACTCGCCTGCCAATATTTTGATGGCAGATTGCAGGAGCCACTTGGTACTATCAAACCAGCCCAACTTGGCACTGGTGCCACCATGGGTCTGGTCACCATCCTGCCTATCGTAGCTTTTCAGGAGCCAGCCGGTCACTACCAGCCATAGGCCCCCAGACACAAACCTCGGCCCGTTTCCCTGGAAAACAAAAGTAAGCTGCCCCGATTCTGGATGGCAGATTGCAGGAGCCACTTGCTGTTATCAAATCAGCCCAACTTGGCACTGGTGCCACCATGGGTCTGGTAAACATCCTGCCTATCGTAGCTTTTCAGGAGCCAGCCGGTCACTCCCTGCCATAGGCCCCCAGACACAAACCTCGGCCCGTTTCCCTGGCAAACAAAAGTAAGCTGCCCCGCTTTTGGATGGCTGATTGCAGGATGCACTTGGTACTATCAAACCAGCCCGACTTGGCCCTGGTGCCACCTTGGCTCTGGGAACCATGCTGCGTAACGTAGATTCTACGAGGACAGGCGGCCACTCCCTGCCACAGGCCTCTAAACAAAAGCAACGGCGCTTTTCCCTGGAAAACAAAACTCGCCTGCCAACTTTTTGATGGCAGATTGCAGGAGCCACTTGGTACTATCAAACCAGCCCAACTTGGCACTGGTGCCACCATGGGTCTGGTCACCATCCTGCCTATCGTAGCTTTTCAGGAACCAGCCGGTCACTCCCAGCCATAGGCCCCCAGACAAATACCTCGGCCCGTTTCCCTGGCAAACAAAAGTAAGCTGCCCCGCTTCTGGATGGCAGATTGCAGGAGCCACATGGTACTATCAAACCAGGCCAACATGGCACTGGTGCCACCTTGGCTCTGGGAACCATCCTGCCTATCTTGGATTTTCAGGGGCCAGCCGGCCACTCTCAGCCATATGCCCCCAAACACATACCACGGCCCTTTTCTCTGGCAAACAAAACTCAACTGCCCCTCTTCTGGATGGCAAATTGCAGGACCCACTTGGTACTACGAAAACAGCCCGACTTGGCACTGATGCCACCTTTGGTCAGGGAACAATCCTGCGTATCGATCTTTTTAAGGAGCCAGCCGGCCCCGCCCAGCCATATACCCCCAAAAAACAACCACGGAACTTTTCTCCAGCAAACAAAAATCCGCTGCCCCGCGTCTGAATGGCAGATTTCAGGAGCTATTTAGTATTATAAACCAGCCCGACTTGGCACTGGTGCTACCATGAGTCTGGTAACCATCCTGCCTATCATAGCTTTTCAGTAGCCAGCCGGTCACTCCCAGCCATAGGCCCCCAGACAAATACCTCGGCCCGTTTCCCTGGGAAACAAAAGTAAGCTGCCCCGCTTCTGGATGGCAGATTGCAGGAGCCACTTGGTACTATCAAACCAGCCCAACTTGGCACTGGTGCCACCTTGGGTCTGGGAACCATCCTACGTATCCTGGGTTCAAAGGAGGCAGCCGGCCACTCCCAGCCACAGGCCTCTAAACAAAAACAACGGCGCTTTTCCCTGGAAAACAAAACTCTCCTGCCAAATTTTTGATGGCAGATTGCAGGAGCCACTTGGTACTATCAAACCAGCCCAACTTGGCAGAGGTGCCACCATGGGTCTGGTCACCATCCTGCCTATCGTAGCTTTTCAGGAGCCAGCCGCTCACTCCCAGCCATAGGCCCCCAGACAAATATCTCGGCCCGTTTCCCTGGCAAACAAAAGTAAGCAGCCCCGCTTCTGGATGGCAGATTGCAGGAGCCACATGGTACTATCAAACCAGGCCAACATGGCACTGGTGCCACCTTGGCTCTGGGAACCATCCTGCCTATCGTGGATTTTCAGGGGCCAGCCGGCCACTCTCAACCATATGCCCCCAAACACATACCACGGCCCTTTTCTCTGGCAAACAGAACTCAACTGCCCCTCTTCTGGATGGCAAATTGCAGGACGCACTTGGTACTACGAAAACAGCCCGACTTGGCACTGATGCCACCTTGGGTCAGGGAACAATCCTGCGTATCGAGCTTTTTAAGGAGCCAGCCGGCCACGTCCAGCCATATACCCCCAAAAAAAAACCACGGAACTTTTCTCCAGCAAACAAAAATCCGCTGCCCCGCGTCTGGATGGCAGATTGCAGGAGCTATTTAGTATAATCAAACCAGCCCGACTTGGCACTGGTGCCACCATGAGTCTGGTAACCATCCTGCCTATCGTAGCTTTTCAGTAGCCAGCCAGTCACTCCCAGCCATAGGCCCCCAGACAAATACCTCGGCCCGTTTCCCTGGGAAACAAAAGTAAGCTACCCCGCTTCTGGATGGCAGATTGCAGGAGCCACTTTGCACCATCAAACCAGCCCGACTTGGCACTGGTGCCACCTCTGGTCTGGGAACCATGCTGCGTATCGTGGATTCTAAGGAGACAGCCGGCCACTCTCACCCACAGGCCCCCAAACACAAACAACAGCGTTTTTCCCTGGAAAACAAAACTCGCCTGCCAACTTTTTGATGGCAGATTGCAGGAGCCACTTGGTACTATCAAACCAGCCCAACTTGGCACTGGTGCCACCATGGGTCTGGTCACCATCCTGCCTATCGTAGCTTTTCAGGAGCCAGCCAAACACTCCCAGCCATAGGCCCCCAGACAAAAACCTCGGCCCGTTTCCCTGGCAAACAAAAGTAAGTTATCCCGCTTCTGGATGGCAGATTGCAGGAGCCACTTTTCACCATCAAACCAGCCCGACTTGGCACTGGTGCCACCTCTGGTCTGGGAACCATGCCGCGTATCGTGGATTCTAAGGAGCCAGCCGGCCACTCCCAGCCACAGGCCCCCAAACACAAACAACGGCGCTTTTCCCTGGAAAACAAAACTCGCCTGCCAACTTTTTGATGGCAGATTGCAGGAGCCACTTGGTACTATCAAACCAGCCCAACTTGGCACTGGTGCCACCATGGGTCTGGTCACCATCCTGCCTATCGTAGCTTTTCAGGACCTAGCCGGTCACTCCAAGCCATAGGCGCCCAGACACAAAGCTCGGCCCGTTTCCCTGGCAAACAAAAGTAAGCTACCCCGCTTCTGGATGGCAGATTGCAGGAGCCACTTTGCACCATCAAACTAGCCCGACTTGGCACTGGTGCCACCTCAGGTCTGGGAACCATCCTGCGTATCATTCATTGTAAGGAGCCAGCCGGCCACTCCAGCCACAGGCCCCCAGACACAAACAACGGCGCTTTTCCCTGGAAAACAAAACTCGCCTGCCAACTTTTTGATGGCAGATTGCAGGAGCCACTTGGTACTATCAAATCAGCCCAACTTGGCACTGGTGCCACCATGGGTCTGGTCACCATTCTGCCTATCGTAGTTTTCAGGAGCCAGCCGGTCACTCGCAGCCATAGGCCCCCAGACACAATACTCGGCCCGTTTCCCTGGCAAACAAAAGTAAGCTGCCCCGCTTCTGGATGGCAGATTGCAGGAACCACTTGGTACTATCAAACCAGCCCAACTTGGCACTGGTGCCACCTTGGGTCTGGGAACCATCCTGCGTATCGTGGATTCTAAGCAGCCAGCCGGCCACTCCCTGCCACAGGCACCCAAACACAATCAACGGCGCTTTTCCCTGGAAAACAAAACTCGCCCTCCCACTTTTTGATGGCGGATTGCAGGAGCCACTTGGTACTATCAAACCAGGCCAACATGGCACTGGTGCCACCATGGGTCTGGTCACCATCCTGCCTATCGTAGCTTTTCAGGACCTAGCAGGTCACTCCCAGCAATAGGCGCCCAGACACAAAGCTCGGCCCGTTTCCCTGGCAAACAAAAGTAAGCTGCCCCGCTTCTGGATGGCAGATTGCCGGAGCCACTTGGTGCTATCAAACCAGCCCGACTTGGCACTGGTGCCACCTCTGGTCTGGGAACCATGCTGCGTATCGTGGATTATAAGGAGCCAGCCGGCCACTCCCAGCCACAGGCCCCCAAACACAAACAACGGCGCTTTTCCCTGGAAAACAAAACTCGCCTGCCAACATTTTGATGGGAGATTGCAGGAGCCACTTGCTACTATCAAATCAGCCCAACTTGGCACTGGTGCCATCATGGGTCTGGTCACCATCCTGCCTATCGTAGCTGTTCAGGCGCCAGCCGGTCACTCCCAGCCATAGGCCCCCAGAGAAAAACCTCGGCCCGTTTCCCTGGGAAACAAAAGTAAGCTGCCCCGCTTCTGGATGGCAGATTGCAGGAGCCACTTTGCACCATCAAACCAGCCCAACTTGGCACTGGTGCCACCTCTGGTCTGGGAACCATGCCGCGTATCGTGGATTCTAAGGAGCCAGCCGGCCACTCCCAGCCACAGGCCCCCAAACAGAAACAACGGCGCTTTTCCCTGGAAAACAAAACTCGCCTGCCAACTTTTTGATGGCAGATTGCAGGAGCCACTTGGTACTATCAAATCAGCCCAACTTGGCACTGGTGCCACCATGGGTCTGGTCACCATCCTGCCTATCGTAGCTTTTCAGGACCTAGCCGGTCACTCCAAGCCATAGGCGCCCAGACACAAAGCTCGGCCCGTTTCCCTGGCAAACAAATGTAAGCTGTCCCGCTTCTGGATGGCAGATTGCAGGATCCACTAGGTATTATCAAAGCAGCCCGACTTGGCACTGGTGCCACCTCTGGTCTGGGAACCATCCTGCGTATCGTGGATTCTAAGCAGCCAGCCGGCCACTCCCAGCCACAGGCCCCCAAACACAAACAACGGCGCTTTTCCCTGGAAAACAAAACTCGCCTGCCAACATTTTGATGGCAGATTGCAGGAGCCAATTGGTACTATCAAACCAGCCCAACTTGGCACTGGTGCCACCATGGGTCTGCTCACCATCCTGCCTATCGTAGCTTTTCAGGAGCCAGCCGGTCACTCCAAGCCATAGGCCCCCAGACAAAAACCTCGGCACGTTTCCCTGGCAAAGAAAAGTAAGCTGCCCCGCTTCTGGATGGCAGATTGCAGGAGCCACTTTGCACCATCAAACTAGCCAGACTTGGCACTTGTGCCACCTCTGGTCTGGGAACCATGCTGCGTATCGTGGATTCTAAGGAGCCAGCCGGCCACTCCAAGCCACAGGCCCCCAAACACAAACAACGGCGCTTTTCCCTGGAAAACAAAACTCGCCTGCCAAATTTTGATGGCAGATTGCAGGAGCCACTTGGTACTATCAAACCAGCCCAACTTGGCACTGCTGCCACCATGGGTCTGGTCACCATCCTGCCTATCTTAGCTTTTCAGGTCCTAGCCGGTCACTCCCAGCCATAGGCCCCCAGACACAAAGCTCGAACCGTTTCCCTGGCAAACAAAAGTAAGCTGTCCCGCTTCTGGATGGCAGAATGCAGGAGCCACTTGGTACTATCAAACCAGCCCAACTTGGCACTGGTGCCACCTTGGGTCTGGGAACCATCCTGCGTATCGTGGATTCTAAGGGGCCAGCCGGTCACTCCCAGCCACAGGCCCCCAAACACAAACAACGGCGCTTTTCCCTGGAATACAAAACCCGCCTGCCAACATTTTGATGGCAGATTGCAGGAGCCACTTGGTACTATCAAATCAGCCCAACTCGGCACTGGTGCCACCATGGGTCTGGTCACCATCCTGCCTATCATAGCTTTTCAGGAGCCAGCCGGTCCCTCTCTGCCATAGGGCCCCAGAGAAATCCTCGGCCAGTTTCCCTGGCAAAAAAAAGTAACCTACCCCGCTTCTGGATGGCAGATTGCAGGAGCCACTTTACACCATCAAACTAGCCCGACTTGGCACTGGTGCCACCTCAGGTCTGGGAACCATCCTGCGTATCGTGGATTCTAAGGAGCCAGCCGGCCACTCCAGCCACAGGCCCCCAGACACAATCAACGGCGCTTTTCCCTGGAAAACAAAACTCGCCTGCCGACGTTTTGATGGCAGATTGCAGGAGCCACTTGGTACTATCAAACCAGCCCAACTTGGCACTGGTGCCACCATGGGTCTGGTCACCATCCTGCCTATCGTAGCTTTTCAGGAGCCAGCCGGTCACTCCAAGCCATAGGCCCCCAGACACAAAGCTCGGCCCGTTTCCCTGGCAAACAAAAGCAAGCTGCCCCGCTTCTGGATGGCATATTGCAGGAGCCACTTTGCACCATCAAACTAGCCCGACTCGGCACTGGTGCCACCTCAGGTCTGGGAACCATGCTGCGTATCGTGGATTCTAATTAGCCATCCTGCCACTCCCACCCACAGGCCCCCAAACAAAAACAACGGCGCTTTTCCCTGGAAAACAAAACTCGCCTGCCAAATTTTGATGGCAGATTGCAGGAGCCACTTGGTACTATCAAACCAGCCCAACTTGACACTGGTGCCACCATGGGTCTGGTCACCATCCTGCCTATCGTAGCTTTTCAGGAGCCAGCCGGTCAATCCCAGCCATAGGCCCCCAGACACAAACCTCGGCCCGTTTCCCTGGCAAACAAAAGTAAGCTACCCCGCTTCTGGATGGCAGATTGCAGGACGCACTTGGTACTATCAAACCAGCACAACTTGGCACTGGTGCCACCTTGGGTCTGGGAACCATCCTGCGTATCGTGGATTCTAATTAGCCATCCGTCCACTCCCAGCCACAGGCCCCCAAACAAAAACAACGGCGCTTTTCCCTGGAAAACAAAACTCGCCTGCCAACATTTTGATGGCAGATTGCAGGAGCCACTTGGTACTATCAAACCAGCTCAACTTGACACTGGTGCCACCATGGGTCTGGTCACCATCCTGCCTATCGTAGCATTTCAGGAGCCAGCCGGTCACTCCCAGCCATAGGCCCCCAGACAAAAACCTTGGCCCGTTTCCCTGGCAAACAAAAGTAAGTTATCCCGCTACTGGATGGCAGATTGCAGGAGCCACTTTTCACCATCAAACCAGCCCAACTTGGCACTGGTGCCACCTCTGGTCTGGGAACCATCCTGCATATCGTGGATTCTAATTAGCCATCCGTCCACTCCCAGCCACAGGCCCCCAAACGCAAACAACGGCACTTTACCCTGGAAAACAAAGCTCGTCTGCCAACTTTTTGATGGCAGATTGCCGGAGCCACTTGGTACTATCAAACCAGCCCAACTTGGCACTGTTGCCACCTTGGGTCTGGGAACCATGCTGCGTATCGTGGATTATAAGGAGCCAGCCGGCCACTCCCTGCCACAGGCCCCCAAACAGAAACAACGGCGCTTTTCCCTGGAAAACATAATTCGCCGGCCAACTATTTGATGGCAGATTGCAGGAGCCACTTGGTACTATCAAATCAGCCCAACTTGGCACTGGTGCCACCTCAGGTCTGGGAACCATCCTGCCTATCGTAGCTTTTCAGGAGCCAGCCGCTCACTCCCAGCCATAGGCGCCCAGACACAAAGCTCGGCCCGTTTCCCTGGCAAACCAAAGTAAGCTGCCCCGCTTCTTGATGGCAGATTGCAGGAACAACTTTTCACCATCAAAGTAGCTCGACTTGGAACTGGTGCCACCTCTGGTCTGGGAACCATGCTGCGTATCGTGGATTCTAAGGAGCCACCCGGCCACTCCCAGCCACAGGCCCCCAAACACAAACAACGGCGCTTTTCCCTGGAAAACAAAACTCACCTGCCAACTTTTTGATGGCAGATTGCAGGAGCCACTTGCTACTATCAAATCAGCCCAACTTGGCACTGGTGCCACCATGGGTCTGGTCACCATCCTGCCTATCGTAGCTTTTCAGGAGCCAGCCGGTCACTCCCAGCCGTAGGCGCCCAGACAAAAACCTCGGCCCGTTTCCCTGGCAAACAAAAGTAAGCTGCCCCGCTTCTGCATGGCTGATTGCAGGAACCACTTGGTATTATAAAACCAGCCCGACTTGGCACTGGTGCCACCTCTGGTCTGGGAACCATGCTGCGTATCGGGGATTCTAAGGAGCCAGCCGGCCACTCCCACCCAAAGGACCCCAAACACAAACAACGTCGCTTTTCCCTGGAAAACAAAACTCGCCTGCCGACTTTTTGATGGCAGATTGCAGGAGCCACTTGGTACTATCAAACCAGCCCAACTTGGCACTGGTGCCACCATGGGTCTGGTCACCATCCTGCCTATCGTAGCTTTTCAGGAGCCAGCCGGTCACTCCAAGCCATAGGCCCCCAGACACAAAGCTCGGCCCGTTTCCCTGGCAAACAAAAGCAAGCTGCCCCGCTTCTGGATGGCATATTGCAGGAGCCACTTTGCACCATCAAACTAGCCCGACTCGGCACTGGTGCCACCTCAGGTCTGGGAACCATGCAGCGTATCATGGATTCTAATTAGCCATCCGGCCACTCCCACCCACAGGCCCCCAAACAAAAACAACGGCGCTTTTCCCTGGAAAACAAAACTTGCCTGCCAACATTTTGATGGCAGATTGCAGGAGCCACTTGGTACTATCAAACCAGCCCAACTTGACACTGGTGCCACCATGGGTCTGGTCACCATCCTGCCTATCGTAGCTTTTCAGGAGCCAGCCGGTCAATCCCAGCCATAGGCCCCCAGACACAAACCTCGGCCCGTTTCCCTGGCAAACAAAAGTAAGCTACCCCGCTTCTGGATGGCAGATTGCAGGACGCACTTGGTACTATCAAACCAGCACAACTTGGCACTGGTGCCACCTCTGGTCTGGGAACCATCCTGCGTATCGTGGATTCTAATTAGCCATCCGTCCACTCCCAGCCACAGGCCCCCAAACAAAAACAACGGCGCTTTTCCCTGGAAAACAAAACTCGCCTGCCAACATTTTGATGGCAGATTGCCGGAGCCACTTGGTACTATCAAACCAGCTCAACTTGACACTGGTGCCACCATGGGTCTGGTCACCATCCTGCCTATCGTAGCATTTCAGGAGCCAGCCGGTCACTCCCAGCCATAGGCCCCCAGACAAAAACCTTGGCCCGTTTCCCTGGCAAACAAAAGTAAGTTATCCCGCTACTGGATGGCAGATTGCAGGAGCCACTTTTCACCATCAAACCAGCCCAAATTGGCACTGGTGCCACCTCAGGTCTGGGAACCATGCTGCGTATCATGGATTCTAAGCAGCCAGCCGGCCACTCCCAGCCACAGGCCCCCAAACACAAACAACGGCGCATTTCCCTGGATAACAAACTCGCCTGCCAAATATTTGATGGCAGATTGCAGGAGCCACTTGGTACTATCAAACCAGCCCAACTTGGCACTGGTGCCACCATGGGTCTGGTCACCATCCTGCCTATCGTAGCTTTTCAGGAGCCAGCCGGTCACTCCCAGCCATAGGCCCCCAGACAAAAACCTCGGCCCGTTTCCCTGGCAAACAAAAGTAAGCTGCCCTGCTTCTGGATGGCAGATTGCAGGACGCACTTGGTACTATCAAACCAGCCCAACTTGGCACTGGTGCCACCTCTGGTCTGGGAACCATGCTGCGTATCGTGGATTCTAAGGAGCCAGCCGGCCACTCCCAGCCACAGGCCCCCAAACAAAAACAACGGCGCTTTTCCCTGGAAAACAAAACTCGCCTGCCAACTTTTTGATGGCAGATTGCAGGAGCCACCTGGTACTATCAAACCAGCCCAACTTGACACTGGTGCCACCATGGGTCTGGTCACCATCCTGCCTATCGTAGCTTTTCAGGAGCCAGCTGGTCACTCCCAGCCATAGGCCCGCAGACACAAAGCTCGGCCCGTTTCCCTGACAAACAAAATTAAGCTGTCCCGCTTCTGGATGGCAGATTCCAGGAGCCACTTGGTACTATCAAATCAGCCCAACTTGGCACTGGTGCCACCTCTGGTCTGGGAACCATCCTGCATATCGTGCATTCTAATTAGCCATCCGTCCACTCCCAGCCACAGGCCCCCAAACGCAAACAACGGCGCTTTACCCTGGAAAACAAAACTCGTCTGCCAACTTTTTGATGGCAGATTGCCGGAGCCACTTGGTACTATCAAACCAGCCCAACTTGGCACTGTTGCCACCTTGGGTCTGGGAACCATGCTGCGTATCGTGGATTATAAGGAGCCAGCCGGCCACTCCCTGCCACAGGCCCCCAAACAGAAACAACGGCGCTTTTCCCTGGAAAACATAATTCGCCGGCCAACTATTTGATGGCAGATTGCAGGAGCCACTTGGTACTATCAAATCAGCCCAACTTGGCACTGGTGCCACCTCAGGTCTGGGAACCATCCTGCCTATCGTAGCTTTTCAGGAGCCAGCCGCTCACTCCCAGCCATAGGCGCCAAGACACAAAGCTCGGCCCGTTTCCCTGGCAAACCAAAGTAAGCTGCCCCGCTTCTTGATGGCAGATTGCAGGAACAACTTTTCACCATCAAAGTAGCTCGACTTGGAACTGGTGCCACCTCTGGTCTGGGAACCATGCTGCGTATCGTGGATTCTAAGGAGCCACCCGGCCACTCCCAGCCACAGGCCCCCAAACACAAACAACGGCGCTTTTCCCTGGAAAACAAAACTCGCCTGCCAACTTTTTGATGGCAGATTGCAGGAGCCACTTGGTACTATCAAATCAGCCCAACTTGGCACTGGTGCCACCATGGGTCTGGTCACCATCCTGCCTATCGTAGCTTTTCAGGACCTAGCCGGTCACTCCCAGCCATAGGCGCCCAGACAAAAACCTCGGCCCGTTTCCCTGGCAAACAAAAGTAAGCTGCCCCGCTTCTGCATGGCAGATTGCAGGAACCACTTGGTATTATAAAACCAGCCCGACTTGGCACTGGTGCCACCTCTGGTCTGGGAACCATGCTGCGTATCGGGGATTCTACGGAGCCAGCCGGCCACTCCCACCCAAAGGCCCCCAAACACAAACAACGGCGCTTTTCCCTGGAAAACAAAACTCGCCTGCCAACTTTTTGATGGCAGATTGCAGGAGCCACTTGGTACTATCAAACCAGCTCAACTTGGCACTGGTGCCACCATGGGTCTGGTCACCATCCTGCCTATCTTAGCTTTTCAGGACCTAGCCGGTCACTCCCAGCCATAGGCCCGCAGACACAAAGCTCGGCCCGTTTCCCTGGCAAACAAAAGTAAGCTGCCCTGCTTCTGGATGGCAGATTGCAGGAACCAATTGGTACTATCAAACCAGCCCAATTTTGCACTGGTGCCACCTTGGCTCTGGGAACCATCCTACGTATCCTGGGTTCAAAGGAGGCAGCCGGCCACTCCCAGCCACAGGCCTCTAAACAAAACAACGGCGCTTTTCCCTGGAAAACAAAACTCGCCTGACAACTTTTTGATGGCAGATTGCAGGAGCCACTTGGTACTATCAAACCTGCCCAACTTGGCACTGGTGCCACCATGGGTCTGGTCACCATCCTGCCTATCGTAGCTTTTCAGGAGCCAGCCGGTCACTCCCAGCCATAGACCCCCAGACACAAACCTCGGCCCGTTTCCCTGGAAAACAAAAGTAAGCTGCCCCGATTCTGGATGGCAGATTGCAGGAGCCACTTGGTACTATCAAATCAGCCCAACTTGGCACTGGTGCCACCATGGGTCTGGTAAACATCCTGCCTATCGTAGCTTTTCAGGAGCCAGACGGTCACTCCCTGCCATAGGCCCCCAGACACAAACCTCGGCCCGTTTCCCTGGCAAACAAAAGTAAACTGCCCCGCTTTTGGATGGCAGATTGCAGGATGCATTTGGTACTATCAAACCTGCCCGACTTGGCCCTGGTGCCACCTTGGCTCTGGGAACCATGCTGCGTAACGTAGATTCTACGAGGACAGGCGGCCACTCCCAGCCACAGGCCCCCAAATACAAACAACGGCGCTTTTCCCTGGAAAACAAAACTCGCCTGCCAACTTTTTGATGGCAGATTGCAGGAGCCACTTGGTACTATCAAACCAGCCCAACTTGGTACTGGTTCCACTTTGGGTCTGGTCACCATCCTGCCTATCGTAGCTTTTCAGGAGCCAGCCGGTCACTCCCAGCCATAGGTCCCCAGTCACAAACCTCGGCCCGTTTCCCTGGCAAACAAAAGTAAGCTGCCCCGCTTCTGGATGGCAGATTGCAGGAGCCACTTGGTACTATCAAACCAGCCCAACTTGGCACTGGTGCCACCTCTGGTCTGGGACCCATCCTGCGTATCGTGGATTCTAAGGAGCCAGTCGGCCACTCCCAGCCACAGGCCCCCAAACACAAACAACGGCCCGTTTCCGTGGCAAACAAAAGTAAGCTGCCCCGCTTCTGGATGGCAGATTGCAGGAACCACTTGGTAGTATCAAACCAGCACAACTTGGCACTGGTGGCACCTCTTGTCTGGTAACCATCCTGCGTATCGTGGTTTCTAAGGAGCCAGCCGGGCACTCCCAACCACAGGCCCCCAAACACAAACAATGGCGCTTTTCCCTGGAAAACAAAACTCGCCTGCCAACTTTTTGATGGCAGATTGCAGGAGCCACTTGGTACTATCAAACCAGCCCAACTTGGCACTGGTGCCACCATGGGTCTGGTCACCATCCTGCCTATCGTAGCTTTTCAGGAGCCAGCCGGTCACTCCCTGCCATAGGCCCCGAGACACAAAGCTCGGCCCGTTTCCCTGGCAAACAAAAGTAAGCTGCCCCGCTTCTGGATGGCAGATTGCAGGAGCCACTTGGTACTATCAAACCAGCCCGACTAGGCACTGGTGCCACCTCTGGTCTGGGAACCATCCTGCGTATCGTGGATTTTAAGGAGCCAGTCGGCCACTCCCAGCCATATGCCTCCAAACACAAACAACGGTCCGTTTCCCTGGCAAAGAAAAGTAAGCTGCCCCGCTGCTGGATGGCAGATTGCAGGAACCACTTGTTGCCAAGTTGGGGTGGTTTGATAGTACCAAGTGGCTCCTGCAATCTGCCATCAAAAAGTTGGCAAGCGAGTTTTGTTCTCCAGGGAAAATCGCCGTTGTTTGTGTTTGGGGGTGTGTGGCTGGGAGTGGCCAGCTGTCTCCTTAGAATCCACGATACGCAGGATGGGTCCCAGACCAGAGGTGGCACCAGTGCCAAGTCGGGCTGGTTTGATGGTGCAAAGTGACTCCTGCAATCTGCCATCCAGAAGCGGGGTAGCTTACTTTTGTTTGCCAGGGAAACGGGCAGAGCTTTGTGTCTGGGGGCCTATGGCTGGGAGTGACCGGCTGGCTCCTGAAAAGCTACGATAGGCAGGATGGTGACCAGACCCATGGTGGCACCAGTGCCAAGTTGGGCTGGTTTGATAGTACCAAGTGGCTCCTGCAATCTGCCATCAAAAAGTTGGCAGGTGAGTTTTGTTTTCCAGGGAAAAGCGCCGTTGTTTTTGTTTGGGGGCCTGTGGCTGGGAGTGGCCAGCTGGCTCCTTAGAATCCACGATACGCAGGATGGTTCCCAGACCAGAGGTGGCACCAGTGCCAAGTCGGGCTGGTTTGATGGTGCAAAGTGGCTCCTGCAATCTGCCATCCAGAAGCGGGGTAGCTTACTTTTGTTTGCCAGGGAAACGGGCCGAGGTTTGTGACTGGGGGCCAATGGCTGGGAGCACCGGCTGGCGCCTGAAAAGCTACGATAGGCCGGATGGTGACCAGACCCATGGTGGCACCAGTGCCAAGTTGGGCTGGTTTGATAGTACCAAGTGGCTCCTGCAATCTGCCATCAAAAAGTTGGCAGGCCAGTTTTGTTTTCCAGGGAAAAGCGCCGTTGTTTGTGTTTGGAGGCCTGAGGCTGGGAGTGGCCGGCTGCCTCCTTTGAACCCAGGATACGCAGGATGGTTCCCAGAGCCAAGGTGGCGCCAGTGCCAAGTTGGGCTGGTTTGATAGTACCAAGTGGCTCCTGCAATCTGCCATCCAGAAGCGGGACAGCTTACTTTTGTTTCCCAGGGAAACGGGCCGAGGTATTTGTCTGGGGGCCTATGGCTGGGAGTGACTGGCTGGCTACTGAAAAGCTACGATAGGCAGGATGGTTACCAGACTCATGGTGGCACCAGTGCCAAGTCGGGCTGGTTTGATAATACTAAATAGCTCCTGCAATCTGCCATCCAGACGCGGGCAGCGGATTTTTGGTTGCTGGAGAAAAGTTCCGTGGTTTTTTTTTGGGGGTATATGGCTGGACGTGGCCGGCTGGCTCCTTAAAAAGATCGATACGCAGGATTGTTCCCTGACCCAAGGTGGCATCAGTGCCAAGTCGGGCTGTTTTCGTAGTACCAAGTGCGTCCTGCAATTTGCCATCCAGAAGAGGGGCAGTTGAGTTTTGTTTGCCAGAGAAAAGGGCCGTGGTATATGTTTGGGGGCATATGGTTGAGAGTGGCCGGCTGGCCCCTGAAAATCCACGATAGGCAGGATGGTTCCCAGAACCAAGGTGGCACCAGTGCCATGTTGGCCTGGTTTGATAGTACCATGTGGCTCCTGCAATCTGCCATCCAGAAGCGGGGCTGCTTACTTTTGTTTGCCAGGGAAACGGGCCGAGATATTTGTCTGGGGGCCTATGGCTGGGAGTGAGCGGCTGGCTCCTGAAAAGCTACGATAGGCAGGATGGTGACCAGACCCATGGTGGCACCAGTGCCAAGTTGGGCTGGTTTGATAGTACCAAGTGGCTCCTGCAATCTGCCATCAAAAAGTTGTCAGGCGAGTTTTGTTTTCCAGGGAAAAGCGCCGTTGTTCTTGTTTAGAGGCCTGTGGCTGGGAGTGGCCGGCTGCCTCCTTTGAAACCAGGATACGCAGGATGGTTCCCAGAGCCAAAGTGGCACCAGTGCCAAGTTGGGCTGGTTTGATAATACCTAGTGGCTCCTGCAATCTGCCATCCAGAAGCGGGACAGCTTACTTTTGTTTCCCAGGGAAACGGGCTGAGGTATTTGTCTGGGGGCCTATGGCTGGGAGTGACCGGCTGGCTACTGAAAAGCTACGATAGGCAGGATGGATACCAGACTCATGGTGGCACCAGTGCCAAGTCGGGCTGGTTTGATAATACTAAATAGCTCCTGAAATCTGCCATTCAGACGCGGGGCAGCGGATTTTTGTTTGCTGGAGAAAAGTTCCGTGGATTTTTTTGGGGGTATATGGCTGGACGTGGCCGGCTGGCTCCTTAAAAAGATCGATACGCAGGATTGTTCCCTGACCCAAGGTGGCATCAGTGCCAAGTCGGGCTGTTTTCGTAGTACCAAGTGCGTCCTGCAATTTGCCATCCAGAAGAGGGGCAGTTGAGTTTTGTTTGCCAGAGCAAAGGGCCGTGGTATGTGTTTGGGGGCATATGGCTGAGAGTGGCCGGCTGGCCCCTGAAAATCCACGATAGGCAGGATGGTTCCCAGAGCCAAGGTGGCACCAGTGCCATGTTGGCCTGGTTTGATAGTACCATGTGGCTCCTGCAATCTGCCATCCAGAAGCGGGGCTGCTTACTTTTGTTTGCCAGGGAAACGGGCCGAGGTTTTTGTCTGGGGGCCTATGGCTGGGAGTGACCGGCTGGCTCCTGAAAAGCTACGATAGGCAGGATGGTGACCAGACCCAAAGTGGAACCAGTACCAAGTTGGGCTGGTTTGATAGTACCAAGTGGCTCCTGCAATCTGCCATCAAAAAGTTGGCAGGCGAGTTTTGTTTTCCAGGGAAAAGCGCCGTTGTTGTTGTTTAGAGGCCTGTGGCTGGGAGTGGCCGCCTGTCCTCGTAGAATCTACGTTACGCAGCATGGTTTCCAGAGCCAAGGTGGCACCAGGGCCAAGTCGGGCAGGTTTGATAGTACCAAATGCATCCTGCAATCTGCCATCCAAAAGCGGGGCAGTTTACTTTTGTTTGCCAGGGAAACGGGCCGAGGTTTGTGTCTGGGGGCCTATGGCAGGGAGTGACCGTCTGGCTCCTGAAAAGCTACGATAGGCAGGAGGTTTACCAGACCCATGGTGGCACCAGTGCCAAGTCGGGCTGATTTGATAGTACCAAGTGGCTCCTGCAATCTGCCATCCAGAATTGGAGCAGCTTACTTTTGTTTTCCAGGGAAACGGGCCGAGGTTTGTGTCTGGGGGTCTATGGCTGGGAGTGACCGGCTGGCTCCTGAACAGCTACGATAGGCAGGATGGTGACCAGACCCATGGTGGCACCAGTGCCAAGTTGGGCTGGTTTGATGGTACCAAGTGGCTCCTGCAATCTGCCATCAAAAAGTTGTCAGGCGAGTTTTGTTTTCCAGGGAAAAGCGCCGTTGATTTTGTTTAGAGGCCTGTGGCTGGGAGTGGCCGGCTGCCTCCTTTGAACCCAGGATACGTAGGATGGTTCCCAGAGCCAAGGTGGCACCAGTGCAAAATTGGGCTGGTTTGATAGTACCAAGTGGTTCCTGCAATCTGCCATCCAGAAGCAGGGCAGCTTACTTTTGTTTGCCAGGGAAACGGGCCGAGCTTTGTGTCTGCGGGCCTATGGCTGGGAGTGACCGGCTAGGTCCTGAAAAGCTAAGATAGGCAGGATGGTGACCAGACCCATGGTGGCACCAGTGCCAAGTTGAGCTGGTTTGATAGTACCAAGTGGCTCCTGCAATCTGCCATCAAAAAGTTGGCAGGCGAGTTTTGTTTTCCAGGGAAAAGCGCCGTTGTTTGTGTTTGGGGGCCTTAGGGTGGGAGTGGCCGGCTGGCTCCTTAGAATCCCCGATACGCAGCATGGTTCCCAGACCAGAGGTGGCACCAGTGCCAAGTCGGGCTGGTTTTATAATACCAAGTGGTTCCTGCAAGCTGCCATGCAGAAGCGGGGCAGCTTACTTTTGTTTGCCAGGGAAACGGGCCGAGGTTTTTGTCTGGGGGCCTATGGCTGGGAGTGACCGGCTGGCTCCTGAAAAGCTACGATAGGCAGGATGGTGACCAGACCCATGGTGGCACCAGTGCCAAGTTGGGCTGGTTTGATAGTACCAAGTGGCTCCTGCAATCTGCCATCAAAAAGTTGGCAGGCGAGTTTTGTTTTCCAGGGAAAAGCGCCGTTGTTTGTGTTTGGGGGCCTGTGGCTGGGAGTGGCCGGCTGGCTCCTTAGAATCCACGATACGCAGCATGGTTCCCAGACCAGAGGTGGCACCAGTTCCAAGTCGGGCTACTTTGATGGTGAAAAGTGGTTCCTGCAATCTGCCATCAAGAAGCGGGGCAGCTTACTTTGGTTTGCCAGGGAAACGGGCCGAGCTTTGTGTCTGGGCGCCTATGGCTGGGAGTGACCGGCGAGGTCCTGAAAAGCTACGATAGGCAGGATGGTTCCCAGACCTGAGGTGCAACCAGTGCCAAGTTGGGCTGATTTGATAGTACCAAGTGGCTCCTGCAATCTGCCATCAAATAGTTGGCCGGCGAATTATGTTTTCCAGGGAAAAGCGCCGTTGTTTCTGTTTGGGGGCCTGTGGCAGGGAGTGGCCGGCTGGCTCCTTATAATCCACGATACGCAGCATGGTTCCCAGACCCAAGGTGGCAACAGTGCCAAGTTGGGCTGGTTTGATAGTACCAAGTGGCTCCGGCAATCTGCCATCAAAAAGTTGGCAGACGAGTTTTGTTTTCCAGGGTAAAGCGCCGTTGTTTGCGTTTGGGGGCCTGTGGCTGGGAGTGGACGGATGGCTAATTAGAATCCACGATATGCAGGATGGTTCCCAGACCAGAGGTGGCACCAGTGCCAAATTGGGCTGATTTGATAGTACCAAGTGGCTCCGGGAATCTGCCATCCAGAAGCGGGACAGCTTACTTTTGTTTGTCAGGGAAACGGGCCGAGCTTTGTGTCTGGGCGCCTATGGCTTGGAGTGACCGGCTGGCGCCTGAAAAGCTACGATAGGCAGGATGGTGACCAGACCCATGGTGGCACCAGTGTCAAGTTGGGCTGGTTTGATAGTACCAAGTGGCTCCTGCAATCTGCCATCAAAAAGTTGGCAGGCGAGTTTTGTTTTCCAGGGAAAAGCGCCGTTGTTTTTGTTTGGGGGCCTGTGGCTGGGAGTGGCCGGCTGGCTCCTTAGAATCCACGATACGCAGCATGGTTCCCAGACCAGAGGTGGCACCAGTGCCAAGTTGGGCTGGTTTTATAGTACCAAGTGCGTCCTGCAATCTGCCATCCAGAAGCGGGGCAGCTTACTTTTGTTTGCCAGGGAAACGGGCCGAGGTTTTTGTCTGGGGGCCTATGGCTGGGAGTGACCGGCTGGCTCCTGAAAAGTTACGATAGGCAGGATGGTGACCAGACCCATGGTGGCACCAGTGCCAAGTTGGGCTGGTTTGATAGTACCAAGTGGCTCCTGCAATCTGCCATCAAAAAGTTGGCAGGCGAGTTTGTTATCCAGGGAAATGCGCCGTTGTTTGTGTTTGGGGGCCTGTGGCTGGGAGTGGCCGGCTGGCTCCTTAGAATCCACGATACGCAGCATGGTTCCCAGACCTGAGTTGGCACCAGTGCCAAGTCGGGCTGGTTTGATGGTGAAAAGTGGCTCCTGCAATCTGCCATCCAGTAGCGGGATAACTTACTTTTGTTTGCCAGGGAAACGGGCCAAGGTTTTTGTCTGGGGGCCTATGGCTGGGAGTGACCGGCTGGCTCCTGAAATGCTACGATAGGCAGGATGGTGACCAGACCCATGGTGGCACCAGTGTAAGGTTGGGCTGGTTTGATAGTACCAAGTGGCTCCGGCAATCTGCCATCAAAATGTTGGCAGGCGAGTTTTGATTTCCAGGGAAAAGCGCCGTTGTTTCTGTTTGGGGGCCTGTGGCTGGGAGTGGACGGATGGCTAATTAGAATCCACGATACGCAGGATGGTTCCCAGACCCAAGGTGGCACCAGGGCCAAGTTGGGCTGGTTTGATAGTACCAAGTGCGTCCTGCAATCTGCCATCCAGAAGCGGGGTAGCTTACTTTTGTTTGCCAGGGAAACGGGCCGAGGTTTGTGTCTGGGGGCCTATGGCTGGGATTGACCGGCTGGCTCCTGAAAAGCTACGATAGGCAGGATGGTGACCAGACCCATGGTGGCACCAGTGTCAAGTTGGGCTGGTTTGATAGTACCAAGTGGCTCCTGCAATCTGCCATCAAAATTTGGCAGGCGAGTTTTGTTTTCCAGGGAAAAGCGCCGTTGTTTTTGTTTGGGGGCCTGTGGGTGGGAGTGGCCGGATGGCTAATTAGAATCCACGATACGCAGCATGGTTCCCAGACCTGAGGTGGCACCAGTGCCGAGTCGCGCTAGTTTGATGGTGCAAAGTGGCTCCTGCAATATGCCATCCAGAAGCGGGGCAGCTTGCTTTTGTTTGCCAGGGAAACTGGCCGAGCTTTGTGTCTGGGGGCCTATGGCTGGGAGTGACCGGCTGGCTCCTGAAAAGCTACGATAGGCAGGATGGTGACCAGACCCATGGTGGCACCAGTGCCAAATTGGGCTGATTTGATAGTACCAAGTGGCTCCTGCAATCTGCCATCAAAAAGTCGGCAGGCGAGTTTTGTTTTCCAGGGAAAAGCGCCGTTGATTGTGTCTGGGGGCCTGTGGCTGGAGTGGCCGGCTGGCTCCTTAGAATCCACGATACGCAGGATGGTTCCCAGACCTGAGGTGGCACCAGTGCCAAGTCGGGCTAGTTTGATGGTGTAAAGTGGCTCCTGCAATCTGCCATCCAGAAGCGGGGTAGGTTACTTTTTTTTGCCAGGGAAACTGGCCGAGGATTTCTCTGGGGCCCTATGGCAGAGAGGGACCGGCTGGCTCCTGAAAAGCTATGATAGGCAGGATGGTGACCAGACCCATGGTGGCACCAGTGCCGAGTTGGGCTGATTTGATAGTACCAAGTGGCTCCTGCAATCTGCCATCAAAATGTTGGCAGGCGGGTTTTGTATTCCAGGGAAAAGCGCCGTTGTTTGTGTTTGGGGGCCTGTGGCTGGGAGTGACCGGCTGGCTCCTTAGAATCCACGATACGCAGGATGGTTCCCAGACCCAAGGTGGCACCAGTGCCAAGTTGGGCTGGTTTGATAGTACCAAGTGGCTCCTGCAATCTGCCATCCAGAAGCGGGGCAGCTTAATTTTGTTTGCCAGGGAAACGGGTCGAGCTTTGTGTCTGGGGGCCTATGGCTGGGAGTGACCGGCTAGGACCTGAAAAGCTAAGATAGGCAGGATGGGGACCAGACCCATGGTGGCAGCAGTGCCAAGTTGGGCTGGTTTGATAGTACCAAGTGGCTCCTGCAATCTGCCATCAAAATTTGGCAGGCGAGTTTTGTTTTCCAGGGAAAAGCGCCGTTGTTTGTGTTTGGGGGCCTGTGGCTTGGAGTGGCCGGCTGGCTCCTTAGAATCCACGATACGCAGCATGGTTCCCAGACCAGAGGTGGCACAAGTGCCAAGTCTGGCTAGTTTGATGGTGCAAAGTGGCTCCTGCAATCTGCCATCCAGAAGCGGGGCAGCTTACTTTTCTTTGCCAGGGAAACGTGCGGAGGTTTTTGTCTGGGGGCCTATGGCTTGGAGTGACCGGCTGGCTCCTGAAAAGCTACGATAGGCAGGATGGTGACCAGACCCATGGTGGCACCAGTGCCAAGTTGGGCTGGTTTGATAGTACCAAGTGGCTCCTGCAATCTGCCATCAAAATGTTGGCAGGCGAGTTTTGTTTTCCAGGGAAAAGCGCCGTTGTTTGTGTTTGGGGGCCTGTGGCTGGGAGTGGCCGGCTGGCTCCTTAGAATCCACGATACGCAGGATGGTTCCCAGACCAGAGGTGGCACCAGTGCCAAGTCGGGCTGGTTTGATAATACCTAGTGGGTCCTGCAATCTGCCATCCAGAAGCGGGACAGCTTACATTTGTTTGCCAGGGAAACGGGCCGAGTTTGTGTCTGGGCGCCTATGGCTTGGAGTGACCGGCTAGGTCCTGAAAAGCTACGATAGGCAGGATGGTGACCAGACCCATGGTGGCACCAGTGCCAAGTTGGGCTGATTTGATAGTACCAAGTGGCTCCTGCAATCTGCCATCAAAAAGTTGGCAGGCGAGTTTTGTTTTCCAGGGAAAAGCGCCGTTGTTTGTGTTTGGGGGCCTGTGGCTGGGAGTGGCCGGCTGGCTCCTTAGAATCCACGATACGCGGCATGGTTCCCAGACCAGAGGTGGCACCAGTGCCAAGTTGGGCTGGTTTGATAGTACCAAGTGCGTCCTGCAAACTGCCATCCAGAAGCGGGGCAGCTTACTTTTGTTTGCCAGGGAAACGGGCCGAGGTTTTTGTCTGGGGGCCTATGGCTGGGAGTGACCGGCTGGCTCCTGAAAAGCTACGATAGGCAGGATGGTGACCAGACCCATGGTGGCACCAGTGCCAAGTTGGGCTGGTTTGATAGTACCAAGTGGCTCCTGCAATCTGCCATCAAAAAGTTGGCAGGCGAGTTTGTTATCCAGGGAAAAGCGCCGTTGTTTGTGTTTGGGGGCCTGTGGCTTGGAGTGGCCGGCTGGCTCCTTAGAATCCACGATACGCAGGATGGTTCCCAGACCAGAGGTGGCACCAGTGCCAAGTCGGGCTGGTTTGATGGTGCAAAGTGGCTCCTGCAATCTGCCATCCAGAAGCGGGGTAGCTTACTTTTGTTTGCCAGGGAAACGGGCCGAGGTTTTTGTCTGGGGGCCAATGGCTGGGAGCACCGGCTGGCGCCTGAAAAGCTACGATAGGCAGGATGGTGACCAGACCCATGGTGGCACCAGTGCCAAGTTGGGCTGGTTTGATAGTACCAAGTGGCTCCTGCAATCTGCCATCAAAAAGTTGGCAGGCCAGTTTTGTTTTCCAGGGAAAAGCGCCGTTGTTTGTGTTTGGAGGCCTGTGGCTGGGAGTGGCCGGCTGCCTCCTTTGAACCCAGGATACGCAGGATGGTTCCCAGAGCCAAGGTGGCGCCAGTGCCAAGTTGGGCTGGTTTGATAGTACCAAGTGGCTCCTGCAATCTGCCATCCAGAAGCGGGACAGCTTACTTTTGTTTCCCAGGGAAACGGGCCGAGGTATTTGTCTGGGGGCCTATGGCTGGGAGTGACTGGCTGGCTACTGAAAAGCTACGATAGGCAGGATGGTTACCAGACTCATGGTGGCACCAGTGCCAAGTCGGGCTGGTTTGATAATACTAAATAGCTCCTGCAATCTGCCATCCAGACGCGGGGCAGCGGATTTTTGTTTGCTGGAGAAAAGTTCCGTGGTTTTTTTTTGGGGGTATATGGCTGGACGTGGCCGGCTGGCTCCTTAAAAAGATCGATACGCAGGATTGTTCCCTGACCCAAGGTGGCATCAGTGCCAAGTCGGGCTGTTTTCGTAGTACCAAGTGCGTCCTGCAATTTGCCATCCAGAAGAGGGGCAGTTGAGTTTTGTTTGCCAGAGAAAAGGGCCGTGGTATATGTTTGGGGGCATATGGTTGAGAGTGGCCGGCTGGCCCCTGAAAATCCACGATAGGCAGGATGGTTCCCAGAACCAAGGTGGCACCAGTGCCATGTTGGCCTGGTTTGATAGTACCATGTGGCTCCTGCAATCTGCCATCCTGAAGCGGGGCTGCTTACTTTTGTTTGCCAGGGAAACGGGCCGAGATATTTGTCTGGGGGCCTATGGCTGGGAGTGAGCGGCTGGCTCCTGAAAAGCTACGATAGGCAGGATGGTGACCAGACCCATGGTGGCACCAGTGCCAAGTTGGGCTGGTTTGATAGTACCAAGTGGCTCCTGCAATCTGCCATCAAAAAGTTGTCAGGCGAGTTTTGTTTTCCAGGGAAAAGCGCCGTTGTTCTTGTTTAGAGGCCTGTGGCTAGGAGTGGCCGGCTGCCTCCTTTGAACCCAGGATACGCAGGATGGTTCCCAGAGCCAAAGTGGCACCAGTGCCAAGTTGGGCTGGTTTGATAATACCAAGTGGCTCCTGCAATCTGCCATCCAGAAGCGGGACAGCTTACTTTTGTTTCCCAGGGAAACGGGCTGAGGTATTTGTCTGGGGGCCTATGGCTGGGAGTGACCGGCTGGCTACTGAAAAGCTACGATAGGCAGGATGGTTACCAGACTCATGGTGGCACCAGTGCCAAGTCGGGCTGGTTTGATAATACTAAATAGCTCCTGAAATCTGCCATTCAGACGCGGGGCAGCGGATTTTTGTTTGCTGGAGAAAAGTTCCGTGGTTTTTTTTTGGGGGTATATGGCTGGACGTGGCCGGCTGGCTCCTTAAAAAGATCGATACGCAGGATTGTTCCCTGACCCAAGGTGGCATCAGTGCCAAGTCGGGCTGTTTTCGTAGTACCAAGTGCGTCCTGCAATTTGCCATCCAGAAGAGGGGCAGTTGAGTTTTGTTTGCCAGAGCAAAGGGCCGTGGTATGTGTTTGGGGGCATATGGCTGAGAGTGGCCGGCTGGCCCCTGAAAATCCACGATAGGCAGGATGGTTCCCAGAGCCAAGGTGGCACCAGTGCCATGTTGGGCTGGTTTGATAGTACCAAGTGGCTCCTGCAATCTGCCATCAAAAAGTTGGCAGGCGAGTTTTGTTTTCCAGGGAAAAGCGTCGTTGTTTTTGTTTAGAGGCCTGTGGCTGGGAGTGGCCGCCTGTCCTCGTAGAATCTACGTTACGCAGCATGGTTCCCAGAGCCAAGGTGGCACGAGGGCCAAGTCGGGCAGGTTTGATAGTACCAAATGCATCCTGCAATCTGCCATCCAAAAGCGGGGCAGTTTACTTTTGTTTGCCAGGGAAACGGGCCGAGGTTTGTGTCTGGGGGCCTATGGCAGGGAGTGACCGTCTGGCTCCTGAAAAGCTACGATAGGCAGGAGGTTTACCAGACCCATGGTGGCACCAGTGCCAAGTTGGGCTGGTTTGATAGTACCAAGTGGTTCCTGCAATCTGCCATCCAGAAGCGGGTTAGCTTACTTTTTTTTGCCAGGGAAACGGGCCGAGTATTGTGTCTGGGGGCCTATGGCTGCGAGTGACCGGCTGGCTCCTGAAAACTACGATAGGCAGGATGGTGACCAGACCCATGGTGGCACCAGTGCCAAGTTGGGCTGATTTGATAGTACCAAGTGGCTCCTGCAGTCTGCCATCGAAAACTTGGCAGGCGAGTTTTGTTTTCCAGGGAAAAGCGCCGTTGATTGTGTCTGGGGGCCTGTGGCTGGAGTGGCCGGCTGGCTCCTTACAATGAACGATACGCAGCATGGTTCCCAGACCTGAGGTGGCACCAGTGCCAAGTCGGGCTAGTTTGATGGTGCAAAGTGGCTCCTGCAATCTGCCATCCAGAAGCGGGGTAGCTTACTTTTGTTTGCCAGGGAAACGGGCCGAGCTTTGTGTCTGGGCGCCTATGGCTTGGAGTGACCGGCTAGGTCCTGAAAAGCTACGATAGGCAGGATGGTGACCAGACCCATGGTGGCACCAGTGCCAAGTTGGGCTGATTTGATAGTACCAAGTGGCTCCTGCAATCTGCCATCAAAAAGTTGGCAGGCGAGTTTTGTTTTCCAGGGAAAAGCGCCGTTGTTTGTGTTTGGGGGCCTGTGGCTGGGAGTGGCCGGCTGGCTCCTTAGAATCCACGATACGCGGCATGGTTCCCAGACCAGAGGTGGCACCAGTGCCAAGTTGGGCTGGTTTGATAGTACCAAGTGCGTCCTGCAATCTGCCATCCAGAAGCGGGGCAGCTTACTTTTGTTTGCCAGGGAAACGGGCCGAGGTTTTTGTCTGGGGGCCTATGGCTGGGAGTGACCGGCTGGCTCCTGAAAAGCTACGATAGGCAGGATGGTGACCAGACCCATGGTGGCACCAGTGCCAAGTTGGGCTGGTTTGATAGTACCAAGTGGCTCCTGCAATCTGCCATCAAAAAGTTGGCAGGCGAGTTTGTTATCCAGGGAAAAGCGCCGTTGTTTGTGTTTGGGGGCCTGTGGCTGGGAGTGGCCGGCTGGCTCCTTAGAATCCACGATACGCAGGATGGTTCCCAGACCAGAGGTGGCACCAGTGCCAAGTCGGGCTGGTTTGATGGTGCAAAGTGGCTCCTGCAATCTGCCATCCAGAAGCGGGGTAGCTTACTTTTGTTTGCCAGGGAAACGGGCCGAGGTTTGTGACTGGGGGCCAATGGCTGGAAGCACCGGCTGGCGCCTGAAAAGCTACGATAGGCAGGATGGTGACCAGACCCATGGTGGCACCAGTGCCAAGTCGGGCTGGTTTGATAATACTAAATAGCTCCTGCAATCTGCCATCCAGACGCGGGGCAGCGCATTTTTGTTTGCTGGAGTAAAGTTCCGTGGTTTTTTTTGGGGGTATATGGCTGGACATGGCCGGCTGGCTCCTTAAAAAGCTCGATACGCAGGATTGTTCCCTGACCCAAGGTGGCATCAGTACCAAGTCGGGCTGTTTTCGTAGTACCAAGTGCGTCCTGCAATTTGCCATCCAGAAGAGGGGCAGTTGAGTTTTGTTTGCCAGAGAAAAGGGCCGTGGTATTTGTTTGGGGGCATATGGTTGAGAGTGGCCGGCTGGCCCCTGAAAATCCACGATAGGCAGGATGGCTCCCAGAACCAAGGTGGCACCAGTGCCATGTTGGCCTGGTTTGATAGTACCATGTGGCTCCTGCAATCTGCCATCCAGAAGCGGGGCTGCTTACTTTTGTTTGCCAGGGAAACGGGCCGAGATATTTGTCTGGGGGCCTATGGCTGGGAGTGAGCGGCTGGCTCCTGAAAAGCTACAATATGCAGGATGGTGACCAGACCCATGGTGGCACCAGTGCCAAGTTGGGCTGGTTTGATAGTACCAAGTGGCTCCTGCAATCTGCCATCAAAAAGTTGTCAGGCGAGTTTTGTTTTCCAGGGAAAAGCGCCGTTGTTCTTGTTTAGAGGCCTGTGGCTAGGAGTGGCCGGCTGCCTCCTTTGAACCCAGGATACGCAGGATGGTTCCCAGAGCCAAAGTGGCACCAGTGCCAAGTTGGGCTGGTTTGATAATACCAAGCGGCTCCTGCAATCTGCCATCCAGAAGCGGGACAGCTTACTTTTGTTTCCCAGGGAAACGGGCTGAGGTATTTGTCTGGGGGCCTATGGCTGGGAGTGACCGGCTGGCTACTGAAAAGCTACGATAGGCAGGATGGTTACCAGACTCATGGTGGCACCAGTGCCAAGTCGGGCTGGTTTGATAATACTAAATAGCTCCTGAAATCTGCCATTCAGACGCGGGGCAGCGCATTTTTGTTTGCTGGAGAAAAGTTCCGTGGTTTTTTTTTGGGGGTATATGGCTGGACGTGGCCGGCTGGCTCCTTAAAAAGATCGATACGCAGGATTGTTCCCTGACCCAAGGTGGCATCAGTGCCAAGTCGGGCTGTTTTCGTAGTACCAAGTGCGTCCTGCAATTTGCCATCCAGAAGAGGGGCAGTTGAGTTTTGTTTGCCAGAGCAAAGGGCCGTGGTATGTGTTTGGGGGCCTTTGGGTGGGAGTGGCCGGCTGGCTCCTTAGAATCCCAGATACGCAGCATGGTTCCCAGACCAGAGGTGGCACCAGTGCAAAGTCGGGCTGGTTTTATAATACCAACTGGTTCCTGCAATCTGCCATGCAGAAGCGGGGCAGCTTTCTTTTGTTTGCCAGGGAAACGGGCCGAGGTTTTTGTCTGGGGGCCTATGGCTGGGAGTGACCGGCTGGCTCCTGAAAAGCTACGATAGGCAGGATGGTGACCAGACCCATGGTGGCACCAGTGCCAAGTTGGGCTGATTTGATAGTAGCAAGTGGCTCCTGCAATCTGCCATCAAATAGTTGGCAGGCGAGTTTTGTTTTCCAGGGAAAAGCGCCGTTGTTTGTGTTTGGGGGCCTGTGGCTGGGAGTGGCCGGCTGGCTGCTTAGAATCCACGATACGCAGCATGGTTCCCAGACCAGAGGTGGCACCAATTCCAAGTCGGGCTACTTTGATGGTGAAAAGTGGCTCCTGCAATCTGCCATCAAGAAGCGGGGCAGCTTACTTTGGTTTGCCAGGGAAACGGGCCGAGCTTTGTGTCTGGGCGCCTATGGCTGGGAGTGACCGGCTGGCTCCTGAAAAGCTACGATAGGCAGGATGGTTCCCAGACCTGAGGTGCAACCAGTGCCAAGTTGGGCTGATTTGATAGTACCAAGTGGCTCCTGCAATCTGCCATCAAATAGTTGGCCGGCGAATTATGTTTTCCAGGGAAAAGCGCCGCTGTTTCTGTTTGGGGGCCTGTGGCAGGGAGTGGCCGGCTGGCTCCTTATAATCCACTATACGCAGCATGGTTCCCAGACCCAAGGTGGCAACAGTGCCAAGGTGGGCTGGTTTGATAGTACCAAGTGGCTCCGGCAATCTGCCATCAAAAAGTTGGCAGACGAGTTTTGTTTTCCAGGGTAAAGCGCCGTTGTTTGCGTTTGGGGGCCTGTGGCTGGGAGTGGACGGATGGCTAATTAGAATCCACGATATGCAGAATGGTTCCCAGACCAGAGGTGGCACCAGTGCCAAATTGGGCTGATTTGATAGTACCAAGTGGCTCCTGGAATCTGCCATCCAGAAGCGGGACAGCTTACTTTTGTTTGTCAGGGAAACGGGCCGAGCTTTGTGTCTGGGGGCCTATGGCTGGGAGTGACCGGCTGGCTCCTGAAAAGCTACGATAGGCAGGATGGTGACCAGACCCATGGTGGCACCAGTGTCAAGTTGGGCTGGTTTGATAGTACCAAGTGGCTCCTGCAATCTGCCATCAAAATGTTGGCAGGCGAGTTTTGTTTTCCAGGGAAAAGCGCCGTTGTTTGTGTTTGGGGGCCTGTGGCTGGGAGTGGCCGGCTGGCTCCTTAGAATCCACGATACGCAGCATGGTTCCCAGACCAGAGGTGGCACCAGTGCCAAGTTGGGCTGGTTTTATAGTACCAAGTGCGTCCTGCAATCTGCCATCCAGAAGCGGGGCAGCTTACTTTTGTTTGCCAGGGAAACGGGCCGAGGTTTTTGTCTGGGGGCCTATGGCTGGGAGTGACCGGCTGGCTCCTGAAATGCTACGATAGGCAGGATGGTGACCAGACCCATGGTGGCACCAGTGTCAAGTTGGGCTGGTTTGATAGTACCAAGTGGCTCCTGCAATCTGCCATCAAAATTTGGCAGGCGAGTTTTGTTTTCCAGGGAAAAGCGCCGTTGTTTTTGTTTGGGGGCCTGTGGCTGGGAGTGGCCGGATGGCTAATTAGAATCCACGATACGCAGCATGGTTCCCAGACCTGAGGTGGCACCAGTGCCGAGTCGCGCTAGTTTGATGGTGCAAAGTGGCTCCTGCAATATGCCATCCAGAAGCGGGGCAGCTTGCTTTTGTTTGCCAGGGAAACGGGCCGAGCTTTGTGTCTGGGGGCCTATGGCTGGGAGTGACCGGCTGGCTCCTGAAAAGCTACGATAGGCAGGATGGTGACCAGACCCATGGTGGCACCAGTGCCAAGTTGGGCTGATTTGATAGTACCAAGTGGCTCCTGCAATCTGCCATCAAAAAGTCGGCAGGCGAGTTTTGTTTTCCAGGGAAAAGCGCCGTTGATTGTGTCTGGGGGCCTGTGGCTGGAGTGGCCGGCTGGCTCCTTAGAATCCACGATACGCAGGATGGTTCCCAGACCTGAGGTGGCACCAGTGCCAAGTCGGGCTAGTTTGATGGTGTAAAGTGGCTCCTGCAATCTGCCATCCAGAAGCGGGGTAGGTTATTTTTTCTGCCAGGGAAACTGGCCGAGGATTTCTCTGGGGCCCTATGGCAGAGAGGGACCGGCTGGCTCCTGAAAAGCTATGATAGGCAGGATGGTGACCAGACCCATGGTGGCACCAGTGCCGAGTTGGGCTGATTTGATAGTACCAAGTGGCTCCTGCAATCTGCCATCAAAATGTTGGCAGGCGGGTTTTGTATTCCAGGGAAAAGCGCCGTTGTTTGTGTTTGGGGGCCTGTGGCTGGGAGTGACCGGCTGGCTCCTTAGAATCCACGATACGCAGGATGGTTCCCAGACCCAAGGTGGCACCAGTGCCAAGTTGGGCTGGTTTGATAGTACCAAGTGGCTCCTGAAATCTGCCATCCAGAAGCGGGGCAGCTTAATTTTGTTTGCCAGGGAAACGGGTCGAGCTTTGTGTCTGGGGGCCTATGGCTGGGAGTGACCGGCTAGGACCTGAAAAGCTAAGATAGGCAGGATGGTGAGCAGACCCATGGTGGCAGCAGTGCCAAGTTGGGCTGGTTTGATAGTACCAAGTGGCTCCTGCAATCTGCCATCAAAATGTTGGCAGGCGAGTTTTGTTTTCCAGGGAAAAGCGCCGTTGTTTGTGTTTGGGGGCCTGTGGCTGGGAGTGGCCGGCTGGCTCCTTAGAATCCACGATACGCAGGATGGTTCCCAGACCTGACGTGGCACCAGTGCCAAGTCGGGCTGGTTTGATAATACCTAGTGGATCCTGCAATCTGCCATGCAGAAGCGGGGCAGCTTTCTTTTGTTTGCCAGGGAAACGGGCCGAGGTTTTTGTCTGGGGGCCTATGGCTGGGAGTGACCGGCTGGCTCCTGAAAAGCTACGATAGGCAGGATGGTGACCAGACCCATGGTGGCACCAGTGCCAAGTTGGGCTGATTTGATAGTAGCAAGTGGCTCCTGCAATCTGCCATCAAATAGTTGGCAGGCGAGTTTTGTTTTCCAGGGAAAAGCGCCGTTGTTTGTGTTTGGGGGCCTGTGGCTGGGAGTGGCCGGCTGGCTGCTTAGAATCCACGATACGCAGCATGGTTCCCAGACCAGAGGTGGCACCAGTTCCAAGTCGGGCTACTTTGATGGTGAAAAGTGGCTCCTGCAATCTGCCATCAAGAAGCGGGGCAGCTTACTTTGGTTTGCCAGGGAAACGGGCCGAGCTTTGTGTCTGGGCGCCTATGGCTGGGAGTGACCGGCTGGCTCCTGAAAAGCTACGATAGGCAGGATGGTTCCCAGACCTGAGGTGCAACCAGTGCCAAGTTGGGCTGATTTGATAGTACCAAGTGGCTCCTGCAATCTGCCATCAAATAGTTGGCCGGCGAATTATGTTTTCCAGGGAAAAGCGCCGCTGTTTCTGTTTGGGGCCTGTGGCAGGGAGTGGCCGGCTGGCTCCTTATAATCCACTATACGCAGCATGGTTCCCAGACCCAAGGTGGCAACAGTGCCAAGGTGGGCTGGTTTGATAGTACCAAGTGGCTCCGGCAATCTGCCATCAAAAAGTTGGCAGACGAGTTTTGTTTTCCAGGGTAAAGCGCCGTTGTTTGCGTTTGGGGGCCTGTGGCTGGGAGTGGACGGATGGCTAATTAGAATCCACGATATGCAGAATGGTTCCCAGACCAGAGGTGGCACCAGTGCCAAATTGGGCTGATTTGATAGTACCAAGTGGCTCCTGGAATCTGCCATCCAGAAGCGGGACAGCTTACTTTTGTTTGTCAGGGAAACGGGCCGAGCTTTGTGTCTGGGGGCCTATGGCTGGGAGTGACCGGCTGGCTCCTGAAAAGCTACGATAGGCAGGATGGTGACCAGACCCATGGTGGCACCAGTGTCAAGTTGGGCTGGTTTGATAGTACCAAGTGGCTCCTGCAATCTGCCATCAAAATGTTGGCAGGCGAGTTTTGTTTTCCAGGGAAAAGCGCCGTTGTTTGTGTTTGGGGGCCTGTGGCTGGGAGTGGCCGGCTGGCTCCTTAGAATCCACGATACGCAGCATGGTTCCCAGACCAGAGGTGGCACCAGTGCCAAGTTGGGCTGGTTTTATAGTACCAAGTGCGTCCTGCAATCTGCCATCCAGAAGCGGGGCAGCTTACTTTTGTTTGCCAGGGAAACGGGCCGAGGTTTTTGTCTGGGGGCCTATGGCTGGGAGTGACCGGCTGGCTCCTGAAATGCTACGATAGGCAGGATGGTGACCAGACCCATGGTGGCACCAGTGTCAAGTTGGGCTGGTTTGATAGTACCAAGTGGCTCCTGCAATCTGCCATCAAAATTTGGCAGGCGAGTTTTGTTTTCCAGGGAAAAGCGCCGTTGTTTTTGTTTGGGGGCCTGTGGCTGGGAGTGGCCGGATGGCTAATTAGAATCCACGATACGCAGCATGGTTCCCAGACCTGAGGTGGCACCAGTGCCGAGTCGCGCTAGTTTGATGGTGCAAAGTGGCTCCTGCAATATGCCATCCAGAAGCGGGGCAGCTTGCTTTTGTTTGCCAGGGAAACGGGCCGAGCTTTGTGTCTGGGGGCCTATGGCTGGGAGTGACCGGCTGGCTCCTGAAAAGCTACGATAGGCAGGATGGTGACCAGACCCATGGTGGCACCAGTGCCAAGTTGGGCTGATTTGATAGTACCAAGTGGCTCCTGCAATCTGCCATCAAAAAGTCGGCAGGCGAGTTTTGTTTTCCAGGGAAAAGCGCCGTTGATTGTGTCTGGGGGCCTGTGGCTGGAGTGGCCGGCTGGCTCCTTAGAATCCACGATACGCAGGATGGTTCCCAGACCTGAGGTGGCACCAGTGCCAAGTCGGGCTAGTTTGATGGTGTAAAGTGGCTCCTGCAATCTGCCATCCAGAAGCGGGGTAGGTTATTTTTTCTGCCAGGGAAACTGGCCGAGGATTTCTCTGGGGCCCTATGGCAGAGAGGGACCGGCTGGCTCCTGAAAAGCTATGATAGGCAGGATGGTGACCAGACCCATGGTGGCACCAGTGCCGAGTTGGGCTGATTTGATAGTACCAAGTGGCTCCTGCAATCTGCCATCAAAATGTTGGCAGGCGGGTTTTGTATTCCAGGGAAAAGCGCCGTTGTTTGTGTTTGGGGGCCTGTGGCTGGGAGTGACCGGCTGGCTCCTTAGAATCCACGATACGCAGGATGGTTCCCAGACCCAAGGTGGCACCAGTGCCAAGTTGGGCTGGTTTGATAGTACCAAGTGGCTCCTGAAATCTGCCATCCAGAAGCGGGGCAGCTTAATTTTGTTTGCCAGGGAAACGGGTCGAGCTTTGTGTCTGGGGGCCTATGGCTGGGAGTGACCGGCTAGGACCTGAAAAGCTAAGATAGGCAGGATGGTGAGCAGACCCATGGTGGCAGCAGTGCCAAGTTGGGCTGGTTTGATAGTACCAAGTGGCTCCTGCAATCTGCCATCAAAATGTTGGCAGGCGAGTTTTGTTTTCCAGGGAAAAGCGCCGTTGTTTGTGTTTGGGGGCCTGTGGCTGGGAGTGGCCGGCTGGCTCCTTAGAATCCACGATACGCAGGATGGTTCCCAGACCTGACGTGGCACCAGTGCCAAGTCGGGCTGGTTTGATAATACCTAGTGGATCCTGCAATCTGCCATCCAGAAGCGGGACAGCTTACATTTGTTTGCCAGGGAAACGGGCCGAGCTTTGTGTCTGGGCGCCTATGGCTTGGAGTGACCGGCTAGGTCCTGAAAATCTACGATAGGCAGGATGGTGACCAGACCCATGGTGGCACCAGTGCCAAGTTGGGCTGATTTGATAGTACCAAGTGGCTCCTGCAATCTGCCATCAAAAAGTTGGCAGGCGAGTTTTGTTTTCCAGGGAAAAGCGCCGTTGTTTGTGTTTGGGGGCCTGTGGCTGGGAGTGGCCCGCTGGCTCCTTAGAATCCACGATACGCAGCATGGTTCCCAGACCAGAGGTGGCACCAGTGCCAAGTTGGGCTGGTTTGATGGTGCAAAGTGGCTCCTGCAATCTGCCATCCAGAAGCGGGGCAGCTTACTTTTGTTTCCCAGGGAAACGGGCCGAGGTTTTTCTCTGGGGGACTATGGCTGGGAGTGACCGGCTGGCGCCTGAACAGCTACGATAGGCAGGATGGTGACCAGACCCATGGTGGCACCAGTGCCAAGTTGGGCTGATTTGATAGTAGCAAGTGGCTCCTGCAATCTGCCATCAAAATGTTGGCAGGCGAGTTTTGTTTTCCAGGGAAAAGCGCCGTTGTTTGTGTTTGGGGGCCTGTGGCTGGGAGTGGCCGGCTGGCTCCTTAGAATCCACGATACGCAGCATGGTTCCCAGACCAGAGGTGGCACCAGTGCCAAGTCGGGCTGGTTTGATAGTACCAAGTGGCTCCTGCAATCTGCCATCCAGAAGCGGGGCAGCTTACTTTTGTTTGCCAGGGAAACGGGCCGAGCTTTGTGTCTGGGGGCCTATGGCTGGGAGTGACCTGCTAGGTCCTGAAAAGCTACGATAGGCAGGATGGTGACCAGACCCATGGTGGCACCAGTGCCAAGTTGGGCTGGTTTGATAGTACCAAGTGGCTCCTGCAATCCGCCATCAAAAAGTGGGAAGGCGAGTTTTGTTTTCCAGGGAAAAGCGCCGTTGTTTGTGTTTGGGTGCCTGTGGCAGGGAGTGGCCGGCTACCTGCTTAGAATCCACGATACGCAGGATGGTTCCCAGACCCAAGGTGGCACCAGTGCCAAGTTGGGCTGGTTTGATAGTACCAAGTGGTTCCTGCAATCTGCCATCCAGAAGCGCGGTAGCTTACTTTTGTTTGCCAGGGAAACGGGCCGAGTATTGTGTCTGGGGGCCTATGGCTGCGAGTGACCGGCTGGCTCCTGAAAACTACGATAGGCAGGATGGTGACCAGACCCATGGTGGCACCAGTGCCAAGTTGGGCTGATTTGATAGTACCAAGTGGCTCCTGCAATCTGCCATCAAAAAGTTGGCAGGCGAGTTTTGTTTTCCAGGGAAAAGCGCCGTTGATTGTGTCTGGGGGCCTGTGGCTGGAGTGGCCGGCTGGCTCCTTACAATGAACGATACGCAGGATGGTTCCCAGACCTGAGGTGGCACCAGTGCCAAGTCGGGCTAGTTTGATGGTGCAAAGTGGCTCCTGCAATCTGCCATCCAGAAGCGGGGTAGCTTACTTTTGTTTGCCAGGGAAACGGGCCGAGCTTTGTGTCTGGGCGCCTATGGCTTGGAGTGACCGGCTAGGTCCTGAAAAGCTACGATAGGCAGGATGGTGACCAGACCCATGGTGGCACCAGTGCCAAGTTGGGCTGATTTGATAGTACCAAGTGGCTCCTGCAATCTGCCATCAAAAAGTTGGCAGGCGAGTTTTGTTTTCCAGGGAAAAGCGCCGTTGTTTGTGTTTGGGGGCCTGTGGCTGGGAGTGGCCGGCTGGCTCCTTAGAATCCACGATACGCGGCATGGTTCCCAGACCAGAGGTGGCACCAGTGCCAAGTTGGGCTGGTTTGATAGTACCAAGTGCGTCCTGCAATCTGCCATCCAGAAGCGGGGCAGCTTACTTTTGTTTGCCAGGGAAACGGGCCGAGGTTTGTGTCTCAGGGCCTATGGCTGGGAGTGACCGGCTGGCTCCTGAAAAGCTACGATAGGCAGGATGGTGACCAGACCCATGGTGGCACCAGTGCCAAGTTGGGCTGGTTTGATAGTACCAAGTGGCTCCTGCAATCTGCCATCAAAAAGTTGGCAGGCGAGTTTGTTATCCAGGGAAAAGCGCCGTTGTTTGTGTTTGGGGGCCTGTGGCTGGGAGTGGCCGGCTGGCTCCTTAGAATCCACGATACGCAGGATGGTTCCCAGACCAGAGGTGGCACCAGTGCCAAGTCGGGCTGGTTTGATGTTGAAAAGTGGCTCCTGCAATCTGCCATCCAGAAGCGGGATAACTTACTTTTGTTTGCCAGGGAAACGGGCCGAGGTTTTTGTCTGGGGGCCTATGGCTGGGAGCACCGGCTGGCGCCTGAAAAGCTACGATAGGCAGGATGGTGACCAGACCCATGGTGGCACCAGTGCCAAGTTGGGCTGGTTTGATAGTACCAAGTGGCTCCTGCAATCTGCCATCAAAAAGTTGGCAGGCGAGTTTTGTTTTCCAGGGAAAAGCGCCGTTGTTTGTGTTTGGGGGCCTGTGGCTGGGAGTGGCCGGCTGTCTCCTTAGAATCCACGATACGCAGGATGGTTCCCAGACCAGAGGTGGCACCAGTGCCAAGTCGGGCTGGTTTGATGGTGCAAAGTGGCTCCTGCAATCTGCCATCCAGAAGCGGGGTAGCTTACTTTTGTTTGCCAGGGAAACGGTCCGAGGATTTTGTCTGGGGGCCTATGGCTGGGAGTGACTGGCTGGCTACTGAAAAGCTACGATAGGCAGGATGGTTACCAGACTCATGGTGGCACCAGTGCCAAGTCGGGCTGGTTTGATGATACTAAATAGCTCCTGCAATCTGCCATCCAGACGCGGGGTAGCGGATTTTTGTTTACTGGAGAAAAGTTCCGTGGTTTTTTTTTGGGGGTATATGGCTGGACGTGGCCGGCTGGCTCCTTAAAAAGCTCGATACGCAGGATTGTTCCCTGACCCAAGGTGGCATCAGTGCCAAATCGGGCTGTTTTCGTAGTACCAAGTGCGTCCTGCAATTTGCCATCCAGAAGAGGGGCGGTTGAGTTCTGTTTGCCAGAGAAAAGGGCCGTGGTATGTGTTTGGGGGCATATGGTTGAGAGTGGCCGGCTGGCGCCTGAAAATCCACGATAGGCAGGATGGTTCCCAGAACCAAGGTGGCACCAGTGCCATGTTGGCCTGGTTTGATAGTACCATGTGGCTCCTGCAATCTGCCATCCAGAAGCGGGGCTGCTTACTTTTGTTTGCCAGGGAAACGGGCCGAGGTATTTGTCAGGGGGCCTATGGCTGGGAGTGACCGGCTGGCTCCTGAAAAGCTACGATAGGCAGGATGGTGACCAGACCCATGGTGGCACCAGTGCCAAGTTGGGCTGGTTTGATAGTACCAAGTGGCTCCTGCAATCTGCCATCAAAATGTTGGCAGGCGAGTTTTGTTTTCCAGGGAAAAGCGCCGTTGTTTTTGTTTAGAGGCCTGTGGCTGGGAGTGGCCGGCTGCCTCCTTTGAACCCAGGATACGTAGGATGGTTCCCAGAGCCAAGGTGGCACCAGTGCAAAATTGGGCTGGTTTGATAGTACCAAGTGGCTCCTGCAATCTGCCATCCAGAAGCGGGGCAGCTTACTTTTGTTTCCCAGGGAAACGGGCCGAGGTATTTGTCTGGGGGCCTATGGCTGGGAGTGACCGGCTGGCTACTGAAAAGCTACGATAGGCAGGATGGTTACCAGACTCATGGTAGCACCAGTGCTAAGTCGGGCTGGTTTATAATACTAAATAGCTCCTGAAATCTGCCATTCAGACGCGGGGCAGCGGATTTTTGTCTGCTGGAGAAAAGTTCCGTGGTTGTTTTTTGGGGGTATATGGCTGGACGTGGCCGGCTGGCTCCTTAAAATGATCGATACGCAGGATTGTTCCCTGACCCAAGGTGGCATCAGTGCCAAGTCGGGCTGTTTTCGTAGTACCAAGTGCGTCCTGCAATTTGCCATCCAGAAGAGGGGCAGTTGAGTTTTGTTTGCCAGAGAAAAGGGCCGTGGTATGTGTTTGGGGGCATATGGCTGAGAGTGGCCGGCTGGCCCCTGAAAATCCAAGATAGGCAGGATGGTTCCCAGAGCCAAGGTGGCACCAGTGCCATGTTGGCCTGGTTTGATAGTACCATGTGGCTCCTGCAATCTGCCATCCAGAAGCGGGGCAGCTTACTTTTGTTTGCCAGGGAAACGGGCCGAGGTATTTGTCTGGGGGCCTATGGCTGGGAGTGACCGGCTGGCTCCTGAAAAGCTACGATAGGCAGGATGGTGACCAGACCCATGGTGGCACCAGTGCCAAGTTGGGCTGGTTTGATAGTACCAAGTGGCTCCTGCAATCTGCCATCAAAAAGTTGGCAGGCGAGTTTTGTTTTCCAGGGAAAAGCGCCGTTGCTTTTGTTTAGAGGCCTGTGGCAGGGAGTGGCCGCCTGTCCTCGTAGAATCTACGTTACGCAGCATGGTTCCCAGAGCCAAGGTGGCACCAGGGCCAAGTCGGGCTGGTTTGATAGTACCAAGTGCATCCTGCAATCAGCCATCCAAAAGCGGGGCAGCTTACTTTTGTTTGCCAGGGAAACGGGCCGAGGTTTGTGTCTGGGGGCCTATGGCTGGGAGTGACCGCCTGGCTCCTGAAAAGCTACGATAGGCAGGATGGTGACCAGACCCATGGTGGCACCAGTGCCAAGTTGGGCTGGTTTGATAGTACCAAGTGGCTCCTGCAATCTGCCATCAAAAAGTTGGCAGGAGAGTTTTGTTTTCCAGGGAAAAGCGCCGTTGTTTGTGTTTGGGGGTCTGTGGGTGGGAGTGGCCGGCTGGCTCCTTAGAACACACGATACGCAGGATGGTTCCCAGACCCAAGGTGGCACCAGTGCCACGTCGGGCTGGTTTGATGGTGAAAAGTGGCTCCTGCAATCTGCCATCCTGGAGCGGGGTAGCTTACATTTGTGTACCAGGGAAACGGGCCGAGGTTTATGACTGGGGGCCTAGGGCTAGGAGTGACCGGCTGGCTCCTGAAAAGCTACGATAGGCAGGATGGTTCCCAGACCCAAGGTGGCACCAGTGCCAAGTTGGGCTGGTTTGATGGTACCAACTGGCTCCTGCAATCTGCCATCTAAAAGTTGTCAGGCGAGTTTTGTTTTCCAGGGAAAAGCGCCATTGATTTTGTTTGGCGGCCGGTGGCTGGCAGTGGCTGCCTGTCGTCTTAGAATCCGGGTTACGCAGCATGGTTCCCAGAGCCAAGGTGGCACCAGTGTCAAGTTGGGCTGGTTTGATAGTACCAAGTGGCTCCTGCAATCTGCCATCCAGAAGCGGGGCAGCTTACTTTTGTTTGCCAGGGAAACGGGCCGAGGTATTTGTCTGGGGACCTATGGCTGGGAGTGACCGGCTGGCTCCTGAAAAGCTACGATAGGCAGGATGGTGTCCAGACCCATGGTGGCACCAGTGCCAAGTTGGGCTGGTTTGATAGTACCAAGTGGCTCCTGCAATCTGCCATCAAAAAGTTGGCAGGCCAGTTTTATTTTCCAGGGAAAAGCGCCGTTGTTTTTGTTTGGGGGACTGTGGCTGGGAGTGGCCGGCTGGCTGCCTAGAACACACGATACGCAGCATGGTTCCCAGACCAGAGGTGGCACCAGTGCCAAGTCGGGCTGGTTTGATGGTGCAAAGTGGCTCCTGCAATCTGCCATCCAGAAATGCGGTAGCTTACTTTTGTGTGCCAGGGAAACAGGCCGAGGTTTGTGTCTGGGGGCCTATGGCTGGGAGTGACCGGCTGGCTCCTGAAAAGCTACGATAGGCAGGATGGTGACCAGACCCATGGTGGCACCAGTGCCAAGTTGGGCTGGTTTGATAGTACCAAGTGGCTCCTGCAATCTGCCATCAAAAAGTTGGCAGGCGAGTTTTGTTTTCCAGGGAAAAGCGCCGTTGTGTGTGTTTTTGGGCCTGTGGCTGGGAGTGGCCAGCTGGCTCCTTAGAATCCACGATACGCAGGATGGTTCCCAGACCCAAGGTGGCACCAGTGCCAAGTCGGGCTGGTTTGTTAGTACCAAGTGGTTCCTGCAATCTGCCATCCAGAAGCGGGGCAGCTGAATTTTGTTTGCCAGAGAAAAAGGCTGTTGTTTGTGTTTCGGGGCCTGTGGCTGGCAGTGGACGGCTGGCTCCTGAAAATCCATGATACGCAGCATGGTTCCCAGACCCAAGGTGGCACCAGTGCCAAGTAGGGCTGGTTTCATAGTACCCAGTGGCTCCTGCAATCTGCCATCCAGAAGAGGGGCAGTTGAGTTTTGTTTTCCAGAGAAAAGGGCCGTGGTTTGTGTTTGGGGCCTATGGCTGAGAGTGACCGGCTGACCCCTGAAAATCCACTATACGCCGGATGGTTCCCAGATCCAAGGTGGCACCAGTGCCATGTTGTGCTGGTGTGATAGTCCCAAGTGGCTCCTGCAATCTGCCATCCAGAAGTGGGGCAGCTGAATTTTGTTTGCCAGAGAAAAAGGCTGTGGTTTTTGTTTGGGGGCCTATGGCTGGGAGTGGCCGGCTGGCTCCTGAAAATCCATGATACGCAGCATGGTTCCCAGACCCAAGGTGGCACCAGTGCCAAGTGGGGCTGGTTTCACAGTGTCAAGTGCCTCCTGCAATCTCCCATCCAGAAGCGGGGCAGCTGAGTTTTGTTTGCCTGTGAAACGGGCCGTTGTTTTTGATTGGGGTCTGTGGCCGAGAGTGTTCAGCTGGCTCCTGACAATCCACAATACGCAGGATGGTTCCCAGACCCAAGGTGGCACCAGTGCCAAGTCGTGCTGGTTTGATAGTACCAAGTGGCTCCTGCAATCTGCCATCCAGAAGCGGTGCAGCTGAGTTTTGTTTGCCAGAGGAAAGGGCCGTGGGTTGTGTTCGGGGGCATATGGCTGGGAGTGGCCGGCTGTCTCATTAAAAAGATCGATACGCACGATGGTTCCCAGACCCAAGGTGGCACCAGTGCCAAGTCGGGCTGTTTTTATAGTACCAAGTGCGTCCTGCAATTTGCCATCCAGAAGAGGGGCAGTTGAGTTTTGTTTGCCAGAGAAAAGCGCCGTTGTTTGTGTTTGGGGGCTTGTGGCTGGGAGTGGCCGACTGGCGCCTTAGAATCTGCGATACGCAGCATGGTTCCCAGACCCAAGGTGGCACCAGTTCCAAGTTGGGCTGGTTTGATAGTAGCAAGTGGCTCCTGCAATCTGCCAACCAGAAGCGGGGTAGCTTACTTTTGTTTGCCAGGGAAACGGGCCGAGGTTTGTGACTGGGGGCCTATGGCTGGGAGTGACCGGCTGGCTCCTGGAAAGCTACGATAGGCAGGATGGTGACCAGACCCATGGTGGCACCAGTGCCAAGTTGGGCTGGTTTGATAGTACCAAGAGGCTCCTGCAATCTGCCATCAAAAAGTTGGCAGGCGAGTTTTGTTTTCCAGGGAAAAGCGCCGTTGTTTGTGTCTGGGGGCCTGTGGCTGGAGTGACCGGCTGGCTCCTTAGAATCCACGATACGCAGGATGGTTCCCAGACCAGAGGTGGCACCAGCGCCAAGTCGGGCTGGTTTTATAGTACCAAGTGGTTCCTGCAATCTGCCATCCAGAAGCGGGGCAGCTTACTTTTGTTTGCCAGGGAAACGGGCCGAGCTTTGTGTCTGGGCGCCTATGGCTGGGAGTGACCGGCGAGGTCCTGAAAAGCTACGATAGGCAGGATGGTGACCACATCCATTGTGGCACCAGTGACAAGTTGGGCTGCTTTGATAGTACCAAGTGGCTCCTGCAATCCGCCATCAAAAAGTTGGCAGGCGAGTTTTGTTTTCCAGGGAAAAGCGCCGTTGTTTGTGTTTGGGGGCCTGTGGCTGGGAGTGGCCGGCTGGCTCCTTAGAATCCACGATACGCGGCATGGTTCCCAGACCAGAGGTGGCACCAGTGACAAGTCGGGCTGGTTTGATAGTACCAAGTGCGTCCTGCAATCTGCCATCCAGAAGCGGGGCAGCTTACTTTTGTTTGCCAGGGAAACGGGCCGAGGTTTGTGTCTGCGGGCCTATGGCTGGGAGTGACCGGCTGGCTCCTGAAAAGCTACGATAGGCAGGATGGGGAGCAGACCCATGGTGGCACCAGTGCCAAGTTGGGCTTGTTTGATAGTACCAAGTGGCTCCTGCAATCTGCCCTCAAAAAGTTGGCAGGCGAGTTTTGTTTTCCAGGGAAAAGCGCCGTTGTTTGTGTTTGGGTGCCTGTGGGTGGGAGTGGCCGGCTGGCTCCTTAGAATCCACGATACGCAGGATGGTTCCCAGACCTGACGTGGCACCAGTGCCAAGTCGGGCTGGTTTTATAGTACCAAGTGGTTCCTGCAATCTGCCATCCAGAAGCGGGGCAGCTTACTTTTGTTTGCCAGGGAAACGGGCCGAGGTTTTTGTCTGGGGGCCTATGGCTGGGAGTGACCTGCTAGGTCCTGAAAAGCTACGATAGGCAGGATGGTTACCATATCCATGGTGGCACCAGTGCCAAGTTGGGCTGGTTTGATAGTACCAAGTGGCTCCTGCAATCTGCCATCAAAAAGTTGGCAGGCGAGTTTTGTTTTCCAGGGAAAAGCGCCGTTGTTTGTGTTTGGGTGCCTGTGGCAGGGAGTGGCCGGCGGGCTCCTCAGAATCCACGATACGCAGGATGGTTCCCAGACCCAAGGTGGCACCAGTGCCAAGTTGGGCTGGTTTGATACTACCAAGTGCGTCCTGCAAACTGCCATCCAGAAGCGGGGTAGCTTACTTTTTTTTGCCAGGGAAACGGGCCGAGGTTTTTTTCTCGGGGCCTATGGCTGGGGGTGACCTGCTGGCTTCTGAAAAGCTACGATAGGCAGGATGGTGACCAGACCCATGGTGGCACCAGTGCCAAGTTGGGCTTATTTGATAGTACCAAGTGGCTCCTGCAATCTGCCATCAAAATGTTGGCAGGCGAGTTTTGTTTTCCAGGGAAAAGCGCCGTTGTTTGTGTTTGGGGGCCTGTGGCTGGGAGTGGCCGGCTGGCTAATTAGAATCCACGATACGCAGGATGGTTCCCAGACCAGAGGTGGCACCAGTGCCAAGTCGGGCTGGTTTGATACTACCAAGTGCGTCCTGCAATCTGCCATCCAGAAGCGGGACAGCTTACTTTTGTTTGCCAGGGAAACGGGCCGAGGTTTGTGTCTGGGGGCCTATGGCTGGGAGTGACCGGCTGGCTCCTGAAAAGCTACGATAGGCAGGATGGTGACCAGACCCATGGTGGCACCAGTGCCAAGTTGGGCTGGTTTGATAGTACCAAGTGGCTCCTGCAATCTGCCATCAAAAAGTTGGCAGGCGAGTTTGTTATTTAGGGAAAAGCGCAGTTGTTTGTGTTTGGGGGCCTGTGGCTGGGAGTGGCCGGTTGGCTCCTTAGAATCCACGATACGCAGGATGGTTCCCAGACCAGATGTGGCACCAGTGCCAAGTCAGGCTGGTCTGATAGTACCAAGTGCGTCCTGCAATCTGCCATCCAGAAGCGGGGCAGCTTAATTTTGTTTGCCAGGGAAACGGGCCGAGGTTTGTGTTTGGGGGCCTGTGGCTGGGAGTTGCCGACTGGCTCCTTAGAACCCATGATACGCAGGATGGTTCCCAGACCAGAGGTGGCACCAGTGCCAAGTTGGGCTAGTTTGATAGTACCAAGTGGCTTCTGCAATCTGCCATCCAGAAGCGGGGCAGCTTACTTTTGTTTGCCAGGGAAACGGGCCGTTGATTGTGTTTGGGGGCCTGTGGCTGGGAGTTGCCGACTGGCTCCTTAGAATCCACGATACGCGGAATGGTTCCCAGACCAGAGGTGGCACCAGTGCCTAGTCGGGCTGGTTTGATAGTACCAAGTGGCTCCTGCAATCTGCCATCCAGAAGCGGGGCAGCTTACTTTTCTTTGCCAGGGAAAAGCGCCGTTGTTTGTGTTTGGGGGCCTGTGGGTGGGAGTGGCCGGATGGCTCCTTAGAATCCACGATACGCAGGATGGTTCCCAGACCAGAGGTGGCACCAGTGCCAAGTCGGGCTGGTTTGATAGTACCAAGTGGCTCCTGCAATCTGCCATCCAGAAGCGGGGCAGCTTACTTTTGTTTGCCAGGGAAACGGGCCGAGGTTTGTGTCTCAGGGCCTATGGCTGGGAGTGACCGGCTGGCTCCTGAAAAGTTACAATAGGCAGGATGTTGACCAGACCCATGGTGGCACCAGTGCCAAGTCGGGCTGGTTTGATAGTACCAAGTGGCTCCTGCAATCTGCCATGAAAAAGTTGGCAGACGAGTTTTGTTTTCCAGGGAAAAGCGCCGTTGTTTGTGTTTGGGGGCCTGTGGCTGGGAGTGGCCGGCTGGCTCCTTAGAATCCACGATACGCAGCATGGTATCCAGAGCCAAGGTGGCACCAGTGCCAAGTTGGGCTGGTTTGATAATACCAAGTGGTTCCTGCAAACTCCATCAAAAAGTTGGCAGGCGTGTTTTGTTTTCCAGGGAACAGCGCCGTTGATTTTGTTTGGGGGCCTGTGGCTGGGAGTGGCCGGCTGGCTCCTTAGAATCCACGATACGCAGGATGGTTCCCAGACCCAAGGTGGCACCAGTGCCAAGTCGGGCTGGTTTGATTACACCAAGTGGCTCCTGCAATCTGCCATCCAGAAGTGAGGCAGCTAAGTTTTGTTTGCGAGAAAAAAGGGCCGTGGTTTTTGTTGGGGGCCTGTGGCTGGGAGTAGCCGGCTGGCTCCTTAAAATCCACGATAGGCAGGATGGTTCCCAGACCCAAGGTGGCACCAGTGCCAAGTCGGGCTGGTTTGATAGTACCAAGTGGCTCCTGCAATCTGCCATCCAGAAGCGGGGCAGCTGAGTTTTGTTTGCCAGAGAAAAAGGCTGTGGTTTTTGTTTGGGGGCCTGTGGCTGGCAGTGGCCGGCTGGCTCCTGAAAATCCACGATACGCAGCATGGTTCCCAGACCCAAGGTAGCACCAGTACAAAGTGGGGCTCGTTTGACAGTGTCAAGTGCCTCCTGCAATCTCCCATCCAGAAGCGGGGCAGCTGAGTTTTTTTTGCCAGGGAAACGGACCTTTGTTTTTGATTGGGGTCTGTGGCCGAGAGTGGTCGGCTGTCTCCTGACAATCCACAATACGCAGGATGGTTCCCAGACCAAAGGTGGCACCAGTGCCAAGTCGGGCTGGTTTGATAGTACCAAGTGCCTCCTGCAATCTGCCATCCAGAAGCGGGGCAGCTGAGTTTTGTTTGCCAGAGAAAAGGGCCATGGGTTGTGTTTGGGGGCATATGGCTGGGAGTGGCCACCTGGCTCCTTAAAATGCACGATACGCCGCATGGTAACCAGACGCAAGGTGGCACCAGTGCCAAGTCGGGCTGTTTTTGTAGTACCCAGTGGCTCCTGCAATTTGCCATCCAGAAGCGGGGCAGCTAAATTTTGTTTGCTAGAGAAAAGGGCTGTGGTTTGTGTTTGGGGGCCTATGGCCGAGAGTGGTAGGCTGGCCCCTGAAAATCAACGATAGGCAGGATGGTTCCCAGATCCAAGGTGGCACCAGTGCCAAGTAAGGCTGGTTGTATGGTTCAAAGTGACTCCTGCAATCTGCCATCCAGAAGCGGGACAGCTGAGTTTTTTTTGCCAGAGAAAAGGTCCGTGGTTTCTTTTTGGGGCATACGGCTGGGAATTGCCGGCTGGCTCCTTAAAATTCTCGATACGCAGGATGGTTCCCAGAGCCAAGGAGGCACCACTGCCAAGTCGGGCTCTTTTTGTAGTACCAAGTGCGTCCTGCAATTTGCCATCCAGAAGAGGGGCAGTTGAGTTTTGTTTGCCAGAGAAAAGGGCCGAGGTTTGTGTTTGGGAGCATATGGCTGGGAATGACCGGCTGGCCCCTGAAAATCCACGATACGCCGGATGGTTCCCAGATCCAAGGTGGTAACATTACCAAGTCGGGCTGGTTTGATAGTCCCAAGTGGCTCCTGCAAACTGCCATCCAGAAGCGGGGCAGCTGAGTTTTGTTTGCCAGGGAAATGGGCCGTTGTTTGTGTTTGGGGGCCTGTGGCTGGGAGTGTTCGGCTGGTTCCTGAATATGTACGATACGCAGGATTGTTCCCAGATCCAAGGTGGCAGCAGTGCCATGTTGTGCTGCTGTAATAGTCCCAAGTGGCTCCTGCAATCTGCCATCCAGAAGTGGGGCAGCTGATTTTTGTTTGCCAGAGAAAAGTTCCGTGGTTTGTGTTTGGGGGCATATGGCTGAGAGTGGCCGGCTGGCCCCTGAAAATCCACGATACACAGGATGGTTCCCAGATCCAAGGTGGCATCTGTGCCAAGTCGGGCTGATTTGATAGTACTAAGTAGCTCCTGCAATCTGTCATCCAGAAGCGGGGCAGCTTACTTTTGTTTGCCAGGGAAACGGGCCGAGGTTTCTGTTTGGGGGCCTATGGCTGGGAGTGACCGGCTGGCTCCTGAAAAGCTACAATAGGCAGGATGGTTCCCAGAGCCAAGGTGGCACCAGTGCCAAGTTGGGCTGGTTTGATAGTACCAAGTGGCTCCTGCAATCTGCCATCCAGAAGCAGGGCAGCTGAGTTTTGTTTGCCAGAGAAAAGGGCTTGGTTTGTGTTTGGGGGCATATGGCTGGGTGTGGCCAGCTGGCTCCTTAAAATGCACGATATGCAACATGGCTCCCAGACCCATAGTGGCACCAGTGCCAAGTCGGGCTGGTTTGATAGTACCAAGTGGCTCCTGCAATCTTCCATGATCACGTGGAGAAATACTTTCTGGTTTCAGCCATATGCTCTTTCTTCTCTCCCTCAACTTCTCTATCACCTCTCATCTGGTTCACATGCGCTGTCTTCAAGGTCCACAGGCTACTTTTCACAGAATCTTCTGGCCTGATGAAGTAAGAATGATGAATAGAACAGAGCTGGGATCTATTTTCCAGTTTGGATAAAATGCATTCTGCACACAAATCCAAGGAGAACGGGCTGCCCCAATGCCCAGAAAATCTTTCACTCCTGCTAGTGTTCTACGTCAACCGCAACTTAGTCTGAAAGAAAAGCTTTTTCTCTGAGAGCATCTGAGAGGTTTGCATGAAGCACTGATATCTGACATATGCAATTTTGAATAGGAGAGGAAAAAGAAAATGGCAAGGAGTTTTTAATTTTAGTGGTTTCAATTTTAATTTCCGTGCACTTTTTCAAAACTTGTCAGCTCAAATGCCCATCAACATCTTTTAGTCATCTGTAAGTCAGTATTCATATAAAATGTGCTTCAAATCCAAAGAATTTCAAATTTGCACTCCAAGCTTCTATGCCTAGATTTATGATTTCCTACACATATTAGATGAAAGGAAGGCCTTTTTTACTGTGGGAGTGCTGGAACACTGGAACAGGTTGCCCAGAGAAGTTGTGGGTGTCCCATCCCTGAAAGTATTCAAGGTCACCTTGGACGGGGCTTGGAGCAGCAACAAAGGAGAAGCTTGATGGTAGAGAAACAAAGTTGGACTATAGAAGAAACTCGGATTGAAGTATAGGATCAAGTTTTCTCTCAGCTCTTGGGGTAAATTCAAAGTTGTACAAAATGACATTTATCTGTGCTATTCACTACTGTAACAGAAAGTTTCATGAAAACTGTACAGAAGATAGTAAATTTTAAAAGAGATAAGAATTACAGCATAAAATCCATGGGATAGGTTACAACATGAGACACTCTCTAAGAGAAAATCTCTGTGTTTCAGCACTTCATCGGGGTAAGATTTCATGAAGTGCCAAAGAAGGCGGCAAAATATCATTCGGGACATTATTTACTGGAATTCAGCCTGGCCATTAGTAGGAACTGCCTTTGAACATATCATGTAGATATACCACACACGCTTTCCCTTCACTGAAAAATTACTGTTTACAACAAATAAGCAATTGACGATCAAAATTGATTGAAAGCATCTTAAACATGTCAAGTATTTCATTGTAGATGATCTGTGATCCAAATGCTTCTTCCACCTTCGAGAGGGACAGAAGAATTCTTCCATATCATGATGGTTTAAAATTGTATCAACCAATGTTTTCTGCTGAAAAGATATCATCTATTTTTTTCTATTTTTGGAAGAAAATATTCCTAGACATACAACAGGTGAGAACTAAGTAATTTTAAAGAAAGAAATGAAATGAAAATATTCTGTAAATAGAATGAAATGAAAAGCTGTGTTTTAAATAGGAGCTAAATATTAAACAGAATTTTTGTACCAGGCATTTGAATTACTGCACCAGCTCTTTTGCCCATCAAGAGAGGCATTTAGCATTTCAGTCTTTTCCAAGGTGTTCATGATCTGCTATGCTGATCTCTGTGTGTGCCTAGGTGTGTGTGGAGGGGGGGGCATATGAAGGGGAGTGTGTATGTTTGCTTTACAATTGTTGTGGCAGATTCATGCCTCAGCTCCACATTTTGTTTTAAAAAGGTCACACCGAGTGGATATGAAGTTTACTATCAACAAGAGATCGATTCCCAAATCATCCATTTGACTCTCCCTTATAAATCATGTGCTTTGTTGCATATTTTATCAAATATACTTTCAAGCCAGATGGAGGAAGGAGGATGTGGGAATCCCTCCACCATCTTGCAACTTTTATGTAAGTAGGTTTTCAAGAAAATCATCATTTCTCTTTTAAATATGTCTGGAACAGGCATGATGGTAGTGTCAACCTGTTGGAGTTTTTGTTGCTGGAAGAAGTTGTACAAAAGGATTGGTTTTTACATTGACCAGTTACTGAATCAAGCGCAGGAATACATTGGAAATTTAGCTGGGGGTTCCTTTTCCCAGCAGACTACTTCTAGAACGAGCTTGTACACTGAAGCTGACTCTTTTGCTCTCTTTTTGTTTCTTTCCTATTTTCTTGGCTTCTTTGCCACTATCTAGACAATTTTGGAACTTTGTTCCCAACTAAAATGGTTTCAATAGTCTGATTGTGATCATACATTTTTACAAGGAATTTTTAAAATCTTTCCTCGAGTCCAGAAAGTCAAGGACTTAGATCTTTTTCTTCCCTTATCAATATTGCCATGAAATTGATAAATAAAGACCAACTCTTTATTTTTGTTTTTAACCCACGTAGATAATTCCCATCCATTAATCCATTTTGTGGACCAATAGCTGCCATTCTGATGGAAGCTGTCACTTCTTAACAATAGGCATTCTGTGACTATGTTGACTGCACTTTGGGTGAAGATCCTAACTGGTCTTAGATATACATAGGGAGAAATTTGCTCAGCCAGTGTCAGTCTTAAGCATGCGTATCAGAAGATCTTTCTAGAGCTGGGAATTTTCCCATGAAAGGGATTCAGTTAGGGAAGAGACACTTGTGCCAGAGTTTTACATTCTTCTTGAACACTGCTTAAGGAACTTAGATGCCATGTCCATTTGGATCTCTGTCTGCACAGAACTTTGTCATGCCAGTGCTTTGAAATGCATCTTGAAGAGAATTCACTAGCACAGAATGAAAGAGAGTGGAAGGGGTTGGTGGGGCTAACCAGGCCCAACCCCCCTGCCTAAACGAGGATACCTAGAGCCTCTTGCCCAGGATTCTATCTGGGTGTACTTTTAATGTCTTCAAAGATCCAGGCTCCACAATCTTTCTGGGCAGTCTGTGCCGTGGTTCAGTCACCCTGACAGTAAAGAAACATTTACTGATGTTCAAAGGCAATCTCCTGTATTTCAGTGTGTGCCCACTGCCTCTTGTCTTTTCCCTCAGCATCACTGAAAAGACACTGATTCCCTCCCCTTTGCACTATTGCTTCCATATGTATGTGTGATGCCATGTAGAGGTATGTCAAAAACCTCCCTGAAGCCCAGGCAGATAATATTCCCTTCATCTACCAGTCAAGTTGATTCATCAGAGGAGTTTAAAGTGATGTTCAGCATGAAATTCCCCTGAAAAATCATGCTAACTACATTATTTGGTCATCTGTCATGTGCCTGGCAAGGATTTCCAGGAAGAGCTGCTTCATCAACTTCCTGGGGATAAAAAAGAGGCTGGCTGGTTTGTACTATGGCGAGTCCTCTTAATTGCCTTTTTTGAAGATGGGTGTCATTTGCTAACATCCACTCTTTAGCCTCTCTTGTCGTCTACATCTTAGCAAAACGCTTTTCCACTATGTCTGGCTAGGAAAAACTGTGCCAGCACAGAAAACATCTCCCATCGTGTTCTAGAAGTTGCACGGATGTCTGCCAAGTGTTTGGCAGGAAGAAAAGAAAAGTTGTCCAAAACAGCTTCCAATCGAATGTTCCTGTGATTGGAAAAGTCAGGAGAGTGCAAAGGTACTGTTTTCTATCAGTTGGCAAGGTGCGCACACAATCCCAGTGTTGTACAGCTTGCTTCTTCACCTTCCCGAAGCTGCCGCTCTCGCCGGCTGCCGGAGCCCAAGAAGCGGCTTCTTCGCGCAAAGACGATTGTGCCGCTCACAGTGCTCTCCTTAGCGCGGCTTCTGCCGAAAGACGCCCGGCAGCGGCTCTTACCTCCGGAGAGCATCCTACCTTCGTCTTTAGCTCCTCTTCTCATCTACACCTCGGCAAAACGCTTTTCCACTATGTCTGGCTAGGAAAAACTGTGCCAGCACAGAAAACATCTCCCATCGTGTTCTAGAAGTTGCACGGATGTCTGCCAAGTGTTTGGCAGGAAGAAAAGAAAAGTTGTCCAAAACAGCTTCCAATCGAATGTTCCTGTGATTGGAAAAGTCAGGAGAGTGCAAAGGTACTGTTTTCTATCAGTTGGCAAGGTGCGCACACAATCCCAGTGTTGTACAGCTTGCTTCTTCACCTTCCCGAAGCTGCCGCTCTCGCCGGCTGCCGGAGCCCAAGAAGCGGCTTCTTCGCGCAAAGACGATTGTGCCGCTCACAGGGCTCTCCTTAGCGCGGCTTCTGCCGAAAGACGCCCGGCAGCGGCTCTTACCTCCGGAGAGCATCCTACCTTCGTCTTTAGCTCCTCTTCTCATCTACACCTCGGCAAAACGCTTTTCCACTATGTCTGGCTAGGAAAAACTGTGCCAGCACAGAAAACATCTCCCATCGTGTTCTAGAAGTTGCACGGATGTCTGCCAAGTGTTTGGCAGGAAGAAAAGAAAAGTTGTCCAAAACAGCTTCCAATCGAATGTTCCTGTGATTGGAAAAGTCAGGAGAGTGCAAAGGTACTGTTTTCTATCAGTTGGCAAGGTGCGCACACAATCCCAGTGTTGTACAGCTTGCTTCTTCACCTTCCCGAAGCTGCCGCTCTCGCCGGCTGCCGGAGCCCAAGAAGCGGCTTCTTCGCGCAAAGACGATTGTGCCACTCACAGGGCTCTCCTTAGCGCAGCTTCTGCCGAAAGACGCCCGGCAGCGGCTCTTACCTCCGGAGAGCATCCTACCTTCGTCTTTCGCGTCTTATGTAGTCTACATCTTAGCAAAACGCTTTTCCACTATGTCTGGCTAGGAAAAACTGTGCCAGCACAGAAAACATCTCCCATCGTGTTCTAGAAGTTGCACGGATGTCTGCCAAGTGTTTGGCAGGAAGAAAAGAAAAGTTGTCCAAAACAGCTTCCAATCGAATGTTCCTGTGATTGGAAAAGTCAGGAGAGTGCAAAGGTACTGTTTTCTATCAGTTGGCAAGGTGCGCACACAATCCCAGTGTTGTACAGCTTGCTTCTTCACCTTCCCGAAGCTGCCGCTCTCGCCGGCTGCCGGAGCCCAAGAAGCGGCTTCTTCGCGCAAAGACGATTGTGCCACTCACAGGGCTCTCCTTAGCGCGGCTTCTGCCGAAAGACGCCCGGCAGCGGCTCTTACCTCCGGAGAGCATCCTACCTTCGTCTTTCGCGTCTTTTGTAGTCTACATCTTAGCAAAACGCTTTTCCACTATGTCTGGCTAGGAAAAACTGTGCCAGCACAGAAAACATCTCCCATCGTGTTCTAGAAGTTGCACGGATGTCTGCCAAGTGTTTGGCAGGAAGAAAAGTTGTCCAAAACAGCTTCCAATCGAATGTTCCTGTGATTGGAAAAGTCAGGAGAGTGCAAAGGTACTGTTTTCTATCAGTTGGCAAGGTGCGCACACAATCCCAGTGTTGTACAGCTTGCTTCTTCACCTTCCCGAAGCTGCCGCTCTCGCCGGCTCCCGGAACCGAAGAAGCGGCTTCTTCGCGCAAAGACGATTGTGCCGCTCACAGGGCTCTCCTTAGCGCGGCTTCTGCCGAAAGACGCCCGGCAGCGGCTCTTACCTCCGGAGAGCATCCTACCTTCGTCTTTCGCGTCTTTTGTAGTCTACATCTTAGCAAAACGCTTTTCCACTATGTCTGGCTAGGAAAAACTGTGCCAGCACAGAAAACATCTCCCATCGTGTTCTAGAAGTTGCACGGATGTCTGCCAAGTGTTTGGCAGGAAGAAAGGAAAAGTTGTCCAAAACGCTTCCAATCGAATGTTCCTGTGATTGGAAAATTCAGGAGAGTGCAAAGGTACTGTTTTCTATCAGTTGGCAAGGTGCGCACACAATCCCAGTGTTGTACAGCTTGCTTCTTCACCTTCCCGAAGCTGCCGCTCTCGCCGGCTGCCGGAGCCCAAGAAGCGGCTTCTTCGCGCAAAGACGATTGTGCCGCTCACAGTGCTCTCCTTAGCGCGGCTTCTGCCGAAAGACGCCCGGCAGCGGCTCTTACCTCCTGAGAGTGGCAGCTTCGGGAAGGTGAAGAAGCAAGCTGTACAACACTGGGATTGTGTGCGCACCTTGCCAACTGATAGAAAACAGTACCTTTGCACTCCTGACTTTTCCAATCACATGAACATTCGATTGGAAGCTGTTTTGGACAACTTTTCTTTTCTTCCTGCCAAACACTTGGCAGACATCCGTGCAACTTCTAGAACACGATGGGAGATGTTTTCTGTGCTGGCACGGTTTTTCCTAGCCAGACATAGTGGAAAAGCGTTTTGCTAAGATGTAGACTACATAAGACGCGAAAGACGAAGGTAGGATGCTCTCCGGAGGTAAGAGCCGCTGCCGGGCGTCTTTCGGCAGAAGCCGCGCTAAGGAGAGCCCTGTGAGCGGCACAATCGTCTTTGCGCGAAGAAGCCGCTTCTTGGGCTCCGGCAGCCGGCGAGAGCGGCAGCTTCGGGAAGGTGAAGAAGCAAGCTGTACAACACTGGGATTGTGTGCGCACCTTGCCAACTGATAGAAAACAGTACCTTTGCACTCTCCTGACTTTTCCAATCACAGGAACATTCGATTGGAAGCTGTTTTGGACAACTTTTCTTTTCTTCCTGCCAAACACTTGGCAGACATCCGTGCAACTTCTAGAACACGATGGGAGATGTTTTCTGTGCTGGCACAGTTTTTCCTAGCCAGACATAGTGGAAAAGCGTTTTGCCGAGGTGTAGATGAGAAGAGGAGCTAAAGACGAAGGTAGGATGCTCTCCGGAGGTAAGAGCCGCTGCCGGGCGTCTTTCGGCAGAAGCCGCGCTAAGGAGAGCCCTGTGAGCGGCACAATCGTCTTTGCGCGAAGAAGCCGCTTCTTGGGCTCCGGCAGCCGGCGAGAGCGGCAGCTTCGGGAAGGTGAAGAAGCAAGCTGTACAACACTGGGATTGTGTGCGCACCTTGCCAACTGATAGAAAACAGTACCTTTGCACTCTCCTGACTTTTCCAATCACAGGAACATTCGATTGGAAGCTGTTTTGGACAACTTTTCTTTTCTTCCTGCCAAACACTTGGCAGACATCCGTGCAACTTCTAGAACACGATGGGAGATGTTTTCTGTGCTGGCACAGTTTTTCCTAGCCAGACATAGTGGAAAAGCGTTTTGCTAAGATGTAGACGACAAGAGAGGCTAAAGAGTGGATGTTAGCAAATGACACCCATCTTCAAAAAAGGCAATTAAGAGGACTCGCCATAGTACAAACCAGCCAGCCTCTTTTTTATCCCCAGGAAGTTGATGAAGCAGCTCTTCCTGGAAATCCTTGCCAGGCACATGACAGATGACCAAATAATGTAGTTAGCATGATTTTTCAGGGGAATTTCATGCTGAACATCACTTTAAACTCCTCTGATGAATCAACTTGACTGGTAGATGAAGGGAATATTATCTGCCTGGGCTTCAGGGAGGTTTTTGACATACCTCTACATGGCATCACACATACATATGGAAGCAATAGTGCAAAGGGGAGGGAATCAGTGTCTTTTCAGTGATGCTGAGGGAAAAGACAAGAGGCAGTGGGCACACACTGAAATACAGGAGATTGCCTTTGAACATCAGTAAATGTTTCTTTACTGTCAGGGTGACTGAACCACGGCACAGACTGCCCAGAAAGATTGTGGAGCCTGGATCTTTGAAGACATTAAAAGTACACCCAGATAGAATCCTGGGCAAGAGGCTCTAGGTATCCTGGTTTAGGCAGGGGGGTTGGGCCTGGTTAGCCCCACCAACCCCTTCCACTCTCTTTCATTCTGTGCTAGTGAATTCTCTTCAAGATGCATTTCAAAGCGCTGGCATGACAAAGTTCTGTGCAGACAGAGATCCAAATGGACATGGCATCTAAGTTCCTTAAGCAGTGTTCAAGAAGAATGTAAAACTCTGGCACAAGTGTCTCTTCCCTAACTGAATCCCTTTCATGGGAAAATTCCCAGCTCTAGAAAGATCTTCTGATACGCATGCTTAAGACTGACACTGGCTGAGCAAATTTCTCCCTATGTATATCTAAGACCAGTTAGGATCTTCACCCAAAGTGCAGTCAACATAGTCACAGAATGCCTATTGTTAAGAAGTGACAGCTTCCATCAGAATGGCAGCTATTGGTCCACAAAATGGATTAATGGATGGGAATTATCTACGTGGGTTAAAAACAAAAATAAAGAGTTGGTCTTTATTTATCAATTTCATGGCAATATTGATAAGGGAAGAAAAAGATCTAAGTCCTTGACTTTCTGGACTCGAGGAAAGATTTTAAAAATTCCTTGTAAAAATGTATGATCACAATCAGACTATTGAAACCATTTTAGTTGGGAACAAAGTTCCAAAATTGTCTAGATAGTGGCAAAGAAGCCAAGAAAATAGGAAAGAAACAAAAAGAGAGCAAAAGAGTCAGCTTCAGTGTACAAGCTCGTTCTAGAAGTAGTCTGCTGGGAAAAGGAACCCCCAGCTAAATTTCCAATGTATTCCTGCGCTTGATTCAGTAACTGGTCAATGTAAAAACCAATCCTTTTGTACAACTTCTTCCAGCAACAAAAACTCCAACAGGTTGACACTACCATCATGCCTGTTCCAGACATATTTAAAAGAGAAATGATGATTTTCTTGAAAACCTACTTACATAAAAGTTGCAAGATGGTGGAGGGATTCCCACATCCTCCTTCCTCCATCTGGCTTGAAAGTATATTTGATAAAATATGCAACAAAGCACATGATTTATAAGGGAGAGTCAAATGGATGATTTGGGAATCGATCTCTTGTTGATAGTAAACTTCATATCCACTCGGTGTGACCTTTTTAAAACAAAATGTGGAGCTGAGGCATGAATCTGCCACAACAATTGTAAAGCAAACATACACACTCCCCTTCATATGCCCCCCCCTCCACACACACCTAGGCACACACAGAGATCAGCATAGCAGATCATGAACACCTTGGAAAAGACTGAAATGCTAAATGCCTCTCTTGATGGGCAAAAGAGCTGGTGCAGTAATTCAAATGCCTGGTACAAAAATTCTGTTTAATATTTAGCTCCTATTTAAAACACAGCTTTTCATTTCATTCTATTTACAGAATATTTTCATTTCATTTCTTTCTTTAAAATTACTTAGTTCTCACCTGTTGTATGTCTAGGAATATTTTCTTCCAAAAATAGAAAAAAATAGATGATATCTTTTCAGCAGAAAACATTGGTTGATACAATTTTAAACCATCATGATATGGAAGAATTCTTCTGTCCCTCTCGAAGGTGGAAGAAGCATTTGGATCACAGATCATCTACAATGAAATACTTGACATGTTTAAGATGCTTTCAATCAATTTTGATCGTCAATTGCTTATTTGTTGTAAACAGTAATTTTTCAGTGAAGGGAAAGCGTGTGTGGTATATCTACATGATATGTTCAAAGGCAGTTCCTACTAATGGCCAGGCTGAATTCCAGTAAATAATGTCCCGAATGATATTTTGCCGCCTTCTTTGGCACTTCATGAAATCTTACCCCGATGAAGTGCTGAAACACAGAGATTTTCTCTTAGAGAGTGTCTCATGTTGTAACCTATCCCATGGATTTTATGCTGTAATTCTTATCTCTTTTAAAATTTACTATCTTCTGTACAGTTTTCATGAAACTTTCTGTTACAGTAGTGAATAGCACAGATAAATGTCATTTTGTACAACTTTGAATTTACCCCAAGAGCTGAGAGAAAACTTGATCCTATACTTCAATCCGAGTTTCTTCTATAGTCCAACTTTGTTTCTCTACCATCAAGCTTCTCCTTTGTTGCTGCTCCAAGCCCCGTCCAAGGTGACCTTGAATACTTTCAGGGATGGGACACCCACAACTTCTCTGGGCAACCTGTTCCAGTGTTCCAGCACTCCCACAGTAAAAAAGGCCTTCCTTTCATCTAATATGTGTAGGAAATCATAAATCTAGGCATAGAAGCTTGGAGTGCAAATTTGAAATTCTTTGGATTTGAAGCACATTTTATATGAATACTGACTTACAGATGACTAAAAGATGTTGATGGGCATTTGAGCTGACAAGTTTTGAAAAAGTGCACGGAAATTAAAATTGAAACCACTAAAATTAAAAACTCCTTGCCATTTTCTTTTTCCTCTCCTATTCAAAATTGCATATGTCAGATATCAGTGCTTCATGCAAACCTCTCAGATGCTCTCAGAGAAAAAGCTTTTCTTTCAGACTAAGTTGCGGTTGACGTAGAACACTAGCAGGAGTGAAAGATTTTCTGGGCATTGGGGCAGCACGTTCTCCTTGGATTTGTGTGCAGAATGCATTTTATCCAAACTGGAAAATAGATCCCAGCTCTGTTCTATTCATCATTCTTACTTCATCAGGCCAGAAGATTCTGTGAAAAGTAGCCTGTGGACCTTGAAGACAGCGCATGTGAACCAGATGAGAGGTGATAGAGAAGTTGAGGGAGAGAAGAAAGAGCATATGGCTGAAACCAGAAAGTATTTCTCCACGTGATCATGGAAGATTGCAGGAGCCACTTGGTACTATCAAACCAGCCCGACTTGGCACTGGTGCCACTATGGGTCTGGGAGCCATGTTGCATATCGTGCATTTTAAGGAGCCAGCTGGCCACACCCAGCCATATGCCCCCAAACACAAACCAAGCCCTTTTCTCTGGCAAACAAAACTCAGCTGCCCTGCTTCTGGATGGCAGATTGCAGGAGCCACTTGGTACTATCAAACCAGCCCAACTTGGCACTGGTGCCACCTTGGCTCTGGGAACCATGCTGCCTATTGTAGCTTTTCAGGAGCCAGCCGGTCACTCCCAGCCATAGGCCCCCAAACAGAAACCTCGGCCCGTTTCCCTGGCAAACAAAAGTAAGCTGCCCCGCTTCTGGATGGCAGATTGCAGGAGCTACTTAGTACTATCAAATCAGCCCGACTTGGCACAGGTGCCACCTTGGATCTGGGAACCATCCTGTGTATCGTGGATTTTCAGGGGCCAGCCGGCCACTCTCAGCCATATGCCCCCAAACACAAACCACGGAACTTTTCTCTGGCAAACAAAACTCAGCTGCCCCACTTCTGGATGGCAGATTGCAGGAGCCACTTGGGACTATCACACCAGCACAACATGGCACTGCTGCCACCTTGGATCTGGGAACAATCCTGCGTATCGTACATATTCAGGAACCAGCCGAACACTCCCAGCCACAGGCCCCCAAACACAAACAACGGCCCATTTCCCTGGCAAACAAAACTCAGCTGCCCCGCTTCTGGATGGCAGTTTGCAGGAGCCACTTGGGACTATCAAACCAGCCCGACTTGGTAATGGTACCACCTTGGATCTGGGAACCATCCGGCGTATCGTGGATTTTCAGGGGCCAGCCGGTCATTCCCAGCCATATGCTCCCAAACACAAACCTCGGCCCTTTTCTCTGGCAAACAAAACTCAACTGCCCCTCTTCTGGATGGCAAATTGCAGGACGCACTTGGTACTACAAAAAGAGCCCGACTTGGCAGTGGTGCCACCTTGGCTCTGGGAACCATCCTGCGTATCGAGAATTTTAAGGAGCCAGCCGGCAATTCCCAGCCGTATGCCCCAAAAAGAAACCACGGACCTTTTCTCTGGCAAAAAAAACTCAGCTGTCCCGCTTCTGGATGGCAGATTGCAGGAGTCACTTTGAACCATACAACCAGCCTTACTTGGCACTGGTGCCACCTTGGATCTGGGAACCATCCTGCCTATCGTTGATTTTCAGGGGCCAGCCTACCACTCTCGGCCATAGGCCCCCAAACACAAACCACAGCCCTTTTCTCTAGCAAACAAAATTTAGCTGCCCCGCTTCTGGATGGCAAATTGCAGGAGCCACTGGGTACTACAAAAACCAGCCCGACTTGGCACTGGTGCCACCTTGCGTCTGGTTACCATGCGGCGTATCGTGCATTTTAAGGAGCCAGGTGGCCACTCCCAGCCATATGCCCCCAAACACAACCCACGGCCCTTTTCTCTGGCAAACAAAACTCAGCTGCCCCGCTTCTGGATGGCAGATTGCAGGAGGCACTTGGTACTATCAAACCAGCCCGACTTGGCACTGGTGCCACCTTTGGTCTGGGAACCATCCTGCGTATTGTGGATTGTCAGGAGACAGCCGACCACTCTCGGCCACAGACCCCAATCAAAAACAAAGGTCCGTTTCCCTGGCAAAAAAAACTCAGCTGCCCCGCTTCTGGATGGGAGATTGCAGGAGGCACTTGACACTGTCAAACGAGCCCCACTTTGTACTGGTGCCACCTTGGGTCTGGGAACCATGCTGCGTATCGTGGATTTTCAGGAGCCAGCCGGCCACTGCCAGCCACAGGCCCCCAAACAAAAACCACAGCCTTTTTCTCTGGCAAACAAAACTCAGCTTCCCCGCTTCTGGATGGCAGATTGCAGGAGCCACTTGGTACTATCAAACCAGCCCGACTTGGCACTGGTGCCACCTTGGGTCTGGGAACCATCCTGCCTATCGTGGATTTTAAGGAGCCAGCCGGCTACTCCCAGCCACAGGCCCCCAACAAAAACCACGGCCCTTTTTTCTCGCAAACAAAACTTAGCTGCCTCACTTCTGGATGGCAGATTGCAGGAGCCACTTGGTGTAATCAAACCAGCCCGACTTGGCACTGGTGCCACCTTGGGTCTGGGAACCATCCTGCGTATCGTGGATTCTAAGGAGCCAGCCGGCCACTCCCAGACACAGGCCCCCAAACAAAATCAACGGCGCTGTTCCCTGGAAAACAAAACACGCCTGCCAAATTTTGATGGAGTTTGCAGGAACCACTTGGTATTATCAAACCAGCCCAACTTGGCACTGGTGCCACCTTGGGTCTGGATACCATGCTGCGTATCGTGGATTCTAACGAGCCAGCCGGCCACTCCCAGCCACAGGCCCCCAAACACAAACAACGGCGCTTTTCCCTGGAAAACAAAACTCGCCTGCCAACATTTTCATGGCAGATTGCAGGAGCCACTTGGTACTATCAAACCAGCCCGACTTGGCACTGGTGCCACCATGGGTCTGGTCACCATCCTGCCTATCGTAACTTTTCAGGAGCCAGCCGGTCACTCCCAGCCATAGGCCCTGAGACACAAACCTCGGCCCGTTTCCCTGGCAAACAAAAGTAAGCTGCCCCGCTTCTGGATGGCAGATTGCAGGAGCCACTTGGTATTATCAAACCAGCCCGACTTGGCACTGGTGCCACCTTGGGTCTGGATACCATGCTGCGTATCGTGGATTCTAAGGAGCCAGCCGGCCACTCCCACCCACAGGCCCCCAAACACAAACAACGGCGCTTTTCCCTGGAAAACAAAACTCGCCTGCCAACTTTTTGATGGCAGATTGCAGGAGCAACTTGGTACTATCAAACCAGCCAAACTTGGCACTGGTGTCACCATGGGTCTGGTCACCATCCTGCCTATGGTAGCTTTTCAGGGGCCAGCCGGTCACCCTCAGCCATAGGCCCCGAGACAAAAACCTCGGCCCGTTTCCCTGGCAAAAAAAAGTAAGCTACCCCGCTTCTGGATGGCAGATTGCAGGACGCACTTGGTACTATCAAACCAGCCCAACTTGGCACTGGTGCCACCTTGGGTCTGGGAACCATCCTGCTTATCGTGGATTCTAAGGAGCCAGCCGGTCACTCCCAGCCACAGGCCCCCAAACAAAATCAACGGCGCTTTTCCCTGGAAAACAAAACTCGCCTGCCAACATTTTGATGGCAGATTGCAGGAGCAACTTGGTACTATCAAATCAGCCCAACATGGCACTGGTGCCACCATGGGTCTGGTCACCATCCTGCCTATCGTAGCTTTTCAGGAGCCAGCCGGTCACTCCCAGCTATAGGCCCCCAGACAAAAACTTCGGCCCCTTTCCCTGGCATACAAAAGTAAGCTACCCCGCTTCTGGATGGCAGATTGCAGGAGCCACTTGGTACTATCAAACCAGCCCGACTTGGCACTGGTGCCACCTCTGGTCTGGGAACCATCCTGCGTATCGTGGATTCTAAGGAACCAGCCGGTCACTCCCAGCCACAGGCCCCCAAACACAAACAACGGCGCTTTTCCCTGGAAAACAAAACTCGCCTGCCAACTTTTTGATGGCAGATTGCAGGAGCCACTTGCTACTATCAAATCAGCCCAACTTGGCACTGGTGCCACCATGGGTCTGGTCACCATCCTGCCTATCGTAGCTTTTCAGGAGCCAGCCGGTCACTCCCAGCCATAGGCCCCAGACAAAAACCTCGGCCATTTTCCCTGGCAAACAAAAGTATGCTACCCCGCTTCTGCATGGCAGATTGCAGGAGCCACTTGGTAGTGTCAAACTAGCCCGACTTGGCACTGGTGCCACGTCAGGTCTGGGAACCATCCTGCGTATCGTGGATTCCAATTAGCAAGCCGGCCACTCCCAGCCACAGGCCCCCAAACACAAACAACGGCGCTTTTCCCTGGAAATCAAAACTCGCCTGCCAAATTTTTGATGGCAGATTGCAGGAGCCACTTGGTACTATCAAACCAGCCCAACTTGGCACTGGTGCCACCATGGGTCTGGTCACCATCCTGCCTATCCTAGCTTTTCAGGAGCCAGCCGGTCACTCGCAGCCATAGGCCCCCAGACACAAATCTCGGCCCGTTTCCCTGGCAAACAAAAGTAAGCTGCCCCGCTTCTGGATGGCAGATTCCAGGAGCCACTTTGCACCATCAAACCAGACAACTTGGCACTGGTGCCACCTTGGGTCTGGGAACCATGCTGCGTATCGTGGATTCTAAGCAGCCAGCCGGCCACTCCCAGCCACAGGCCCCATATACAACAACGGCGCTTTTCCCTGGAAAACAAAACTCGCCTGCCAACATTTTGATGGCAGATTGCAGGAGCCACTTGGTACTATCAAATCAGCCCAACATGGCACTGGTGCCACCATGGGTCTGGGAACCATCCTGCCTATCGTAGCTGTTCACGCGCCAGCCGGTCACTCCCAGCCATAGGCCCCCAGACAAAAACCTCGGCCCTTTTCCCTGGAAAACAAAAGTAAGCTGCCCCGCTTCTGGATGGCAGATTGCAGGAGCCACTTTGCACCATGAAACTGGCCCGACTTGTCACTGGTGCCACCTCTGGTCTGGGAACCATGCTGCGTATCGTGGATTCTAAGGAGCCAGCCGGCCACTCCCAGCCACAGGCCCCCAAACACAAACAACGGCGCTTTTCCCTGGAAAACAAAACTCGCCTGCCAACTTTTTGATGGCAGATTGCAGGAGCCACTTGGTACTATCAAACCAGCCCAACTTGGCACTGGTGCCACCATGGGTCTGGTCACCATCCTGCCTATCGTAGCTTTTCAGGAGCCAGCCGGTCACTCCCAGCCATAGGCCCCCAGACACAAAGCTCGGCCCGTTTCCCTGGCAAACAAAAGTAAGCTGCCCCGCATCTGGACGGCAGATTGCAGGAATCACTTGGTACTATCAAACCAGCCCAACTTGGCAGTGGTTCCACCTTGGGTCTGGGAACCATCCTGCGTATCGTGGATTCTAAGGAGCCAGCCGGTCACTCCCAGCCACAGGCCCCCAAAAACAAACAACGGCGCTTTTCCCTGGAAAACAAAACTCGCCTGCCAACATTTTGATGGCAGATTGCAGGAGCCACTTGGTACTATCAAACCAGCCCAACTTGGCACTGGTGCCACCATGGGTCTGGTCACCATCCTGCCTATCGTAGCTTTTCAGGAGCCAGCCGGTCCCTCCCTGCCATAGGCCCCCAGAGAAAAACCTCGGCCCGTTTCCCTGACAAACAAAAGTAAGCTGCCCTGCTTCTGGATGGCAGATTGCAGGAACGACTTGGTACGATCAAACCAGCAAAACTTGGCACTGGTGCCACCTTGGGTCTGGATACCATGCTGCGTATCGTGGATTCTAAGGAGCCAGCCGGCCACTCCCAGCCACAGGCCCCCAAACACAAACAACGGCGCTTTTCCCTGGAAAACAAAACTCTCCTGCCAACTTTTTGATGGCAGATTGCAGGAGCCACTTGGTTTTATCAAATCAGCCCAACTTGGCACTGGTGCCACCATGGGTCTGGTCACCATCCTGCCTATCGTAGATTTTCAGGAGCCAGCCGGTCACTCCCAGCCATACGCCCCCAGACAAATACCTCGGCCCGTTTCCCTGGCAAACAAAAGTAAGCTACCCCGCTTCTGGATGGCAGATTGCAGGAGCCACTTTGCACCATCAAACTAGCCCGTCTTGGCACTGGTCCCACCTTGGGTCTGGGAACCATCCTGCGTATCGTGGATTCTAATTAGCCAGCCGGCCACTCCCTACCACAGGCCCCCAAACACAAACAACGGCGCTTTTCCCTGGAAAACAAAACTCGCCTACCAACATTTTGATGGCAGATTACAGGAGCCACTTGGTACTATCAAACCAGCCCAACTTGGCACTGGTGCCACCATGGGTCTGGTCACCATCCTGCCTATCGTAACTTTTCGGGAGCCAGCCGGTCACTCCCAGCCATAGGTCCCCAGTCACAAACCTCGGCCCGTTTCCCTGGCAAACAAAAGTAAGCTGCCCCGCTTCTGGATGGCAGATTGCAGGAGCCACTTGGTACTATCAAACCAGCCCGACTTGGCACTGGTGCCACCTCTGGTCTGGGAACCATGCTGCGTATCGTGGATTTTAAGGAGCCAGTCGGCCACTCCCAGCCATACGCCTCCAAACACAAACAACGGTCCGTTTCCCTGGCAAACAAAAGTAAGCTGCCCCGCTTCTGGATGTCAGATTGCAGGAACCACTTGTTGCCAAGTTGGGGTGGTTTGATAGTACCAAGTGGCTCCTGCAATCTGCCATCAAAAAGTTTGCAAGCGAGTTTTGTTTTCCAGGGAAAAGCGCCGTTGTTTGTGTTTGGGGGCCTGTGGCTGGGAGTGGCCAGCTGTCTCCTTAGAATCCACGATACGCAGGATTGGTCCCAGACCAGAGGTGGCACCAGTGCCAAGTCGGGCTGGTTTGATGGTGCAAAGTGACTCCTGCAATCTGCCATCCAGAAGCGGGGCAGCTTACTTTTGTTTGCCAGGGAAACGGGCAGAGGTTTGTGTCTGGGGGCCTATGGCTGGGAGTGACCGGCTGGCTCCTGAAAAGCTACGATAGGCAGGATGGTGACCAGACCCATGGTGGCACCAGTGCCAAGTTGGGCTGGTTTGATAGTACCAAGTGGCTCCTGCAATCTGCCATCAAAAAGTTGGCAGGTGAGTTTTGTTTTCCAGGGAAAAGCACCGTTGTTTGTGTTTGGGGGCCTGTGGCTGGGAGTGGCCAGCTGGCTCCTTAGAATCCACGATACGCAGGATGGTTCCCAGACCAGAGGTGGCACCAGTGCCAAGTCGGGCTGGTTTGATGGTACAAAGTGGCTCCTGCAATCTGCCATCCAGAAGCGGGGTAGCTTACTTTTGTTTGCCAGGGAAAAGGGCCGAGGTTTTTCTCTGGGGGCCTATGGCTGGGAGTGACCGGCTGGCACCTGAAAAGCTACGATAGGCAGGATGGTGACCAGACCCATGGTGGCACCAGTGCCAAGTTGGGCTGGTTTGATAGTACCAAGTGTCTCCTGCAATCTGCCATCAAAAAGTTGGCAGGCCAGTTTTGTTTTCCAGGGAAAAGCGCCGTTGTTTGTGTTTGGAGGCCTGTGGCTGGGAGTGGCCGGCTGTCTCCTTTGAACCCAGGATACGCAGGATGGTTCCCAGAGCCAAGGTGGCGTCAGTGCCAAGTTGGGCTGGTTTGATAGTACCAAGTGGCTCCTGCAATCTGCCATCCAGAAGCGGGACAGCTTAATTTTGTTTCCCAGGGAAACGGGCCGAGGTATTTGTCTGGTGGCCTATGGCTGGGAGTGACTGGCTGGCTACTGAAAAGCTACGATAGGCAGGATGTTTACCAGACTCATGGTGGCACCAGTGCCAAGTCGGGCTGGTTTGATAATACTAAATAGCTCCTGCAATCTGCCATCCAGACGGGGGGCAGCGGATTTTTGGTTGCTGGAGAAAAGTTCCGTGGTTTTTTTTTGGGGGTATATGGCTGGACGTGGCGGGCTGGCTCCTTAACAAGCTTGATACGCAGGATTGTTCCCTGACCCAAGGTGGCATCAGTGCCAAGTCGGGCTGTTTTCGTAGTACCAAGTGCGTCCTGCAATTTGCCATCCAGAAGAGGGGCAGTTGAAGTTTTGTTTGCCAGAGAAAAGGGCCGTGGTATATGTTTGGGGGCATATGGTTGAGAGTGGCCGGCTGGCCCCTGAAAATCCACGATAGGCAGGATGGTTCCCAGAACCAAGGTGGCACCAGTGCCATGTTGGCCTGGTTTGATAGTACCATGTGGCTCCTGCAATCTGCCATCCAGAAGCGGGGCTGCTTACTTTTGTTTGCCAGGGAAACGGGCCGAGATATTTGTCTGGGGGCCTATGGCTGGGAGTGAGCGGCTGGCTCCTGAAAAGCTACGATAGGCAGGATGGTGACCAGACCCATGGTGGCACCAGTGCCAAGTTGGGCTGGTTTGATAGTACCAAGTGGCTCCTGCAATCTGCCATCAAAAAGTTGTCAGGCGAGTTTTGTTTTCCAGGGAAAAGCGCCGTTGTTCTTGTTTAGAGGCCTGTGGCTGGGAGTGGCCGGCTGCCTCCTTTGAACCCAGGATACGCAGGATGGTTCCCAGAGCCAAGGTGGCACCAGTGCCAAGTTTTGCTGGTTTGATAGTACCAAGTGGCTCCTGCAATCTGCCATCCAGAAGCGGGACAGCTTACTTTTGTTTCCCAGTGAAACGGGCCGAGGTATTTTTCTGGGGGCCTATGGCTGGGAGTGACCGGCTGGCTACTGAAAAGCTACGATAGGCAGGATGGTTACCAGACTCATGGTGGCACCAGTGCCAAGTCGGGCTGGTTTGATAATACTAAATAGCTCCTGAAATCTGCCATTCAGACGCGGGGCAGCGGATTTTTGTTTGCTGGACAAAAGTTCCGTGGTTTTTTTTTGGGGTTATATGGCTGGACGTGGCCGGCTGGCTCCTTAAAAAGCTCGATATGCAGGATTGTTCCCTGACCCAAGGTGGCATCAGTGCCAAGTCGGGCTGTTTTCGTAGTAACAAGTGCGTCCTGCAATTTGCCATCCAGAATAGGGGCAGTTGAGTTTTGTTTGCCAGAGAAAAGGGCCGTGGTATGTGTTTGGGGGCATATGGCTGAGAGTGGCCGGCTGGCCCCTGAAAATCCACGATAGGCAGGATGGTTCCCAGACCCAAGGTGGCACCAGTGCCATGTTGGCCTGGTTTGATAGTACCATGTGGCTCCTGCAATCTGCCATCCAGAAGCGGGGCAGCTTACTTTTGTTTGCCAGGGAAACGGGCCGAGATATTTGTCTGGGGGCCTATGGCTGGGAGTGACCGGCTGGCTCCTGAAAAGCTACGATAGGCAGGATGGTGACCAGACCCAAAGTGGAACCAGTACCAAGTTGGGCTGGTTTGATAGTACCAAGTGGCTCCTGCAATCTGCCATCAAAAATTTGGCAGGCGAGTTTTGTTTTCCAGGGAAAAGCGCCGTTGTTTTTGTTTAGAGGCCTGTGGCTGGGAGTGGCCGCCTGTCCTCGTAGAATCTACGTTACGCAGCATGGTTCCCAGAGCCAAGGTGGCACCAGGGCCAAGTCGGGCAGGTTTGATAGTACCAAATGCATCCTGCAATCTGCCATCCAAAAGCGGGGCAATTTACTTTTGTTTGCCAGGGAAACGGGCCGAGGTTTGTGTCTGGGGGCCTATGGCAGGGAGTGACCGTCTGGCTCCTGAAAAGCTACGATAGGCAGGATGTTTACCAGACCCATGGTGGCACCAGTGCCAAGTTGGGCTGGTTTGATAGTACCAAGTGGCTCCTGCAATCTGCCATCCAGAATCGGGGCAGCTTACTTTTGTTTTCCAGGGAAACGGGCCGAGGTTTGTGTCTGGGGGTCTATGGCTGGGAGTGACCGGCTGGCTCCTGAAAAGCTACGATAGGCAGGATGGTGACCAGACCCATGGTGGCACCAGTGCCAAGTTGGGCTGGTTTGATAGCACCAAGTGGCTCCTGCAATCTGCCATCAAAATGTTGGCAGGCGATTTTTGTTTTCCAGGGAAAAGCGCCGTTCTTTGTGTTTGGGCGCCTGTGGCTGGGAGTGGCCGGGTGGCTGCTTAGAATCCACGATACGCCGGATGGTTCCCAGACCCAAGGTGGCACCAGTGCCAAGTCGGGCTGGTTTGACACTACCAAGTGGCTCCTGCAATCTGCCATCCAGAATCGGGGCAGCTTAATTTGGTTTGCCAGGGAAACGGGCCGAGGTTTGTGTCTGGGGGCCTATGGCTGGGAGTGACCGGCTGGCTCCTGAAATGCTACAATAGGCAGGATGGTTCCCAGACCCATAGTGGCACCAGTGCCAAGTTGGGATGATTTGATAGTACCAAGTGGCTCCTGCAATCTGCCATCAAAAAGCTGGCAGGCGAGTTTTGTTTTCCAGGGAAAAGCGCCGTTGTTTGTGTTTGGGGGCCTGTGGCTGGGAGTGGCCGGCTGGCTCCTTAGAATCCACGATATGCAGGATTGTTCCCAGACCCAAGGTGGCACCAGTGCCAAATCGGGCTGGTTTGATGGTGCAAAGTGGCTCCTGCAATCTGCCATCCAGACGCGGGGCAGCGGATTTTTGTTTCCATGAGAAATGGTCCGTGGTTTGTTTTTGGGGGTATATGGCTGGGCGTGGCCGGCTGGCTCCTTAAAAAGCTCGATATGCAGGATGGTTCCCTGACACAAGGTGGCACCAGTGCCACGTCGGGCGGTTTTCGTAGTACAAAGTGCGTCCTAAAATTTGCCATCCAGAAGAGGGGCAGTTGAGTTTTGTTTGCCAGAGAAAAGGTCCGTGGTTTGTTTTTGGGGGCATATGGCTGAGAGTGGCTGGCTGGCCCCTGAAAATCCACGATACACAGGATGGTTCCCAGATCCAAGGTGGCACCTGTGCCAAGTCGGGCTGATTTGATCGTACTAAGTAGCTCCTGCAATCTGCCATCCAGAAGCGGGGCAGCTTACTTTTGTTTGCCAGGGAAACGGGCCGAGGTTTGTGTTTGGGGGCCTATGGCTGAGAGTGACCGGCTGGCTCCTGAAAAGCTACAATAGGCAGGATGGTGACCAGACCCATGGTGGCACCAGTGCCAAGTTGGGCTGGTTTGATAGTACCAAGTGGTTCCTGCAATCTGCCATCCAGAAGCAGGGCAGCTGAGTTTTGTTTGCCAGAGAAAAGGGCCTTGGTTTGTGTTTGGGGGCATATGGCTGGGTGTGGCCAGCTGGCTCCTTAAAATGCACGATATGCAACATGGCTCCCAGACCCAAGGTGGCACCAGTGCCAAGTTGGGCTGGTTTGATAGTACCAAGTGGCTCCTGCAATCTTCCATGATCACGTGGAGAAATACTTTCTGGTTTCAGCCTCATGCTCTTTCTTCTCTCCCTCAACTTCTCTATCACCTCTCATCTGGTTCACATGCGCTGTCTTCAAGGTCCACAGGCTACTTTTCACAGAATCTTCTGGCCTGATGAAGTAAGAATGATGAATAGAACAGAGCTGGGATCTATTTTCCAGTTTGGATAAAATGCATTCTGCACACAAATCCAAGGAGAACGGGCTGCCCCGATGCCCAGAAAATCTTTCACTCCTGCTAGTGTTCTACGTCAACCGCAACTTAGTCTGAAAGAAAAGCTTTTTCTCTGAGAGCATCTGAGAGGTTTGCATGAAGCACTGATATCTGACATATGCAATTTTGAATAGGAGAGGAAAAAGAAAATGGCAAGGAGTTTTTAATTTTAGTGGTTTCAATTTTAATTTCCGTGCACTTTTTCAAAACTTGTCAGCTCAAATGCCCATCAACATCTTTTAGTCATCTGTAAGTCAGTATTCATATAAAATGTGCTTCAAATCCAAAGAATTTCAAATTTGCACTCCAAGCTTCTATGCCTAGATTTATGATTTCCTACACATATTAGATGAAAGGAAGGCCTTTTTTACTGTGGGAGTGCTGGAACACTGGAACAGGTTGCCCAGAGAAGTTGTGGGTGTCCCATCCCTGAAAGTATTCAAGGTCACCTTGGACGGGGCTTGGAGCAGCAACAAAGGAGAAGCTTGATGGTAGAGAAACAAAGTTGGACTATAGAAGAAACTCGGATTGAAGTATAGGATCAAGTTTTCTCTCAGCTCTTGGGGTAAATTCAAAGTTGTACAAAATGACATTTATCTGTGCTATTCACTACTGTAACAGAAAGTTTCATGAAAACTGTACAGAAGATAGTAAATTTTAAAAGAGATAAGAATTACAGCATAAAATCCATGGGATAGGTTACAACATGAGACACTCTCTAAGAGAAAATCTCTTTGTTTCAGCACTTCATCGGGGTAAGATTTCATGAAGTGCCAAAGAAGGCGGCAAAATATCATTCGGGACATTATTTACTGGAATTCAGCCTGGCCATTAGTAGGAACTGCCTTTGAACATATCATGTAGATATACCACACACACTTTCCCTTCACTGAAAAATTACTGTTTACAACAAATAAGCAATTGACGATCAAAATTGATTGAAAGCATCTTAAACATGTCAAGTATTTCATTGTAGATGATCTGTGATCCAAATGCTTCTTCCACCTTCGAGAGGGACAGAAGAATTCTTCCATATCATGATGGTTTAAAATTGTATCAACCAATGTTTTCTGCTGAAAAGATATCATCTATTTTTTTCTATTTTTGGAAGAAAATATTCCTAGACATACAACAGGTGAGAACTAAGTAATTTTAAAGAAACAAATGAAATGAAAATATTCTGTAAATAGAATGAAATGAAAAGCTGTGTTTTAAATAGGAGCTAAATATTAAACAGAATTTTTGTACCAGGCATTTGAATTACTGCACCAGCTCTTTTGCCCATCAAGAGAGGCATTTAGCATTTCAGTCTTTTCCAAGGTGTTCATGATCTGCTATGCTGATCTCTGTGTGTGCCTAGGTGTGTGTGGAGGGGGGGGCATATGAAGGGGAGTGTGTATGTTTGCTTTACAATTGTTGTGGCAGATTCATGCCTCAGCTCCACATTTTGTTTTAAAAAGGTCACACCGAGTGGATATGAAGTTTACTATCAACAAGAGATCGATTCCCAAATCATCCATTTGACTCTCCCTTATAAATCATGTGCTTTGTTGCATATTTTATCAAATATACTTTCAAGCCAGATGGAGGAAGGAGGATGTGGGAATCCCTCCACCATCTTGCAACTTTTATGTAAGTAGGTTTTCAAGAAAATCATCATTTCTCTTTTAAATATGTCTGGAACAGGCATGATGGTAGTGTCAACCTGTTGGAGTTTTTGTTGCTGGAAGAAGTTGTACAAAAGGATTGGTTTTTACATTGACCAGTTACTGAATCAAGCGCAGGAATACATTGGAAATTTAGCTGGGGGTTCCTTTTCCCAGCAGACTACTTCTAGAACGAGCTTGTACACTGAAGCTGACTCTTTTGCTCTCTTTTTGTTTCTTTCCTATTTTCTTGGCTTCTTTGCCACTATCTAGACAATTTTGGAACTTTGTTCCCAACTAAAATGGTTTCAATAGTCTGATTGTGATCATACATTTTTACAAGGAATTTTTAAAATCTTTCCTCGAGTCCAGAAAGTCAAGGACTTAGATCTTTTTCTTCCCTTATCAATATTGCCATGAAATTGATAAATAAAGACCAACTCTTTATTTTTGTTTTTAACCCACGTAGATAATTCCCATCCATTAATCCATTTTGTGGACCAATAGCTGCCATTCTGATGGAAGCTGTCACTTCTTAACAATAGGCATTCTGTGACTATGTTGACTGCACTTTGGGTGAAGATCCTAACTGGTCTTAGATATACATAGGGAGAAATTTGCTCAGCCAGTGTCAGTCTTAAGCATGCGTATCAGAAGATCTTTCTAGAGCTGGGAATTTTCCCATGAAAGGGATTCAGTTAGGGAAGAGACACTTGTGCCAGAGTTTTACATTCTTCTTGAACACTGCTTAAGGAACTTAGATGCCATGTCCATTTGGATCTCTGTCTGCACAGAACTTTGTCATGCCAGTGCTTTGAAATGCATCTTGAAGAGAATTCACTAGCACAGAATGAAAGAGAGTGGAAGGGGTTGGTGGGGCTAACCAGGCCCAACCCCCCTGCCTAAACGAGGATACCTAGAGCCTCTTGCCCAGGATTCTATCTGGGTGTACTTTTAATGTCTTCAAAGATCCAGGCTCCACAATCTTTCTGGGCAGTCTGTGCCGTGGTTCAGTCACCCTGACAGTAAAGAAACATTTACTGATGTTCAAAGGCAATCTCCTGTATTTCAGTGTGTGCCCACTGCCTCTTGTCTTTTCCCTCAGCATCACTGAAAAGACACTGATTCCCTCCCCTTTGCACTATTGCTTCCATATGTATGTGTGATGCCATGTAGAGGTATGTCAAAAACCTCCCTGAAGCCCAGGCAGATAATATTCCCTTCATCTACCAGTCAAGTTGATTCATCAGAGGAGTTTAAAGTGATGTTCAGCATGAAATTCCCCTGAAAAATCATGCTAACTACATTATTTGGTCATCTGTCATGTGCCTGGCAAGGATTTCCAGGAAGAGCTGCTTCATCAACTTCCTGGGGATAAAAAAGAGGCTGGCTGGTTTGTACTATGGCGAGTCCTCTTAATTGCCTTTTTTGAAGATGGGTGTCATTTGCTAACATCCACTCTTTAGCTCCTCTTCTCATCTACACCTCGGCAAAAAGCTTTTCCACTATGTCTGGCTAGGAAAAACTGTGCCAGCACAGAAAACATCTCCCATCGTGTTCTAGAAGTTGCACGGATGTCTGCCAAGTGTTTGGCAGGAAGAAAAGAAAAGTTGTCCAAAACAGCTTCCAATCGAATGTTCCTGTGATTGGAAAAGTCAGGAGAGTGCAAAGGTACTGTTTTCTATCAGTTGGCAAGGTGCGCACACAATCCCAGTGTTGTACAGCTTGCTTCTTCACCTTCCCGAAGCTGCCGCTCTCGCCGGCTGCCGGAGCCCAAGAAGCGGCTTCTTCGCGCAAAGACGATTGTGCCGCTCACAGTGCTCTCCTTAGCGCGGCTTCTGCCGAAAGACGCCCGGCAGCGGCTCTTACCTCCGGAGAGCATCCTACCTTCGTCGTTAGCTCCTCTTCTCATCTACACCTCGGCAAAACGCTTTTCCACTATGTCTGGCTAGGAAAAACTGTGCCAGCACAGAAAACATCTCCCATCGTGTTCTAGAAGTTGCACGGATGTCTGCCAAGTGTTTGGCAGGAAGAAAAGAAAAGTTGTCCAAAACAGCTTCCAATCGAATGTTCCTGTGATTGGAAAAGTCAGGAGAGTGCAAAGGTACTGTTTTCTATCAGTTGGCAAGGTGCGCACACAATCCCAGTGTTGTACAGCTTGCTTCTTCACCTTCCCGAAGCTGCCGCTCTCGCCGGCTGCCGGAGCCCAAGAAGCGGCTTCTTCGCGCAAAGACGATTGTGCCGCTCACAGGGCTCTCCTTAGCGCGGCTTCTGCCGAAAGACGCCCGGCAGCGGCTCTTACCTCCGGAGAGCATCCTACCTTCGTCTTTCGCGTCTTTTGTAGTCTACATCTTAGCAAAACGCTTTTCCACTATGTCTGGCTAGGAAAAACTGTGCCAGCACAGAAAACATCTCCCATCGTGTTCTAGAAGTTGCACGGATGTCTGCCAAGTGTTTGGCAGGAAGAAAAGAAAAGTTGTCCAAAACAGCTTCCAATCGAATGTTCCTGTGATTGGAAAAGTCAGGAGAGTGCAAAGGTACTGTTTTCTATCAGTTGGCAAGGTGCGCACACAATCCCAGTGTTGTACAGCTTGCTTCTTCACCTTCCCGAAGCTGCCGCTCTCGCCGGCTGCCGGAGCCCAAGAAGCGGCTTCTTCGCGCAAAGACGATTGTGCCGCTCACAGTGCTCTCCTTAGCGCGGCTTCTGCCGAAAGACGCCCGGCAGCGGCTCTTACCTCCGGAGAGCATCCTACCTTCGTCTTTAGCTCCTCTTCTCATCTACACCTCGGCAAAACGCTTTTCCACTATGTCTGGCTAGGAAAAACTGTGCCAGCACAGAAAACATCTCCCATCGTGTTCTAGAAGTTGCACGGATGTCTGCCAAGTGTTTGGCAGGAAGAAAAGAAAAGTTGTCCAAAACAGCTTCCAATCGAATGTTCCTGTGATTGGAAAAGTCAGGAGAGTGCAAAGGTACTGTTTTCTATCAGTTGGCAAGGTGCGCACACAATCCCAGTGTTGTACAGCTTGCTTCTTCACCTTCCCGAAGCTGCCGCTCTCGCCGGCTGCCGGAGCCCAAGAAGCGGCTTCTTCGCGCAAAGACGATTGTGCCGCTCACAGGGCTCTCCTTAGCGCGGCTTCTGCCGAAAGACGCCCGGCAGCGGCTCTTACCTCCGGAGAGCATCCTACCTTCGTCTTTAGCTCCTCTTCTCATCTACACCTCGGCAAAACGCTTTTCCACTATGTCTGGCTAGGAAAAACTGTGCCAGCACAGAAAACATCTCCCATCGTGTTCTAGAAGTTGCACGGATGTCTGCCAAGTGTTTGGCAGGAAGAAAAGAAAAGTTGTCCAAAACAGCTTCCAATCGAATGTTCCTGTGATTGGAAAAGTCAGGAGAGTGCAAAGGTACTGTTTTCTATCAGTTGGCAAGGTGCGCACACAATCCCAGTGTTGTACAGCTTGCTTCTTCACCTTCCCGAAGCTGCCGCTCTCGCCGGCTGCCGGAGCCCAAGAAGCGGCTTCTTCGCGCAAAGACGATTGTGCCGCTCACAGGGCTCTCCTTAGCGCGGCTTCTGCCGAAAGACGCCCGGCAGCGGCTCTTACCTCCGGAGAGCATCCTACCTTCGTCTTTCGCGTCTTATGTAGTCTACACCTTAGCAAAACGCTTTTCCACTATGTCTGGCTAGGAAAAACCGTGCCAGCACAGAAAACATCTCCCATCGTGTTCTAGAAGTTGCACGGATGTCTGCCAAGTGTTTGGCAGGAAGAAAAGAAAAGTTGTCCAAAACAGCTTCCAATCGAATGTTCATGTGATTGGAAAAGTCAGGAGTGCAAAGGTACTGTTTTCTATCAGTTGGCAAGGTGCGCACACAATCCCAGTGTTGTACAGCTTGCTTCTTCACCTTCCCGAAGCTGCCACTCTCAGGAGGTAAGAGCCGCTGCCGGGCGTCTTTCGGCAGAAGCCGCGCTAAGGAGAGCACTGTGAGCGGCACAATCGTCTTTGCGCGAAGAAGCCGCTTCTTGGGCTCCGGCAGCCGGCGAGAGCGGCAGCTTCGGGAAGGTGAAGAAGCAAGCTGTACAACACTGGGATTGTGTGCGCACCTTGCCAACTGATAGAAAACAGTACCTTTGCACTCTCCTGAATTTTCCAATCACAGGAACATTCGATTGGAAGCTGTTTTGGACAACTTTTCTTTTCTTCCTGCCAAACACTTGGCAGACATCCGTGCAACTTCTAGAACACGATGGGAGATGTTTTCTGTGCTGGCACAGTTTTTCCTAGCCAGACATAGTGGAAAAGCGTTTTGCTAAGGTGTAGACTACAAAAGACGCGAAAGACGAAGGTAGGATGCTCTCCGGAGGTAAGAGCCGCTGCCGGGCGTCTTTCGGCAGAAGCCGCGCTAAGGAGAGCACTGTGAGCGGCACAATCGTCTTTGCGCGAAGAAGCCGCTTCTTCGGTTCCGGGAGCCGGCGAGAGCGGCAGCTTCGGGAAGGTGAAGAAGCAAGCTGTACAACACTGGGATTGTGTGCGCACCTTGCCAACTGATAGAAAACAGTACCTTTGCACTCTCCTGACTTTTCCAATCACAGGAACATTCGATTGGAAGCTGTTTTGGACAACTTTTCTTCCTGCCAAACACTTGGCAGACATCCGTGCAACTTCTAGAACACGATGGGAGATGTTTTCTGTGCTGGCACAGTTTTTCCTAGCCAGACATAGTGGAAAAGCGTTTTGCTAAGATGTAGACTACAAAAGACGCGAAAGACGAAGGTAGGATGCTCTCCGGAGGTAAGAGCCGCTGCCGGGCGTCTTTCGGCAGAAGCCGCGCTAAGGAGAGCCCTGTGAGCGGCACAATCGTCTTTGCGCGAAGAAGCCGCTTCTTGGGCTCCGGCAGCCGGCGAGAGCGGCAGCTTCGGGAAGGTGAAGAAGCAAGCTGTACAACACTGGGATTGTGTGCGCACCTTGCCAACTGATAGAAAACAGTACCTTTGCACTCTCCTGACTTTTCCAATCACAGGAACATTCGATTGGAAGCTGTTTTGGACAACTTTTCTTTTCTTCCTGCCAAACACTTGGCAGACATCCGTGCAACTTCTAGAACACGATGGGAGATGTTTTCTGTGCTGGCACAGTTTTTCCTAGCCAGACATAGAGGAAAAGCGTTTTGCTAAGATGAATACTACAAAAGACGCGAAAGACGAAGGTAGGATGCTCTCCGGAGGTAAGAGCCGCTGCCGGGCGTCTTTCGGCAGAAGCCGCGCTAAGGAGAGCCCTGTGAGTGGCACAATCGTCTTTGCGCGAAGAAGCCGCTTCTTGGGCTCCGGCAGCCGGCGAGAGCGGCAGCTTCGGGAAGGTGAAGAAGCAAGCTGTACAACACTGGGATTGTGTGCGCACCTTGCCAACTGATAGAAAACAGTACCTTTGCACTCTCCTGACTTTTCCAATCACAAGAACATTCGATTGGAAGCTGTTTTGGACAACTTTTCTTTTCTTCCTGCCAAACACTTGGCAGACATCCGTGCAACTTCTAGAACACGATGGGAGATGTTTTCTGTGCTGGCACAGTTTTTCCTAGCCAGACATAGTGGCAAAGCGTTTTGCCGAGGTGTAGATGAGAAGAGGAGCTAAAGACGAAGGTAGGATGCTCTCCGGAGGTAAGAGCCGCTGCCGGGCGTCTTTCGGCAGAAGCCGCGCTAAGGAGAGCCCTGTGAGCGGCACAATCGTCTTTGCGCGAAGAAGCCGCTTCTTGGGCTCCGGCAGCCGGCGAGAGCGGCAGCTTCGGGAAGGTGAAGAAGCAAGCTGTACAACACTGGGATTGTGTGCGCACCTTGCCAACTGATAGAAAACAGTACCTTTGCACTCTCCTGACTTTTCCAATCACAGGAACATTCGATTGGAAGCTGTTTTGGACAACTTTTCTTTTCTTCCTGCCAAACACTTGGCAGACATCCGTGCAACTTCTAGAACACGATGGGAGATGTTTTCTGTGCTGGCACAGTTTTTCCTAGCCAGACATAGTGGAAAAGCGTTTTGCTAAGATGTAGACTACAAAAGACGCGAAAGACGAAGGTAGGATGCTCTCCGGAGGTAAGAGCCGCTGCCGGGCGTCTTTCGGCAGAAGCCGCGCTAAGGAGAGCACTGTGAGCGGCACAATCGTCTTTGCGCGAAGAAGCCGCTTCTTGGGCTCCGGCAGCCGGCGAGAGCGGCAGCTTCGGGAAGGTGAAGAAGCAAGCTGTACAACACTGGGATTGTGTGCGCACCTTGCCAACTGATAGAAAACAGTACCTTTGCACTCTCCTGACTTTTCCAATCACAGGAACATTCGATTGGAAGCTGTTTTGGACAACTTTTCTTTTCTTCCTGCCAAACACTTGGCAGACATCCGTGCAACTTCTAGAACACGATGGGAGATGTTTTCTGTGCTGGCACAGTTTTTCCTAGCCAGACATAGTGGAAAATCTTTTTGCCGAGGTGTAGATGAGAAGAGGAGCTAAAGACGAAGGTAGGATGCTCTCCGGAGGTAAGAGCCGCTGCCGGGCGTCTTTCGGCAGAAGCCGCGCTAAGGAGAGCCCTGTGAGCGGCACAATCGTCTTTGCGCGAAGAAGCCGCTTCTTGGGCTCCGGCAGCCGGCGAGAGCGGCAGCTTCGGGAAGGTGAAGAAGCAAGCTGTACAACACTGGGATTGTGTGCGCACCTTGCCAACTGATAGAAAACAGTACCTTTGCACTCTCCTGACTTTTCCAATCACAGGAACATTCGATTGGAAGCTGTTTTGGACAACTTTTCTTTTCTTCCTGCCAAACACTTGGCAGACATCCGTGCAACTTCTAGAACACGATGGGAGATGTTTTCTGTGCTGGCACAGTTTTTCCTAGCCAGACATAGTGGAAAAGCTTTTTGCCGAGGTGTAGATGAGAAGAGGAGCTAAAGACGAAGGTAGGATGCTCTCCGGAGGTAAGAGCCGCTGCCGGGCGTCTTTCGACAGAAGCCGCGCTAAGGAGAGCACTGTGAGCGGCACAATCGTCTTTGCGCGAAGAAGCCGCTTCTTGGGCTCCGGCAGCCGGCGAGAGCGGCAGCTTCGGGAAGGTGAAGAAGCAAGCTGTACAACACTGGGATTGTGTGCGCACCTTGCCAACTGATAGAAAACAGTACCTTTGCACTCTCCTGACTTTTCCAATCACATGAACATTCGATTGGAAGCTGTTTTGGACAACTTTTCTTTTCTTCCTGCCAAACACTTGGCAGACATCCGTGCAACTTCTAGAACACGATGGGAGATATTTTCTGTGCTGGCACAGTTTTTCCTAGCCAGACATAGTGGAAAAGCGTTTTGCTAAGATGTAGACGACAAGAGAGGCTAAAGAGTGGATGTTAGCAAATGACACCCATCTTCAAAAAAGGCAATTAAGAGGACTCGCCATAGTACAAACCAGCCAGCCTCTTTTTTATCCCCAGGAAGTTGATGAAGCAGCTCTTCCTGGAAATCCTTGCCAGGCACATGACAGATGACCAAATAATGTAGTTAGCATGATTTTTCAGGGGAATTTCATGCTGAACATCACTTTAAACTCCTCTGATGAATCAACTTGACTGGTAGATGAAGGGAATATTATCTGCCTGGGCTTCAGGGAGGTTTTTGACATACCTCTACATGGCATCACACATACATATGGAAGCAATAGTGCAAAGGGGAGGGAATCAGTGTCTTTTCAGTGATGCTGAGGGAAAAGACAAGAGGCAGTGGGCACACACTGAAATACAGGAGATTGCCTTTGAACATCAGTAAATGTTTCTTTACTGTCAGGGTGACTGAACCACGGCACAGACTGCCCAGAAAGATTGTGGAGCCTGGATCTTTGAAGACATTAAAAGTACACCCAGATAGAATCCTGGGCAAGAGGCTCTAGGTATCCTGGTTTAGGCAGGGGGGTTGGGCCTGGTTAGCCCCACCAACCCCTTCCACTCTCTTTCATTCTGTGCTAGTGAATTCTCTTCAAGATGCATTTCAAAGCACTGGCATGACAAAGTTCTGTGCAGACAGAGATCCAAATGGACATGGCATCTAAGTTCCTTAAGCAGTGTTCAAGAAGAATGTAAAACTCTGGCACAAGTGTCTCTTCCCTAACTGAATCCCTTTCATGGGAAAATTCCCAGCTCTAGAAAGATCTTCTGATACGCATGCTTAAGACTGACACTGGCTGAGCAAATTTCTCCCTATGTATATCTAAGACCAGTTAGGATCTTCACCCAAAGTGCAGTCAACATAGTCACAGAATGCCTATTGTTAAGAAGTGACAGCTTCCATCAGAATGGCAGCTATTGGTCCACAAAATGGATTAATGGATGGGAATTATCTACGTGGGTTAAAAACAAAAATAAAGAGTTGGTCTTTATTTATCAATTTCATGGCAATATTGATAAGGGAAGAAAAAGATCTAAGTCCTTGACTTTCTGGACTCGAGGAAAGATTTTAAAAATTCCTTGTAAAAATGTATGATCACAATCAGACTATTGAAACCATTTTAGTTGGGAACAAAGTTCCAAAATTGTCTAGATAGTGGCAAAGAAGCCAAGAAAATAGGAAAGAAACAAAAAGAGAGCAAAAGAGTCAGCTTCAGTGTACAAGCTCGTTCTAGAAGTAGTCTGCTGGGAAAAGGAACCCCCAGCTAAATTTCCAATGTATTCCTGCGCTTGATTCAGTAACTGGTCAATGTAAAAACCAATCCTTTTGTACAACTTCTTCCAGCAACAAAAACTCCAACAGGTTGACACTACCATCATGCCTGTTCCAGACATATTTAAAAGAGAAATGATGATTTTCTTGAAAACCTACTTACATAAAAGTTGCAAGATGGTGGAGGGATTCCCACATCCTCCTTCCTCCATCTGGCTTGAAAGTATATTTGATAAAATATGCAACAAAGCACATGATTTATAAGGGAGAGTCAAATGGATGATTTGGGAATCGATCTCTTGTTGATAGTAAACTTCATATCCACTCGGTGTGACCTTTTTAAAACAAAATGTGGAGCTGAGGCATGAATCTGCCACAACAATTGTAAAGCAAACATACACACTCCCCTTCATATGCCCCCCCCTCCACACACACCTAGGCACACACAGAGATCAGCATAGCAGATCATGAACACCTTGGAAAAGACTGAAATGCTAAATGCCTCTCTTGATGGGCAAAAGAGCTGGTGCAGTAATTCAAATGCCTGGTACAAAAATTCTGTTTAATATTTAGCTCCTATTTAAAACACAGCTTTTCATTTCATTCTATTTACAGAATATTTTCATTTCATTTGTTTCTTTAAAATTACTTAGTTCTCACCTGTTGTATGTCTAGGAATATTTTCTTCCAAAAATAGAAAAAAATAGATGATATCTTTTCAGCAGAAAACATTGGTTGATACAATTTTAAACCATCATGATATGGAAGAATTCTTCTGTCCCTCTCGAAGGTGGAAGAAGCATTTGGATCACAGATCATCTACAATGAAATACTTGACATGTTTAAGATGCTTTCAATCAATTTTGATCGTCAATTGCTTATTTGTTGTAAACAGTAATTTTTCAGTGAAGGGAAAGCGTGTGTGGTATATCTACATGATATGTTCAAAGGCAGTTCCTACTAATGGCCAGGCTGAATTCCAGTAAATAATGTCCCGAATGATATTTTGCCGCCTTCTTTGGCACTTCATGAAATCTTACCCCGATGAAGTGCTGAAACACAGAGATTTTCTCTTAGAGAGTGTCTCATGTTGTAACCTATCCCATGGATTTTATGCTGTAATTCTTATCTCTTTTAAAATTTACTATCTTCTGTACAGTTTTCATGAAACTTTCTGTTACAGTAGTGAATAGCACAGATAAATGTCATTTTGTACAACTTTGAATTTACCCCAAGAGCTGAGAGAAAACTTGATCCTATACTTCAATCCGAGTTTCTTCTATAGTCCAACTTTGTTTCTCTACCATCAAGCTTCTCCTTTGTTGCTGCTCCAAGCCCCGTCCAAGGTGACCTTGAATACTTTCAGGGATGGGACACCCACAACTTCTCTGGGCAACCTGTTCCAGTGTTCCAGCACTCCCACAGTAAAAAAGGCCTTCCTTTCATCTAATATGTGTAGGAAATCATAAATCTAGGCATAGAAGCTTGGAGTGCAAATTTGAAATTCTTTGGATTTGAAGCACATTTTATATGAATACTGACTTACAGATGACTAAAAGATGTTGATGGGCATTTGAGCTGACAAGTTTTGAAAAAGTGCACGGAAATTAAAATTGAAACCACTAAAATTAAAAACTCCTTGCCATTTTCTTTTTCCTCTCCTATTCAAAATTGCATATGTCAGATATCAGTGCTTCATGCAAACCTCTCAGATGCTCTCAGAGAAAAAGCTTTTCTTTCAGACTAAGTTGCGGTTGACGTAGAACACTAGCAGGAGTGAAAGATTTTCTGGGCATTGAGGCAGCACGTTCTCCTTGGATTTGTGTGCAGAATGCATTTTATCCAAACTGGAAAATAGATCCCAGCTCTGTTCTATTCATCATTCTTACTTCATCAGGCCAGAAGATTCTGTGAAAAGTAGCCTGTGGACCTTGAAGACAGCGCATGTGAACCAGATGAGAGGTGATAGAGAAGTTGAGGGAGAGAAGAAAGAGCATATGGCTGAAACCAGAAAGTATTTCTCCACGTGATCATGGAAGATTGCAGGAGCCACTTGGTACTATCAAACCAGCCCGACTTGGCACTGGTGCCACTATGGGTCTGGGAGCCATGTTGCATATCGTGCATTTTAAGGAGCCAGCTGGCCACACCCAGCCATATGCCCCCAAACACAAACCAAGCCCTTTTCTCTGGCAAACAAAACTCAGCTGCCCTGCTTCTGGATGGCAGATTGCAGGAGCCACTTGGTACTATCAAACCAGCCCAACTTGGCACTGGTGCCACCTTGGCTCTGGGAACCATCCTGCCTATTGTAGCTTTTCAGGAGCCAGCCGGTCACTCCCAGCCATAGGCCCCCAAACAGAAACCTCGGCCCGTTTCCCTGGCAAACAAAAGTAAGCTGCCCCGCTTCTGGATGGCAGATTGCAGGAGCTACTTAGTACTATCAAATCAGCCCGACTTGGCACAGGTGCCACCTTGGATCTGGGAACCATCCTGTGTATCGTGGATTTTCAGGGGCCAGCCGGCCACTCTCAGCCATATGCCCCCAAACACAAACCACGGACCTTTTCTCTGGCAAACAAAAATCAGCTGCCCCACTTCTGGATGGCAGATTGCAGGAGCCACTTGGGACTATCACACCAGCACAACATGGCACTGCTGCCACCTTGGATCTGGGAACAATCCTGCGTATCGTACATATTCAGGAACCAGCCGAACACTCCCAGCCACAGGCCCCCAAACACAAACAACGGCCCATTTCCCTGGCAAACAAAACTCAGCTGCCCCGCTTCTGGATGGCAGTTTGCAGGAGCCACTTGGGACTATCAAACCAGCCCGACTTGGTAATGGTACCACCTTGGATCTGGGAACCATCCGGCGTATCGTGGATTTTCAGGGGCCAGCCGGTCATTCCCAGCCATATGCTCCCAAACACAAACCTCGGCCCTTTTCTCTGGCAAACAAAACTCAACTGCCCCTCTTCTGGATGGCAAATTGCAGGAGGCACTTGGTACTACAAAAAGAGCCCGACTTGGCAGTGGTGCCACCTTGGCTCTGGGAACCATCCTGCGTATCGTGGATTCTAAGGAGCCAGCTGGCCACTCCCAGCCACAGGCCCCAAAACACACACAACGGCGCTTTTCCCTGGAAAACAAAATTCGCCTGCCAACTTTTTGATGGCAGATTGCAGGAGCCACTTGGTACTATCAAATCAGCCCGACTTGGCACTGGTGCCACCTTGGGTCTGGGAACCATCCTGCGTATTGTGGATTGTCAGGAGACAGCCGACCACTCTCGGCCACAGACCCCAATCAAAAACAAAGGTCCGTTTCCCTGGCAAAAAAAACTCAGCTGCCCCGCTTCTGGATGGGAGATTGCAGGAGGCACTTGACACTGTCAAACGAGCCCCACTTTGTACTGGTGCCACCTTGGGTCTGGGAACCATGCTGCGTATCGTGGATTTTCAGGAGCCAGCCGGCCACTGCCAGCCACAGGCCCCCAAACAAAAACCACAGCCTTTTTCTCTGGCAAACAAAACTCAGCTGCCCCGCTTCTGGATGGCAGATTGCAGGAGCCACTTGGTACTATCAAACCAGCCCGACTGGCACTGGTGCCACCTGGGGTCTGGGAACCATCCTGCCTATCGTGGATTTTAAGGAGCCAGCCGGCTACTCCCAGCCACAGGCCCCCAACAAAAACCACGGCCCTTTTTTCTCGCAAACAAAACTTAGCTGCCTCACTTCTGGATGGCAGATTGCAGGAGCCACTTGGTGTAATCAAACCAGCCCGACATGGCACTGGTGCCACCTTGGGTCTGGGAACCATCCTGCGTATCGTGGATTCTAAGGAGCCAGCCGGCCACTCCCAGCCAAAGGCCCCCAAACAAAATCAACGGCGCTGTTCCCTGGAAAACAAAACACGCCTGCCAACTTTTTGATGGAGTTTGCAGGAACCACTTGGTATTATCAAACCAGCCCAACTTGGCACTGGTGCCACCTTGGGTCTGGATACCATGCTGCGTATCGTGGATTCTAAGGAGCCAGCCGGCCACTCCCAGCCACAGGCCCCCAAACACAAACAACGGCGCTTTTCCCTGGAAAACAAAACTCGCCTGCCAACTTTTTCATGGCAGATTGCAGGAGCCACTTGGTACTATCAAACCAGCCCGACTTGGCACTGATGCCACCATGGGTCTGGTCACCATCCTGCCTATCGTAACTTTTCAGGAGCCAGCCGGTCACTCCCAGCCATAGGCCCTGAGACACAAACCTCGGCCCGTTTCCCTGGCAAACAAAAATAAGCTGCCCCGCTTCTGGATGGCAGATTGCAGGAGCCACTTGGTACTATCAAACCAGCCCGACTTGGCACTGGTGCCACCTCTGGTCTGGGAACCATCCTGCGTATCGTGGATTCTAAGGAGCCATCCGGCCACTCCCACCCACAGGCCCCCAAACACAAACAACGGCGCTTTTCCCTGGAAAACAAAAGTAAGCTGCCCCGCTTCTGGATGGCAGATTGCAGGAGCCACTTGGTACTATCAAATCAGCCCGACTAGGCACTGGTGCCACCTCTGGTGTGGGAACAATCCCGCGTATCGTGTATTCTAAGGAGCCAGTCGGCAACTCCCAGCCACAGGCCCCCAAACACAAACAACAGCCCGTTTCCCTGGCAAACAAAAGTAAGCTGCCCCGCTTCTGGATGGCAGATTGCAGAAGCCACTTGGTACTATCAAACTAGCCCAACTTGGCACTGGTGCCACCTCTGGTCTGGGAACCATCCTGCGTATCATGGGTTCTAAGGAGCCAGTCGGCAACTCCCAGCCACAGGCCCCCAAAAAAAACCTCGGCCCGTTTCCCTGGCAAACAAAATTAAGCTGCCCCGCTTCTGGATGGCAGATTGCAGGACGCACTTGGTACTATCAGACCAGCCCGACTTGGCACTGGTGCCACCTCTGGTCTGGGAACCATCCTGCGTATCGTGGATTCTAAGCAGCCAGCCGGCCACTCCCAGCCACAGGCCCCCAAACAAAATCAACGGCGCTTTTCCCTGGAAAACAAAACTCGCCTGCCAACATTTTGATGGCAGATTGCAGGAGCCACTTGGTACTATCAAATCAGCCCAACTTGGCACTGGTGCCACCATGGGTCTGGTCACCATCCTGCCTATCGTAGCTTTTCAGGAGCCAGCCGGTCACTCCCAGCTATAGGCCCCCAGACAAAAACCTCGGCCCGTTTCCCTGGCATACAAAAGTAAGCTACCCCGCTTCTGGATGGCAGATTGCAGGAGCCACTTGGTACTATCAAACCAGCCCGACTTGGCACTGGTGCCACCTCTGGTCTGGGAACCATCCTGCGTATCGTGGATTCTAAGGAGCCAGCCGGTCACTCCCAGCCACAGGCCCCCAAACACAAACAACGGCGCTTTTCCCTGGAAAACAAAACTCGCCTGCCAACTTTTTGAGGGCAGATTGCAGGAGCCACTTGCTACTATCAAATCAGCCCAACTTGGCACTGGTGCCACCATGGGTCTGGTCACCATCCTGCCTATCGTAGCTTTTCAGGAGCCAGCCGGTCACTCCCAGCCATATGCCCCCAGACAAAAACCTCGGCCATTTTCCCTGGCAAACAAAAGTAAGCTACCCCGCTTCTGCATGGCAGATTGCAGGAGCCACTTTGCAGCATCAAACTAGCCCGACTTGGCACTGGTGCCACCTTGGGTCTGGGAAAAATCCTGCGTATCGTGGATTCCAATTAGCAAGCCGGCCACTCCCAGCCACAGGCCCCCAAACACAAACAACGGCGCTTTTCCCTGGAAATCAAAACTCGCCTGCCAAATTTTTGATGGCAGATTGCAGGAGCCACTTGGTACTATCAAACCAGCCCAACTTGGCACTGGTGCCACCATGGGTCTGGTCACCATCCTGCCTATCGTAGCTTTTCAGGAGCCAGCCAAACACTCCCAGCCATAGGCCCCCAGACAAAAACCTCGGCCCGTTTCCCTGGCAAACAAAAGTAAGCTGCCCCGCTTCTGGATGGCAGATTGCAGGAACCACTTGGTACTATCAAACCAGCCCAACTTGGCACTGGTGCCACCTTGGGTCTGGGAACCATCCTGCGTATCGTGGATTCTAAGGAGCCAGCCGGCCACTCCCAGCCACAGGCCCCCAAATACAACAACAGCGCTTTTCCCTGGAAAACAAAACTCGCCTGCCAACATTTTGATGGCAGATTGCAGGAGGCACTTGGTACTATCAAATCAGCCCAACATGGCACTGGTGCCACCATGGGTCTGGGAACCATCCTGCCTATCGTAGCTGTTCAGGCGCCAGCCGGTCACTCCCAGCCATAGGCCCCCAGAGAAAAACCTCGGCCCTTTTCCCTGGAAAACACAAGTAAGCTGCCCCGCTTCTGGATGGCAGATTGCAGGAGCCACTTTGCACCATCAAACTGGCCCGACTTGTCACTGGTGCCACCTCAGGTCTGGGAACCATGCTGCGTATCGTGGATTCCAATTAGCAAGCCGGCCACTCCCAGCCACAGGCCCCCAAACAAAATCAACGGCGGTGTTCCCTGGAAAACAAAACACGCCTGCCAACTTTTTGATGGAGTTTGCAGGAACCACTTGGTATTATCAAACCAGCCCAACTTGGCACTGGTGCCACCTTGGGTCTGGATACCATGCTGCGTATCGTGGATTCTAAGGAGCCAGCCGGCCACTCCCAGCCACAGGCCCCCAAACACAAACAACGGCGCTTTTCCCTGGAAAACAAAACTCGCCTGCCAACTTTTTCATGGCAGATTGCAGGAGCCACTTGGTACTATCAAACCAGCCCGACTTGGCACTGGTGCCACCATGGGTCTGGTCACCATCCTGCCTATCGTAACTTTTCAGGAGCCAGCCGGTCACTCCCAGCCATAGGCCCTGAGACACAAACCTCGGCCCGTTTCCCTGGCAAACAAAAGTAAGCTGCCCCGCTTCTGGATGGCAGATTGCAGGAGCCACTTGGTACTATCAAACCAGCCCGACTTGGCACTGGTGCCACCTCTGGTCTGGGAACCATCCTGCGTATCGTGGATTCTAAGGAGCCATCCGGCCACTCCCACCCACAGGCCCCCAAACACAAACAACGGCGCTTTTCCCTGGAAAACAAAAGTAAGCTGCCCCGCTTCTGGATGGCAGATTGCAGGAGCCACTTGGTACTATCAAATCAGCCCGACTAGGCACTGGTGCCACCTCTGGTCTGGGAACAATCCCGCGTATCGTGGATTCTAAGGAGCCAGTCGGCAACTCCCAGCCACAGGCCCCCAAACAGAAACAACAGCCCGTTTCCCTGGCAAACAAAAGTAAGCTGCCCCGCTTCTGGATGGCAGATTGCAGAAGCCACTTGGTACTATCAAACTAGCCCAACTTGGCACTGGTGCCACCTCTGGTCTGGGAACCATCCTGCGTATCATGGGTTCTAAGGAGCCAGTCGGCAACTCCCAGCCACAGGCCCCCAAAAAAAACCTCGGCCCGTTTCCCTGGCAAACAAAATTAAGCTGCCCCGCTTCTGGATGGCAGATTGCAGGACGCACTTGGTACTATCAGACCAGCCCGACTTGGCACTGGTGCCACCTCTGGTCCTGGAACCATCCTGCGTATCGTGGATTCTAAGCAGCCAGCCGGCCACTCCCAGCCACAGGCCCCCAAACACAAACAACGGCGCTTTTCCCTGGAAAACAAAACTCGCCTGCCAAATTTTTGAGGGCAGATTGCAGGAGCCACTTGGTACTATCAAACCAGCCCAACTTGGCACTGGTGTCACCATGGGTCTGGTCACCATCCTGCCTATGGTAGCTTTTCAGGAGCCAGCCGGTCACCCTCAGCCATAGGCCCCGAGACAAAAACCTCGGCCCGTTTCCCTGGCAAAAAAAAGTAAGCTACCCCGCTTCTGGATGGCAGATTGCAGGACGCACTTGGTACTATGAAACCAGCCCAACTTGGCACTGGTGCCACCTTGGGTCTGGGAACCATCCTGCGTATCGTGGATTCTAAGGAGCCAGCCGGTCACTCCCAGCCACAGGCCCCCAAACAAAATCAACGGCGCTTTTCCCTGGAAAACAAAACTCGCCTGCCAACATTTTGATGGCAGATTGCAGGAGCCACTTGGTACTATCAAATCAGCCCAACTTGGCACTGGTGCCACCATGGGTCTGGTCACCATCCTGCCTATCGTAGCTTTTCAGGAGCCAGCCGGTCACTCCCAGCTATAGGCCCCCAGACAAAAACCTCGGCCCGTTTCCCTGGCATACAAAAGTAAGCTACCCCGCTTCTGGATGGCAGATTGCAGGAGCCACTTGGTACTATCAAACCAGCCCGACTTGGCACTGGTGCCACCTCTGGTCTGGGAACCATGCTGCGTAACGTGGATTCTAAGGAGCCAGCCGGTCACTCCCAGCCATAGGCCCCCAAACACAAACAACGGCGCTTTTCCCTGGAAAACAAAACTCGCCTGCCAACTTTTTGATGGCAGATTGCAGGAGCCACTTGCTACTATCAAATCAGCCCAACTTGGCACTGGTGCCACCATGGGTCTGGTCACCATCCTGCCTATCGTAGCTTTTCAGGAGCCAGCCGGTCACTCCCAGCCATAGGCCCCCAGACAAAAACCTCGGCCATTTTCCCTGGCAAACAAAAGTAAGCTACCCCGCTTCTGCATGGCAGATTGCAGGAGCCACTTTGCAGCATCAAACTAGCCCGACTTGGCACTGGTGCCACCTTGGGTCTGGGAAAAATCCTGCGTATCGTGGATTCCAATTAGCAAGCCGGCCACTCCCAGCCACAGGCCCCCAAACACAAACAACGGCGCTTTTCCCTGGAAATCAAAACTCGCCTGCCAAATTTTTGATGGCAGATTGCAGGAGCCACTTGGTACTATCAAACCAGCCCAACTTGGCACTGGTGCCACCATGGGTCTGGTCACCATCCTGCCTATCGTAGCTTTTCAGGAGCCAGCCAAACACTCCCAGCCATAGGCCCCCAGACAAAAACCTCGGCCCGTTTCCCTGGCAAACAAAAGTAAGCTGCCCCGCTTCTGGATGGCAGATTGCAGGAACCACTTGGTACTATCAAACCAGCCCAACTTGGCACTGGTGCCACCTTGGGTCTGGGAACCATCCTGCGTATCGTGGATTCTAAGGAGCCAGCCGGCCACTCCCAGCCACAGGCCCCCAAATACAACAACAGCGCTTTTCCCTGGAAAACAAAACTCGCCTGCCAACATTTTGATGGCAGATTGCAGGAGGCACTTGGTACTATCAAATCAGCCCAACATGGCACTGGTGCCACCATGGGTCTGGGAACCATCCTGCCTATCGTAGCTGTTCAGGCGCCAGCCGGTCACTCCCAGCCATAGGCCCCCAGAGAAAAACCTCGGCCCTTTTCCCTGGAAAACACAAGTAAGCTGCCCCGCTTCTGGATGGCAGATTGCAGGAGCCACTTTGCACCATCAAACTGGCCCGACTTGTCACTGGTGCCACCTCAGGTCTGGGAACCATGCTGCGTATCGTGGATTCCAAATAGCAAGCCGGCCACTCCCAGCCACAGGCCCCCAAACAAAATCAACGGCGGTGTTCCCTGGAAAACAAAACACGCCTGCCAACTTTTTGATGGAGTTTGCAGGAACCACTTGGTATTATCAAACCAGCCCAACTTGGCACTGGTGCCACCTTGGGTCTGGATACCATGCTGCGTATCGTGGATTCTAAGGAGCCAGCCGGCCACTCCCAGCCACAGGCCCCCAAACACAAACAACGGCGCTTTTCCCTGGAAAACAAAACTCGCCTGCCAACTTTTTCATGGCAGATTGCAGGAGCCACTTGGTACTATCAAACCAGCCCGACTTGGCACTGGTGCCACCATGGGTCTGGTCACCATCCTGCCTATCGTAACTTTTCAGGAGCCAGTCGGTCACTCCCAGCCATAGGCCCTGAGACACAAACCTCGGCCCGTTTCCCTGGCAAACAAAAGTAAGCTGCCCCGCTTCTGGATGGCAGATTGCAGGAGCCACTTGGTACTATCAAACCAGCCCGACTTGGCACTGGTGCCACCTCTGGTCTGGGAACCATCCTGCGTATCGTGGATTCTAAGGAGCCATCCGGCCACTCCCACCCACAGGCCCCCAAACACAAACAACGGCGCTTTTCCCTGGAAAACAAAAGTAAGCTGCCCCGCTTCTGGATGGCAGATTGCAGGAGCCACTTGGTACTATCAAATCAGCCCGACTAGGCACTGGTGCCACCTCTGGTCTGGGAACAATCCCGCGTATCGTGGATTCTAAGGAGCCAGTCGGCAACTCCCAGCCACAGGCCCCCAAACACAAACAACAGCCCGTTTCCCTGGCAAACAAAAGTAAGCTGCCCCGCTTCTGGATGGCAGATTGCAGAAGCCACTTGGTACTATCAAACTAGCCCAACTTGGCACTGGTGCCACCTCTGGTCTGGGAACCATCCTGCGTATCATGGGTTCTAAGGAGCCAGTCGGCAACTCCCAGCCACAGGCCCCCAAAAAAAACCTCGGCCCGTTTCCCTGGCAAACAAAATTAAGCTGCCCCGCTTCTGGATGGCAGATTGCAGGACGCACTTGGTACTATCAGACCAGCCCGACTTGGCACTGGTGCCACCTCTGGTCTGGGAACCATCCTGCGTATCGTGGATTCTAAGCAGCCAGCCGGCCACTCCCAGCCACAGGCCCCCAAACACAAACAACGGCGCTTTTCCCTGGAAAACAAAACTCGCCTGCCAAATTTTTGAGGGCAGATTGCAGGAGCCACTTGGTACTATCAAACCAGCCCAACTTGGCACTGGTGTCACCATGGGTCTGGTCACCATCCTGCCTATGGTAGCTTTTCAGGAGCCAGCCGGTCACCCTCAGCCATAGGCCCCGAGACAAAAACCTCGGCCCGTTTCCCTGGCAAAAAAAAGTAAGCTACCCCGCTTCTGGATGGCAGATTGCAGGACGCACTTGGTACTATGAAACCAGCCCAACTTGGCACTGGTGCCACCTTGGGTCTGGGAACCATCCTGCGTATCGTGGATTCTAAGGAGCCAGCCGGTCACTCCCAGCCACAGGCCCCCAAACAAAATCAACGGCGCTTTTCCCTGGAAAACAAAACTCGCCTGCCAACATTTTGATGGCAGATTGCAGGAGCCACTTGGTACTATCAAATCAGCCCAACTTGGCACTGGTGCCACCATGGGTCTGGTCACCATCCTGCCTATCGTAGCTTTTCAGGAGCCAGCCGGTCACTCCCAGCTATAGGCCCCCAGACAAAAACCTCGGCCCGTTTCCCTGGCATACAAAAGTAAGCTACCCCGCTTCTGGATGGCAGATTGCAGGAGCCACTTGGTACTATCAAACCAGCCCGACTTGGCACTGGTGCCACCTCTGGTCTGGGAACCATGCTGCGTATCGTGGATTCTAAGGAGCCAGCCGGTCACTCCCAGCCACAGGCCCCCAAACACAAACAACGGCGCTTTTCCCTGGAAAACAAAACTCGCCTGCCAACTTTTTGATGGCAGATTGCAGGAGCCACTTGCTACTATCAAATCAGCCCAACTTGGCACTGGTGCCACCATGGGTCTGGTCACCATCCTGCCTATCGTAGCTTTTCAGGAGCCAGCCGGTCACTCCCAGCCATAGGCCCCCAGACAAAAACCTCGGCCATTTTCCCTGGCAAACAAAAGTAAGCTACCCCGCTTCTGCATGGCAGATTGCAGGAGCCACTTTGCAGCATCAAACTAGCCCGACTTGGCACTGGTGCCACCTTGGGTCTGGGAAACATCCTGCGTATCGTGGATTCCAATTAGCAAGCCGGCCACTCCCAGCCACAGGCCCCCAAACACAAACAACGGCGCTTTTCCCTGGAAATCAAAACTCGCCTGCCAAATTTTTGATGGCAGATTGCAGGAGCCACTTGGTACTATCAAACCAGCCCAACTTGGCACTGGTGCCACCATGGGTCTGGTCACCATCCTGCCTATCGTAGCTTTTCAGGAGCCAGCCAAACACTCCCAGCCATAGGCCCCCAGACAAAAACCTCGGCCCGTTTCCCTGGCAAACAAAAGTAAGCTGTCCCGCTTCTGGATGGCAGATTGCAGGAACCACTTGGTACTATCAAACCAGCCCAACTTGGCACTGGTGCCACCTTGGGTCTGGGAACCATCCTGCGTATCGTGGATTCTAAGGAGCCAGCCGGCCACTCCCAGCCACAGGCCCCCAAATACAACAACAGCGCTTTTCCCTGGAAAACAAAACTCGCCTGCCAACATTTTGATGGCAGATTGCAGGAGGCACTTGGTACTATCAAATCAGCCCAACATGGCACTGGTGCCACCATGGGTCTGGGAAGAATCCTGCATATCGTAGCTGTTCAGGCGCCAGCCGGTCACTCCCAGCCATAGGCCCCCAGAGAAAAACCTCGGCCCTTTTCCCTGGCAAACAAAAGTAAGCTGCCCCGCTTCTGGATGGCAGATTGCAGGAGCCACTTTGCACCATCAAACTGGCCCGACTTGTCACTGGTGCCACCTCAGGTCTGGGAACCATGCTGCGTATCGTGGATTCCAATTAGCAAGCCGGTCACTCCCAGCCACAGGCCCCCAAACACAAACAACGGCGCTTTTCCCTGGAAAACAAAACTCGCCTGCCAAATTTTTGATGGCAGATTGCAGGAGCCACTTGGTACTATCAAACCAGCCCAACTTGGCACTGGTGCCACCATGGGTCTGGTCACCATCCTGCCTATCGTAGCTTTTCAGGAGCCAGCCGGTCACTCCCAGCCATAGGCCCCCAGACACAAAGCTCGGCCCGTTTCCCTGGCAAACAAAATTAAGCTGCCCCGCATCTGGACGGCAGATTGCAGGAATCACTTAGTACTATCAAACCAGCCCAACTTGGCAGTGGTTCCACCTTGGGTCTGGGAACCATCCTGCGTATCGTGGATTCAAAGGAGCCAGCCGGTCACTCCCAGCCACAGGCCCCCAAACACAATCAACGGCGCTTTTCCCTGGAAAACAAAACTCGTCTGCCAACATTTTGATGGCAGATTGCAGGAGCCACTTTCTACTATCAAATCAGTCCAACTTGGCACTGGTGCCACCATGGGTCTGGTCACCATCCTTCCTATCGTAGCTTTTCAGGAGCCAGCCGGTCCCTCCCTGCCATAGGCCCCCAGAGAAAAACCTCGGCCCGTTTCCCTGGCAAACAAAAGTAAGCTGCCCCGCTTCTGGATGGCAGATTGCAGGAACCACTTGGTACTAACAAACCAGCCCGACTTGGCACTGGTGCCACCTTGGGTCTGGGAACCATCCTGCGTATCGTGGATTCTAAGGAGCCAGCTGGCCACTCCCAGCCACAGGCCCCAAAACACACACAACGGCGCTTTTCCCTGGAAAACAAAACTCGCCTGCCAACTTTTTGATGGCAGATTGCAGGAGCCACTTGGTACTATCAAACCAGCCAAACTTGGCACTGGTGCCACCATGGGTCTGGTCACCATCCTGCCTATCGTAGCTTTTCAGGAGCCAGCCGGTCACTCCCAGCCATAGGCCCCCAGACACAAACCTCGGCCTGTTTCCCTGGCACACAAAAGTAAGCTACCGCACTTCTGGATGGCAGATTGCAGGAGCCACTTTGCACCATCAAACCAGCCCGACTTGGCACTGGTGCCACCTCTGGTCTGGGAACCATGCCGCGTATCGTGGATTCTAAGGAGCCAGCCGGCCACTCCCAGCCACAGGCCTCCAAACACAAACAACGGCGCTTTTCCCTGGAAAACAAAACTCGCCTGCCAACATTTTGATGGCAGAGTGCAGGAGCCACTTGGTACTATCAAACCAGCCCGACTTGGCACTGGTGCCACCTTGGGTCTGGGAACCATCCTGCCTATTGTTGCTTTTCAGGAGCCAGCCGGTCACTCCTAGCCCTAGGCCCCCAGTCATAAACCTCGGCCCGTTTCCCTGGTACACAAATGTAAGCTACCCCGCTTCAGGATGGCAGATTGCAGGAGCCACTTTTCACCATCAAACCAGCCCAACTTGGCACTGGTGCCACCATGGGTCTGGTCACCATCCTGCCTATCGTAGCTTTTCAGGAGCCAGCCGGTCACTCCCAGCCATAGGCCCCCAGACAAATACCTCGGCCCGTTTCCCTGGCAAACAAAAGTAAGCTACCCCGCTTCTGGATGGCAGATTGCAGGAGCCGCTTTGCAGCATCAAACTAGCCCGACTTGGCACTGGTGCCACCTCGGGTCTGGGAACCATCCTGCGTATAGTGGATTCTAAGGAGCCAGCCGGCCACTCCCACCCACAGGCCCCCAAACACAAACAATGGCGCTTTTCCCTGGAAAACAAAACTCGCCTGCCAACTTTTTCATGGCAGATTGCAGGAGCCACTTGGTACTATCGAACCAGCCCAACTTGGCACTGGTGCCACCATGGGTCTGGGAACCATCCTGCGTATCGTGGATTCTAAGGAGCCAGCCGGCCACTCCCAGCCACAGGCCCCCAAACACAAACAACGGCGCTTTTCCCTAGATAACAAACTCGCCTGCCAACATTTTGATGGCAGATTGCAGGAGCCACTTGGTACTATCAAACCAGCGCAACTTGGCACTGGTGCCACCATGGGTCTGGTCACCATCCTGCCTATCGTAGCTTTTCAGGAGCCAGCCGGTCACTCCCAGCCATAGGCCCCCAGACACAAACCTCGGCCCGTTTCCCTGGCAAACAAAAGTAAGCTGTCCCGCTTCTGGATGGCAGATTGCAGGACGCACTTGTTAGTATCAAACCAGCCCGACTTGGCACTGGTGCCACCTCTGGTCTGGGAACCATCCTGCGTATCGTGGATTCTAATTAGCCAGCCGGCCACTCCCAGCCACAGGCCCCCAAACACAAACAACGGCGCTTTTCCCTGGAAAACAAAACTCGCCTGCCAACATTTTGATGGCAGATTGCAGGAGCCACTTGGTACTATCAAACCAGCCCAACTTGGCACTGGTGCCACCATGGGTCTGGTCACCATCCTGCCTATCGTAGCTTTTCAGGAGCCAGCAGGTCACCCCCAGCCATAGGCCCCGAGAAAAAAACCTCGGCCCGTTTCCCTGGCAAAAAAAAGTAAGCTACCCCGCTTCTGGATGGCAGATTGCAGGACGCACTTGGTAGTATCAAACCAGCCCAACTTGGCACTGGTGCCACCTTGGGTCTGGGAACCATCCTGCGTATCGTGGATTCTGAGGAGCCCGCCGGCCACTCCCTGCCACAGGCACCCAAACACAAACAACGGCGCTTTTCCCTGGAAAACAAAACTCGCCTGCCAACTTTTTGATGGCGGATTGCAGGAGCCACTTGGTACTATCAAACCAGCCCAACTTGGCACTGGTGCCACCATGGATATGGTCACCATCCTGCCTATCGTAGCTTTTCAGGACCTAGCAGGTCACTCCCAGCCATAGGCGCCCAGACAAAAACCTCGGCCCGTTACCCTGGCAAACAAAAGTAAGCTGCCCCGCTTCTGGATGGCAGATTGCAGGAACCACTTGGTACTATAAAACCAGCCCGACTTGGCACTGGTGCCACGTCAGGTCTGGGAACCATCCTGCGTATCGTGGATTCTAAGGAGCCAGCCGGCCACTCCCACCCACAGGCCCCCAAACACAAACAACGGCGCTTTTCCCTGGAAAACAAAACTCGCCTGCCAACTTTTTGAGGGCAGATTGCAGGAGCCACTTGGTACTATCAAACCAGCCCAACTTGGCACTGGTGCCACCATGGGTCTGCTCACCATCCTGCCTATCGTAGCTTTTCAGGAGCCAGCCGGTCACTCCCAGCCATAGGCCCCCAGACACAAACCTCGGCCCGTTTCCCTGACAAACAAAAGTAAGCTGCCCCGCTTCTGGATGGCAGATTGCAGGACGCCCTTGGTACTATCAAACCAGCCCGACTTGTCACTGGTGCCACCTCTGGTCTGGGAACCATGCCGCGTATCGTGGATTCTAAGGAGCCAGCCGGCCACTCCCAGCCACAGGCGCCCAAACACAAACAACGGCGCTTTTCCCTGGAAAACAAAACTCGCCTGCCAACTTTTTGATGGCAGATTGCAGGAGCCACTTGGTACTATCAAAGCAGCCCAACTTGTCACTGGTGCCACCATGGGTCTGGTCACCATCCTGCCTATCGTAGCTTTTCAGGACCTCGCCGGTCACTCCCAGCCATAGGCCCCCAGACACAAAGCTCGGCCCGTTTCCCTGGCACACAAAAGTAAGCTGCCCCGCTTCTGGATGGCAGATTGCAGGAACCACTTGGTACTATAAAACCAGCCCAACTTGGCACTGGTGCCACCTCTGGTCTGGGAACCATCCTGCGTATCGTGGATTCTAAGGAGCCAGCCGGTCACTCCAGCCGCAGGCCCCCAGACACAAACAACGGCGCTTTTCCCTGGAAAACAAAACTCGCCTGCCAACTTTTTGATGGCAGATTGCAGGAGCCACTTGGTACTATCAAACCAGCCCAACTTGGCACTGGTGCCACCATGGGTCTGGTCACCATCCTGCCTATCGTAGCTTTTCAGGAGCCAGCCGGTCACTCCCAGCCATAGGCCCCCAGTCACAAACCTCGGCCCGTTTCCCTGGCAAACAAAAGTAAGCTACCCCGCTTCTGGATGGCAGATTGCAGGAGCCACTTGGTACTATCAAACCAGCCCAACTTGGAACTGGTGCCACCTTGGGTCTGGGAACCATGCTGCGTATCGCAGATTCTAAGGCGCCAGTCGGCCACTCCCAGCCACAAGCCCCCAAACACAAACAACGGCGCTTTTCTCTGGCAAACAAAACTCAACTGCCCCTCTTCTGGATGGCAAATTGCAGGACGCACTTGGTACTATAAAAACAGCCCGACTTGGCACTGGTGCCACCTTGGGTCTGGGAACCATCGTGCGTATCGATCTTTTTAATGAGACAGCCGGCCACTCCCAGCCATATGCCCCCGAACACAACCCACGGCCCTGTCCTCTGGCAATCAAAACTCAGCTGCACCGCTTCTGGATGGCAGATTGCAGGAGCCACTTGGTACTATCAAACCAGCACGACTTGGCACTGGTGCCACCTTGGGTCTGGGAACCATCCTGCGTATTGTGGATTGTCAGGAGCCAGCTGAACACTCTCGGCCACAGACCCCAATCAAAAACAACGGCCCGTTTCACAGGCAAACAAAACTCAGCTGCCCCGCTTCTGGATGGGAGATTGCAGGAGGCACTTGACACTGTGAAACCAGCCCCACTTGGCACTGGTGCCACCTTGGGTCTGGGAACCATGCTGCGTATCATGGATTTTCAGGAGCCAGCCGGCCACTCCCAGCCATAGGCCCCCAAACAAAAACCACAGCCTTTTTCTCTGGCAAACAAAATTCAGCTGCCCCACTTCTGGATGGCAGATTGCAGGAGCCACTTGGGACTATCACACCAGCACAACATGGCACTGGTGCCACCTTGGATCTGGGAACCATCCGGCGTATAGTGGATTTTCAGGGGTCAGCCGGTCACTCTCAGCCATAGGCCCCAAACACAAACCACGGCCCTTTTCTCTGGAAAACAAAACTCAACTGCCCCTCTTCTGGATGGCAGATTGCAGGAGACACTGGGTACTATGAAACCAGCCCTACTTGGCACTGGTGCCACCTTGGGTCTGGGAACCATGCTGCGTATCATGGATTTTCAGGAGCCAGCCGTCCACTGCCAGCCACAGGCCCCGAAACACAAACAACAGCCTTTTTCTCTGGCAAACAAAATTCAGCTGCCCCGCTTCTGGATGGCAGATTGCAGGAACCACTTGGTACTAACAAACCAGCCCGACTTGGCACTGGTGCCACCTTGGGTCTGGGAACCATCCTGCGTATCGTGGATTCTAAGGAGCCAGCTGGCCACTCCCAGCCACAGGCCCCAAAACACACACAACGGCGCTTTTCCCTGGAAAACAAAATTCGCCTGCCAACTTTTTGATGGCAGATTGCAGGAGCCACTTGGTACTATCAAACCAGCCCAACTTGGCACTGGTGCCACCATGGGTCTGGTCACCATCCTGCCTATCGTAGCTTTTCAGGAGCCAGCCGGTCACTCCCAGCCATAGGCCCCCAGACACAAACCTCGGCCTGTTTCCCTGGCACACAAAAGTAAGCTACCGCACTTCTGGATGGCAGATTGCAGGAGCCACTTTGCACCATCAAACCAGCCCGACTTGGCACTGGTGCCACCTCTGGTCTGGGAACCATGCCGCGTATCGTGGATTCTAAGGAGCCAGCCGGCCACTCCCAGCCACAGGCCTCCAAACACAAACAACGGCGCTTTTCCCTGGAAAACAAAACTCGCCTGCCAACATTTTGATGGCAGAGTGCAGGAGCCACTTGGTACTATCAAACCAGCCCAACTTGGCACTGGTGCCACCATGGGTCTGGTCACCATCCTGCCTATCGTAGCTTTTCAGGAGCCAGCCCTTCACTCCCAGCCATAGGCCCCCAGAAAAAAACCTCGGTCCGTTTCCCTGGAAAACAAAAGTAAGCTGCCCTGCTTCTGGATGGCAGATTGCAGGAGCCACTTGGTGTTATCAAACCAGCCCGACTTGGCACTGGTGCCACCTTGGGTCTGGGAACCATCCTGCGTATCGTGTGTTCTAAGGAGCCAGCCGGCCACTCCCAGCCACAGTCCCCCAAACACAAACAATGGCGCTTTTCCCTGGAAAACAAAACTGGCCTGCCAACTTTTTGATGGCAGATTGCAGGAGCCACTTGGTACTATCAAACCAGCCCAACTTGGCACTGGTGCCACCATGGGTCTGGTCACCATCCTGCCTATCGTAGCTTTTCAGGAGCCAGCCGGTCACTCCCAGCCATAGGCCCCCAGACAAATACCTCGGCCCGTTTCCCTGGCAAACAAAAGTAAGCTACCCCGCTTCTGGATGGCAGATTGCAGGAGCCGCTTTGCAGCATCAAACTAGCCCGACTTGGCACTGGTGCCACCTCGGGTCTGGGAACCATCCTGCGTATAGTGGATTCTAAGGAGCCAGCCGGCCACTCCCACCCACAGGCCCCCAAACACAAACAATGGCGCTTTTCCCTGGAAAACAAAACTCGCCTGCCAACTTTTTCATGGCAGATTGCAGGAGCCACTTGGTACTATCGAACCAGCCCAACTTGGCACTGGTGCCACCATGGGTCTGGGAACCATCCTGCGTATCGTGGATTCTAAGGAGCCAGCCGGCCACTCCCAGCCACAGGCCCCCAAACACAAACAACGGCGCTTTTCCCTAGATAACAAACTCGCCTGCCAACATTTTGATGGCAGATTGCAGGAGCCACTTGGTACTATCAAACCAGCGCAACTTGGCACTGGTGCCACCATGGGTCTGGTCACCATCCTGCCTATCGTAGCTTTTCAGGAGCCAGCCGGTCACTCCCAGCCATAGGCCCCCAGACACAAACCTCGGCCCGTTTCCCTGGCAAACAAAAGTAAGCTGTCCCGCTTCTGGATGGCAGATTGCAGGACGCACTTGTTAGTATCAAACCAGCCCGACTTGGCACTGGTGCCACCTCTGGTCTGGGAACCATCCTGCGTATCGTGGATTCTAATTAGCCAGCCGGCCACTCCCAGCCACAGGCCCCCAAACACAAACAACGGCGCTTTTCCCTGGAAAACAAAACTCGCCTGCCAACATTTTGATGGCAGATTGCAGGAGCCACTTGGTACTATCAAACCAGCCCAACTTGGCACTGGTGCCACCATGGGTCTGGTCACCATCCTGCCTATCGTAGCTTTTCAGGAGCCAGCAGGTCACCCCCAGCCATAGGCCCCGAGAAAAAAACCTCGGCCCGTTTCCCTGGCAAAAAAAAGTAAGCTACCCCGCTTCTGGATGGCAGATTGCAGGACGCACTTGGTAGTATCAAACCAGCCCAACTTGGCACTGGTGCCACCTTGGGTCTGGGAACCATCCTGCGTATCGTGGATTCTGAGGAGCCCGCCGGCCACTCCCTGCCACAGGCACCCAAACACAAACAACGGCGCTTTTCCCTGGAAAACAAAACTCGCCTGCCAACTTTTTGATGGCGGATTGCAGGAGCCACTTGGTACTATCAAACCAGCCCAACTTGGCACTGGTGCCACCATGGATATGGTCACCATCCTGCCTATCGTAGCTTTTCAGGACCTAGCAGGTCACTCCCAGCCATAGGCGCCCAGACAAAAACCTCGGCCCGTTACCCTGGCAAACAAAAGTAAGCTGCCCCGCTTCTGGATGGCAGATTGCAGGAACCACTTGGTACTATAAAACCAGCCCGACTTGGCACTGGTGCCACGTCAGGTCTGGGAACCATCCTGCGTATCGTGGATTCTAAGGAGCCAGCCGGCCACTCCCACCCACAGGCCCCCAAACACAAACAACGGCGCTTTTCCCTGGAAAACAAAACTCGCCTGCCAACTTTTTGAGGGCAGATTGCAGGAGCCACTTGGTACTATCAAACCAGCCCAACTTGGCACTGGTGCCACCATGGGTCTGCTCACCATCCTGCCTATCGTAGCTTTTCAGGAGCCAGCCGGTCACTCCCAGCCATAGGCCCCCAGACACAAACCTCGGCCCGTTTCCCTGACAAACAAAAGTAAGCTGCCCCGCTTCTGGATGGCAGATTGCAGGACGCCCTTGGTACTATCAAACCAGCCCGACTTGTCACTGGTGCCACCTCTGGTCTGGGAACCATGCCGCGTATCGTGGATTCTAAGGAGCCAGCCGGCCACTCCCAGCCACAGGCGCCCAAACACAAACAACGGCGCTTTTCCCTGGAAAACAAAACTCGCCTGCCAACTTTTTGATGGCAGATTGCAGGAGCCACTTGGTACTATCAAAGCAGCCCAACTTGTCACTGGTGCCACCATGGGTCTGGTCACCATCCTGCCTATCGTAGCTTTTCAGGACCTCGCCGGTCACTCCCAGCCATAGGCCCCCAGACACAAAGCTCGGCCCGTTTCCCTGGCACACAAAAGTAAGCTGCCCCGCTTCTGGATGGCAGATTGCAGGAACCACTTGGTACTATAAAACCAGCCCAACTTGGCACTGGTGCCACCTCTGGTCTGGGAACCATCCTGCGTATCGTGGATTCTAAGGAGCCAGCCGGTCACTCCAGCCGCAGGCCCCCAGACACAAACAACGGCGCTTTTCCCTGGAAAACAAAACTCGCCTGCCAACTTTTTGATGGCAGATTGCAGGAGCCACTTGGTACTATCAAACCAGCCCAACTTGGCACTGGTGCCACCATGGGTCTGGTCACCATCCTGCCTATCGTAGCTTTTCAGGAGCCAGCCGGTCACTCCCAGCCATAGGCCCCCAGTCACAAACCTCGGCCCGTTTCCCTGGCAAACAAAAGTAAGCTACCCCGCTTCTGGATGGCAGATTGCAGGAGCCACTTGGTACTATCAAACCAGCCCAACTTGGAACTGGTGCCACCTTGGGTCTGGGAACCATGCTGCGTATCGCAGATTCTAAGGCGCCAGTCGGCCACTCCCAGCCACAAGCCCCCAAACACAAACAACGGCGCTTTTCTCTGGCAAACAAAACTCAACTGCCCCTCTTCTGGATGGCAAATTGCAGGACGCACTTGGTACTATAAAAACAGCCCGACTTGGCACTGGTGCCACCTTGGGTCTGGGAACCATCGTGCGTATCGATCTTTTTAATGAGACAGCCGGCCACTCCCAGCCATATGCCCCCGAACACAACCCACGGCCCTGTCCTCTGGCAATCAAAACTCAGCTGCACCGCTTCTGGATGGCAGATTGCAGGAGCCACTTGGTACTATCAAACCAGCACGACTTGGCACTGGTGCCACCTTGGGTCTGGGAACCATCCTGCGTATTGTGGATTGTCAGGAGCCAGCTGAACACTCTCGGCCACAGACCCCAATCAAAAACAACGGCCCGTTTCACAGGCAAACAAAACTCAGCTGCCCCGCTTCTGGATGGGAGATTGCAGGAGGCACTTGACACTGTGAAACCAGCCCCACTTGGCACTGGTGCCACCTTGGGTCTGGGAACCATGCTGCGTATCATGGATTTTCAGGAGCCAGCCGGCCACTCCCAGCCATAGGCCCCCAAACAAAAACCACAGCCTTTTTCTCTGGCAAACAAAATTCAGCTGCCCCACTTCTGGATGGCAGATTGCAGGAGCCACTTGGGACTATCACACCAGCACAACATGGCACTGGTGCCACCTTGGATCTGGGAACCATCCGGCGTATAGTGGATTTTCAGGGGTCAGCCGGTCACTCTCAGCCATAGGCCCCAAACACAAACCACGGCCCTTTTCTCTGGAAAACAAAACTCAACTGCCCCTCTTCTGGATGGCAGATTGCAGGAGACACTGGGTACTATGAAACCAGCCCTACTTGGCACTGGTGCCACCTTGGGTCTGGGAACCATGCTGCGTATCATGGATTTTCAGGAGCCAGCCGTCCACTGCCAGCCACAGGCCCCGAAACACAAACAACAGCCTTTTTCTCTGGCAAACAAAATTCAGCTGCCCCGCTTCTGGATGGCAGATTGCAGGAACCACTTGGTACTAACAAACCAGCCCGACTTGGCACTGGTGCCACCTTGGGTCTGGGAACCATCCTGCGTATCGTGGATTCTAAGGAGCCAGCTGGCCACTCCCAGCCACAGGCCCCAAAACACACACAACGGCGCTTTTCCCTGGAAAACAAAATTCGCCTGCCAACTTTTTGATGGCAGATTGCAGGAGCCACTTGGTACTATCAAACCAGCCCAACTTGGCACTGGTGCCACCATGGGTCTGGTCACCATCCTGCCTATCGTAGCTTTTCAGGAGCCAGCCGGTCACTCCCAGCCATAGGCCCCCAGACACAAACCTCGGCCTGTTTCCCTGGCACACAAAAGTAAGCTACCGCACTTCTGGATGGCAGATTGCAGGAGCCACTTTGCACCATCAAACCAGCCCGACTTGGCACTGGTGCCACCTCTGGTCTGGGAACCATGCCGCGTATCGTGGATTCTAAGGAGCCAGCCGGCCACTCCCAGCCACAGGCCTCCAAACACAAACAACGGCGCTTTTCCCTGGAAAACAAAACTCGCCTGCCAACATTTTGATGGCAGAGTGCAGGAGCCACTTGGTACTATCAAACCAGCCCAACTTGGCACTGGTGCCACCATGGGTCTGGTCACCATCCTGCCTATCGTAGCTTTTCAGGAGCCAGCCCTTCACTCCCAGCCATAGGCCCCCAGAAAAAAACCTCGGTCCGTTTCCCTGGAAAACAAAAGTAAGCTGCCCTGCTTCTGGATGGCAGATTGCAGGAGCCACTTGGTGTTATCAAACCAGCCCGACTTGGCACTGGTGCCACCTTGGGTCTGGGAACCATCCTGCGTATCGTGTGTTCTAAGGAGCCAGCCGGCCACTCCCAGCCACAGTCCCCCAAACACAAACAATGGCGCTTTTCCCTGGAAAACAAAACTGGCCTGCCAACTTTTTGATGGCAGATTGCAGGAGCCACTTGGTACTATCAAACCAGCCCAACTTGGCACTGGTGCCACCATGGGTCTGGTCACCATCCTGCCTATCGTAGCTTTTCAGGAGCCAGCCGGTCACTCCCAGCCATAGGTCCCCAGACAAATACCTCGGCCCGTTTCCCTGGCAAACAAAAGTAAGCTGCCCCGCTTCTGGATGGCAGATTGCAGGAGCCACTTGGTACTATCAAACCAGCCCAACTTGACACTGGTGCCACCTTGGCTCTGGGAACCATGCTGCGTAACCCGGATTCTAAGACGACAGGCAGCCACTGCCAGCCACCGGCCTCCAAACAAAATCAACGGCGCTTTTCCCTGGAAAACAAAACTCGCCTGACATCTTGTAGATGGCAGATTGCAGGAGCCAGTTGGTACCATCAAACCAGCCCAACTTGGCACTGGTGCCACCTTGGGTCTGGGAACCATCCTGCCTATTGTTGCTTTTCAGGAGCCAGCCGGTCACTCCTAGCCCTAGGCCCCCAGTCATAAACCTCAGCCCGTTTCCCTGGTACACAAATGTAAGCTACCCCGCTTCAGGATGGCAGATTGCAGGAGCCACTTTTCACCATCAAACCAGCGCAACTTGGCACTGGTGCCACCATGGGTCTGGTCACCATCCTGCCTATCGTAGCTTTTCAGGAGCCAGCCGGTCACTCCCAGCCATAGGCCCCCAGACACAAAGCTCGGCCCGTTTCCCTGGCAAACAAAACTAAGCTACCCCGCTTCTGGATGGCAGATTGCAGGAGCCACTTTGCAGCATCAAACTAGCCCGACTTGGCACTGGTGCCACCTCAGGTCTGGGAACCATCCTGCGTATCGTGGATTCTAAGGAGCCAGCCGGCCACTCCCACCCACAGGCCCCCAAACACAAACAATGGCGCTTTTCCCTGGAAAACAAAACTCGCCTGCCAACTTTTTCATGGCAGATTGCAGGAGCCACTTGGTACTATCGAACCAGCCCAACTTGGCACTGGTGCCACCATGGGTCTGGGAACCATCCTGCGTATCGTGGATTCTAAGGAGCCAGCCGGCCACTCCCAGCCACAGGCCCCCAAACACAAACAACGGCGCTTTTCCCTAGATAACAAACTCGCCTGCCAACTTTTTGATGGCAGATTGCAGGAGCCACTTGGTACTATCAAACCAGCGCAACTTGGCACTGGTGCCACCATGGGTCTGGTCACCATCCTGCCTATCGTAGCTTTTCAGGAGCCAGCCGGTCACTCCCAGCCATAGGCCCCCAGACACAAACCTCGGCCCGTTTCCCTGGCAAACAAAAGTAAGCTGTCCCGCTTCTGGATGGCAGATTGCAGGACGCACTTGGTAGTATCAAACCAGCCCGACTTGGCCCTCGTGCCACCTCTGGTCTGGGAACCATCCTGCGTATCGTGGATTCTAATTAGCCAGCCGGCCACTCCCAGCCACAGGCCCCCAAACACAAACAACGGCGCTTTTCCCTGGAAAACAAAACTCGCCTGCCAACATTTTGATGGCAGATTGCAGGAGCCACTTGGTACTATCAAAGCAGCCCAACTTGGCACTGGTGCCACCATGGGTCTGGTCACCATCCTGCCTATCGTAGCTTTTCAGGAGCCAGCAGGTCACCCCCAGCCATAGGCCCCGAGAAAAAAACCTCGGCCCGTTTCCCTGGCAAAAAAAAGTAAGCTACCCCGCTTCTGGATGGCAGATTGCAGGACGCACTTGGTAGTATCAAACCAGCCCAACTTGGCACTGGTGCCACCTTGGGTCTGGGAACCATCCTGCGTATCGTGGATTCTGAGGAGCCCGCCGGCCACTCCCTGCCACAGGCACCCAAACACAAACAACGGCGCTTTTCCCTGGAAAACAAAACTCGCCTGCCAACTTTTTGATGGCGGATTGCAGGAGCCACTTGGTACTATCAAACCAGCCCAACTTGGCACTGGTGCCACCATGGATATGGTCACCATCCTGCCTATCGTAGCTTTTCAGGACCTAGCAGGTCACTCCCAGCCATAGGCGCCCAGACAAAAACCTCGGCCCGTTACCCTGGCAAACAAAAGTAAGCTGCCCCGCTTCTGGATGGCAGATTGCAGGAACCACTTGGTACTATAAAACCAGCCCGACTTGGCACTGGTGCCACGTCAGGTCTGGGAACCATCCTGCGTATCGTGGATTCTAAGGAGCCAGCCGGCAACTCCCACCCACAGGCCCCCAAACACAAACAACGGCGCTTTTCCCTGGAAAACAAAACTCGCCTGCCAAATTTTTGAGGGCAGATTGCAGGAGCCACTTGGTACTATCAAACCAGCCCAACTTGGCACTGGTGCCACCATGGGTCTGCTCACCATGCTGCCTATCGTAGCTTTTCAGGAGCCAGCCGGTCACTCCCAGCCATAGGCCCCCAGACACAAAGCTCGGCCCGTTTCCCGGGCAAACAAAAGTAAGCTGCCCCGCTTCTGGATGGCAGATTGCAGGACGCCCTTGGTACTATCAAACCAGCCCGACTTGTCACTGGTGCCACCTCTGGTCTGGGAACCATGCCGCGTATCGTGGATTCTAAGGAGCCAGCCGGCCACTCCCAGCCACAGGCGCCCAAACACAAACAACGGCGCTTTTCCCTGGAAAACAAAACTCGCCTGCCAACTTTTTGATGGCGGATTGCAGGAGCCACTTGGTACTATCAAAGCAGCCCAACTTGTCACTGGTGCCACAATGGATGTGGTCACCATCCTGCCTATCGTAGCTTTTCAGGACCTCGCCGGTCACTCCCAGCCATAGGCGCCCAGACACAAAGCTCGGCCCGTTTCCCTGGCACACAAAAGTAAGCTGCCCCGCTTCTGGATGGCAGATTGCAGGAACCACTTGGTACTATAAAACCAGCCCGACTTGGCACTGGTGCCACCTCTGGTCTGGGAACCATCCTGCGTATCGTGGATTCTAAGGAGCCAGCCGGTCACTCCAGCCGCAGGCCCCCAGACACAAACAACGGCGCTTTTCCCTGGAAAACAAAACTCGCCTGCCAACTTTTTGATGGCAGATTGCAGGAGCCACTTGGTACTATCAAACCAGCCCAACTTGGCACTGGTGCCACCATGGGTCTGGTCACCATCCTGCCTATCGTAGCTTTTCAGGAGCCAGCCGGTCACTCCCAGCCATAGGCCCCCAGTCACAAACCTCGTCCCGTTTCCCTGGCAAACAAAAGTAAGCTGCCCCGCTTCTGGATGGCAGATTGCAGGAGCCACTTGGTACTATCAAACCAGCCCAACTTGGAACTGGTGCCACCTTGGGTCTGGGAACCATGCTGCGTATCGCAGATTCTAAGGCGCCAGTCGGCCACTCCCAGCCACAAGCCCCCAAACACAAACAACGGCGCTTTTCTCTGGCAAACAAAACTCAACTGCCCCTCTTCTGGATGGCAAATTGCAGGACGCACTTGGTACTATAAAAACAGCCCGACTTGGCACTGGTGCCACCTTGGGTCTGGGAACCATCGTGCGTATCGATCTTTTTAATGAGACAGCCGGCCACTCCCAGCCATATGCCCCCGAACACAACCCACGGCCCTGTCCTCTGGCAATCAAAACTCAGCTGCACCGCTTCTGGATGGCAGATTGCAGGAGCCACTTGGTACTATCAAACCAGCACGACTTGGCACTGGTGCCACCTTGGGTCTGGGAACCATCCTGCGTATTGTGGATTGTCAGGAGCCAGCTGAACACTCTCGGCCACAGACCCCAATCAAAAACAATGGCCCGTTTCACAGGCAAACAAAACTCAGCTGCCCCGCTTCTGGATGGGAGATTGCAGGAGGCACTTGACACTGTGAAACCAGCCCCACTTGGCACTGGTGCCACCTTGGGTCTGGGAACCATGCTGCGTATCATGGATTTTCAGGAGCCAGCCGGCCACTCCCAGCCATAGGCCCCCAAACAAAAACCACAGCCTTTTTCTCTGGCAAACAAAATTCAGCTGCCCCACTTCTGGATGGCAGATTGCAGGAGCCACTTGGGACTATCACACCAGCACAACATGGCACTGGTGCCACCTTGGATCTGGGAACCATCCGGCGTATAGTGGATTTTCAGGGGTCAGCCGGTCACTCTCAGCCATAGGCCCCAAACACAAACCACGGCCCTTTTCTCTGGAAAACAAAACTCAACTGCCCCTCTTCTGGATGGCAGATTGCAGGAGACACTGGGTACTATGAAACCAGCCCTACTTGGCACTGGTGCCACCTTGGGTCTGGGAACCATGCTGCGTATCATGGATTTTCAGGAGCCAGCCGTCCCCTGCCAGCCACAGGCCCCGAAACACAAACAACAGCCTTTTTCTCTGGCAAACAAAATTCAGCTGCCCCGCTTCTGGATGGCAGATTGCAGGAAC